>NC_060128.1:7635730-7958519 GCF_021461395.2 Schistocerca americana | reverse complement strand
TTACTGTATACCTAGGACCTTCTTATTGACGATGAAACACAGAAATTATATCCGAATTTTATACAAAAATCACAATGGCGACTTAAGTACAAGAGGACTGACACTCTCACTTTCTATGATTTGAACATCTCCTGTGAGTCCAGTTTTAGATTCCGATGCTTCACTTTAGGTTTACTGTATCGCTTGGACCTTCTTATTGACGATGAAACACAGAAATTGCATCGGAATTAAATTCAAAACACACAATGCGGACTTAAGTAAAAGATGACTGACACTCTCACTTTCTTTGTTTTGAACCTCTCCTGTCAGTCCAGTTTAAGATTCCGATGTATCACTTCAGGTTTACTGTATCCCTTGGATCTTCTTATTGACGATGAAACACAGAAATTGCATCGTCATTAAATTCAAAAGGCACAATGCCGACTTAAGTACAAGAGGACTGACACTCTAACTGTCTATGATTTGAACCTCTCCAGTGAGTCCAGTTTTAGATTCCGATGCTTCACTACAGGTTTACTGTATCCCTTGGACTTTCTTATTGACGATGAAACACAGAAATTGCATCAGAATTTAATACAAATGGCACAATGCCGACTTAAGTACAAGAGCACTGACACTCTCACTATCCATGATTCGAATTTCTCCTGTGAGGTCAGCTTTAGATCCCGATGCTTCACTTCTGGTTTACTGTATCCCTTGGACCTTCTTATTGACGATGAAACACAGAAATTGCATGGGAATTAAATTCAAAACACACAATGCCGACTTAAGTAGAAGTGGACTGACACTCTCACTTTCTTTGTTTTGAACTTCTCCTGTGAGTCCAGTTTTAGATTCCGATGTTTCACTTCAGGTTACTGTATCCCTTGGACCTTCTTATTGACGATGAAACACAGAAATTGCATCGTAATTACATTCAAAAGGCACAATGCCGACTTAAGTACAAGAGGACTGACACTCTAACTTTCTATGATTTGAACCTCTCCAGTGAGTCCAGTTTTAGATTCCGATGCTTCACTTCAGGTTTACTGTTTCCCTTGGACCTTCTTATTGACGATGAAACACAGAGTTTGCATCCGAATTTAATACAACAGGCACAATGCCGACTTAAGTACAAGAGGACTGACACTCTAACTGTCTATGATTGAACTCCTCCAGTGAGTCCAGTTTTAGATTCCGATGCTTCACTTCAGGTTTACCGTATCCCTAGGACTTTCTTCTTGACGACGAAACACAGAAATTGCATCCGAATTTAATAAAAAAGGCACAATGGCGACTTAAGTACAAGGGGACTGACACTCTCACTTTCTATGATTTGAACCTATCCAGTGAGTCCAGTTTTAGATTCCGATGCTTCACTTCAGGTTTACTGTATCCCTTGGTCCTTCTTATTGACGATGAAACACAGAAATTGCATCCAAATTTAATACAAATGGCACAATGCCGACTTAAGTACAAGAGCACTGACACTCTCACTTTCCATGATTCGAACTTCTCCTGTGAGGTCAGATTTAGATTCCGATGCTTCACTTCAGGTTTACTGTATACCTTGAACCTTCTTATTGACGATGAAACACAGAAATTGCGTCGGAATTAAATTATAAAGGCACAATTCCGACTTAAGTACAAGAGGACAGACACTCTCACTTTCTATGATTTGAACCTCTCCTGTGAGTCCAGTTTTAGATTCCGATGCTTCACTTCAGGTTTACTGTACCCTTGGACCTTCTAATTGACGATGAAACACAGAGTTTGCATGCGGTTGTAATACAAAAGGTACAATGCCGACTTAAGTACAAGAGGACTGACACTCTAACTTTCAATGATTTGTACCTCTCCTGTGAGTCCAGTTTTAAATTGCGATGCTTCACTTCTGGTTTACTGTATCACTTGGACCTTCGTATTGACGATGAAACACAGAAATTGCATCCGAATTTAATACAAAAATCACAATGGCGACTTAAGTACAAGAGGACTGACACTCTCACTTTCAACGACTTGAACATCTCCTGTGAGTCAAGTTTTAGATTCCGATGCTTCACTTCAGGTTTACTGTATCCCTTGGACCTTCTTTTTGACGATGAAACACAGAAATTGCATCGGAATTAAATTCAAAAGGCACAATGAAGACTTAAGTACTAGAGGACTGACACTCTCACTTTCTATGATTTGAACCTCTCCTTTGAGTCCAGTTTTAGATTTCGATGCTTCACTTCAGGTTTACTGTATCCCTTGGACCTACTAATTGTTGATGAAACACAGAGTTTGCATCCGAATTTAATACAAAAGGTACAATGCCGACTTAAGTGCAAGAGCACTGACACTCTCACTTTCCATGATTCGAACTTCTCCTGTGAGGTCAGATTTAGATTCCGATGCTTCACTTCAGGTTTTCTGTATACCTTGAACCTTCTTATTGACGATGAAACACAGAAATTGCATCGGAATTAAATTATAAAGGCACAATTCCGACTTAAGTACAAGAGGACAGACACTCTCACTTTCTATGATTTGAACCTCTCCTGTGAGTCCAGGTTTAGATTCCTTTGCTTCACTTCAGATTACTGTATACCTAGGACCTTCTTATTGAAGATGAAACACAGAAATTATATCCGAATTTTATACAAAAATCACAATGGCGACTTAAGTACAAGAGGACTGACACTCTCACTTTCTATGATTTGAACATCTCCTGTGAGTCCAGTTTTAGATTCCGATGCTTCACTTTAGGTTTACTGTATCGCTTGGACCTTCTTATTGACGATGAAACACAGAAATTGCATCGGAATTGAATTCAAAACACACAATGCGGACTTAAGTAAAAGATGACTGACACTCTCACTTTCTTTGTTTTGAACCTCTCCTGTGAGTCCAGTTTAAGATTCCGATGTATCACTTCAGGTTTACTGTATCCCTTGGATCTTCTTATTGACGATGAAACACAGAAATTGCATCGTCATTAAATTCAAAAGGCACAATGCCGACTTAAGTACAAGAGGACTGACACTCTAACTGTCTATGATTGAACTCCTCCAGTGAGTCCAGTTTTAGATTCCGATGCTTCACTTCAGGTTTACCGTATCCCTAGGACCTTCTTCTTGACGATGAAACACAGAAATTGCATCCGAATTTAATAAAAAAGGCACAATGGCGACTTAAGTACAAGGGGACTGACACTCTCACTTTCTATGATTTGAACCTATCCAGTGAGTCCAGTTTTAGATTCCGATGCTTCACTTCAGGTTTACTGTATCCCTTGGTCCTTCTTATTGACGATGAAACACAGAAATTGCATCCAAATTTAATACAAATGGCACAATGCCGACTTAAGTACAAGAGCACTGACACTCTCACTTTCCATGATTCGAACTTCTCCTGTGAGGTCAGATTTAGATTCCGATGCTTCACTTCAGGTTTACTGTATACCTTGAACCTTCTTATTGACGATGAAACACAGAAATTGCGTCGGAATTAAAATATAAAGGCACAATTCCGACTTAAGTACAAGAGGACAGACACTCTCACTTTCTATGATTTGAACCTCTCGTGTGAGTCCAGTTTTAGATTCCGATGCTTCACTTCAGGTTTACTGTACCCTTGGACCTTCTAATTGACGATGAAACACAGAGTTTGCATGCGGTTTTAATAAAAAAGGTACAATGCCGACTTAAGTACAAGAGGACTGACACTCTAACTTTCAATGATTTGAACCCCTCCTCTGAGTCCAGTTTTAAATTGCGATGCTTCACTTCTGGTTTACTGTATCACTTGGACCTTCGTATTGACGATGAAACACAGAAATTGCATCCGAATTTAATACAAAAATCACAATGGCGACTTAAGTACAAGAGGACTGACACTCTCACTTTCAACGACTTGAACATCTCCTGTGAGTCAAGTTTTAGATTCCGATGCTTCACTTCAGGTTTACCGTATCCCTAGGACCTTCTTCTTGACGATGAAACATAGAAATTGCATCGGAATTAAATTCAAAAGGCACAATGAAGACTTAAGTACTAGAGGACTGACACTCTCACTTTCTATGATTTGAACCTCTCCTTTGAGTCCAGTTTTAGATTTCGATGCTTCACTTCAGGTTTACTGCATCCCTTGGACCTACTAATTATTGATGAAACACAGAGTTTGCATCCGAATTTAATACAAAAGGTACAATGCCGACTTAAGTGCAAGAGCACTGACACTCTTACTTTCCATGATTCGAACTTCTCCTGTGAGGTCAGATTTAGATTCCGATGCTTCACTTCAGGTTTACTGTATACCTTGAACCTTCTTATTGACGATGAAACACAGAAATTGCATCGGAATTAAATTAAATTCACAATTCCGACTTAAGTACAAGAGGACAGACACTCTCACTTTCTATGATTTGAACCTCTCCTGTGAGTCCAGGTTTAGATTCCTTTGCTTCACTTCAGATTACTGTATACCTAGGACCTTCTTATTGACGATGAAACACAGAAATTATATCCGAATTTTATACAAAAATCACAATGGCGACTTAAGTACAAGAGGACTGACACTCTCACTTTCTATGATTTGAACATCTCCTGTGAGTCCAGTTTTAGATTCCGATGCTTCACTTTAGGTTTACTGTATCGCTTGGACCTTCTTATTGACGATGAAACACAGAAATTGCATCGGAATTAAATTCAAAACACACAATGCGGACTTAAGTAAAAGATGACTGACACTCTCACTTTCTTTGTTTTGAACCTCTCCTGTCAGTCCAGTTTAAGATTCCGATGTATCACTTCAGGTTTACTGTATCCCTTGGATCTTCTTATTGACGATGAAACACAGAAATTGCATCGTCATTAAATTCAAAAGGCACAATGCCGACTTAAGTACAAGAGGACTGACACTCTAACTGTCTATGATTTGAACCTCTCCAGTGAGTCCAGTTTTAGATTCCGATGCTTCACTACAGGTTTACTGTATCCCTTGGACTTTCTTATTGACGATGAAACACAGAAATTGCATCAGAATTTAATACAAATGGCACAATGCCGACTTAAGTACAAGAGCACTGACACTCTCACTATCCATGATTCGAATTTCTCCTGTGAGGTCAGCTTTAGATCCCGATGCTTCACTTCTGGTTTACTGTATCCCTTGGACCTTCTTATTGACGATGAAACACAGAAATTGCATGGGAATTAAATTCAAAACACACAATGCCGACTTAAGTAAAAGTGGACTGACACTCTCACTTTCTTTGTTTTGAACTTCTCCTGTGAGTCCAGTTTTAGATTCCGATGTTTCACTTCAGGTTTACTGTATCCCTTGGACCTTCTTATTGACGATGAAACACAGAAATTGCATCGTAATTACATTCAAAAGGAACAATGCCGACTTAAGTACAAGAGGACTGACACTCTAACTTTCTATGATTTGAACCTCTCCAGTGAGTCCAGTTTTAGATTCCGATGCTTCACTTCAGGTTTACTGTTTCCCTTGGACCTTCTTATTGACGATGAAACACAGAGTTTGCATCCGAATTTAATACAACAGGCACAATGCCGACTTAAGTACAAGAGGACTGACACTCTAACTGTCTATGATTGAACTCCTCCAGTGAGTCCAGTTTTAGATTCCGATGCTTCACTTCAGGTTTACCGTATCCCTAGGATTTTCTTCTTGACGACGAAACACAGAAATTGCATCCGAATTTAATAAAAAAGGCACAATGGCGACTTAAGTACAAGGGGACTGACACTCTCACTTTCCATGATTCGAACTTCTCCTGTGAGGTCAGATTTAGATTCCGATGCTTCACTTCAGGTTTTCTGTATACCTTGAACCTTCTTATTGACGATGAAACACAGAAATTGCATCGGAATTAAATTATAAAGGCACAATTCCGACTTAAGTACAAGAGGACAGACACTCTCACTTTCTATGATTTGAACCTCTCCTGTGAGTCCAGGTTTAGATTCCTTTGCTTCACTTCAGATTACTGTATACCTAGGACCTTCTTATTGAAGATGAAACACAGAAATTATATCCGAATTTTATACAAAAATCACAATGGCGACTTAAGTACAAGAGGACAGACACTCTCACTTTCTATGATTTGAACCTCTCCTGTGAGTCCAGTTTTAGATTCCGATGCTTCACTTCAGGTTTACTGTACCCTTGGACCTTCTAATTGACGATGAAACACAGAGTTTGCATGCGGTTTTAATACAAAAGGTACAATGCCGACTTAAGTACAAGAGGACTGACACTCTAACTTTCAATGATTTGAACCTCTCCTGTGAGTCCAGTTTTAAATTGCGATGCTTCACTTCTGGTTTACTGTATCACTTGGACCTTCGTATTGACGATGAAACACAGAAATTGCATCCGAATTTAATACAAAAATCACAATGGCGACTTAAGTACAAGAGGACTGACACTCTCACTTTCAACGACTTGAACATCTCCTGTGAGTCAAGTTTTAGATTCCGATGCTTCACTTCAGGTTTACTGTATCCCTTGGACCTTCTTTTTGACGATGAAACATAGAAATTGCATCGGAATTAAATTCAAAAGGCACAATGAAGACTTAAGTACTAGAGGACTGACACTCTCACTTTCTATGATTTGAACCTCTCCTTTGAGTCCAGTTTTAGATTCCTTTGCTTCACTTCAGATTACTGTATACCTAGGACCTTCTTATTGACGATGAAACACTGAAATTATATCCGAATTTTATACAAAAATCACAATGGCGACTTAAGTACAAGAGGACTGACACTCTCACTTTCTATGATTTGAACATCTCCTGTGAGTCCAGTTTTAGATTCCGATGCTTCACTTTAGGTTTACTGTATCGCTTGGACCTTCTTATTGACGATGAAACACAGAAATTGCATCGGAATTAAATTCAAAACACACAATGCGGACTTAAGTAAAAGATAACTGACACTCTCACTTTCTTTGCTTTGAACCTCTCCTGTGAGTCCAGTTTAAGATTCCGATGTATCACTTCAGGTTTATTGTATCCCTTGGATCTTCTTATTGACGATGAAACACAGAAATTGCATCGTCATTAAATTCAAAAGGCACAATGCCGACTTAAGTACAAGAGGACTGACACTCTAACTGTCTATGATTTGAACCTCTCCAGTGAGTCCAGTTTTAGATTCCGATGCTTCACTACAGGTTTACTGTATCCCTTGGACTTTCTTATTGACGATGAAACACAGAAATTGCATCAGAATTTAATACAAATGGCACAATGCCGACTTAAGTACAAGAGCACTGACACTCTCACTATCCATGATACGAATTTCTCCTGTGAGGTCAGCTTTAGATCCCGATGCTTCACTTCTGGTTTACTGTATCCCTTGGACCTTCTTATTGACGATGAAACACAGAAATTGCATGGGAATTACATTCAAAACACACAATGCCGACTTAAGTAAAAGTGGACTGACACTCTCACTTTCTTTGTTTTGAACTTCTCCTGTGAGTCCAGTTTTAGATTCCGATGTTTCACTTCAGGTTTACTGTATCCCTTGGACCTTCTTATTGACGATGAAACACAGAAATTGCATCGTAATTACATTCAAAAGGCAAAATGCCGACTTAAGTACAAGAGGACTGACACTCTAACTTTCTATGATTTGAGCCTCTCCAGTGAGTCCAGTTTTAGATTCCGATGCTTCACTTCAGGTTTACTGTTTCCCTTGGACCTGCTTATTGACGATGAAACACAGAGTTTGCATCCGAATTTAATACAAAAGGCATAATGCCGACTTAAGTACAAGAGGACTGACACTCTAACTGTCTATGATTGAACTCCTCCAGTGAGTCCAGTTTTAGATTCCGATGCTTCACTTCAGGTTTACCGTATCCCTAGGACCTTCTTCTTGACGATGAAACACAGAAATTGCATCCGAATTTAATAAAAAAGGCACAATGGCGACTTAAGTACAAGGGGACTGACACTCTCACTTTCTATGATTTGAACCTATCCAGTGAGTCCAGTTTTAGATTCCGATGCTTCACTTCAGGTTTACTGTATCCCTTGGTCCTTCTTATTGACGATGAAACACAGAAATTGCATCCAAATTTAATACAAATGGCACAATGCCGACTTAAGTACAAGAGCACTGACACTCTCACTTTCCATGATTCGAACTTCTCCTGTGAGGTCACATTTAGATTCCGATGCTTCACTTCAGGTTTACTGTATACCTTGAACCTTCTTATTGACGATGAAACACAGAAATTGCGTCGGAATTAAATTATAAAGGCACAATTCCGACTTAAGTACAAGAGGACAGACACTCTCACTTTCTATGATTTGAACCTCTCCTGTGAGTCCAGTTTTAGATTCCGATGCTTCACTTCAGGTTTACTGTACCCTTGGACCTTCTAATTGACGATGAAACACAGAGTTTGCATGCGGTTTTAATACAAAAGGTACAATGCCGACTTAAGTACAAGAGGACTGACACTCTAACTTTCAATGATTTGAACCTCTCCTGTGAGTCCAGTTTTAAATTGTGGTGCTTCTCTTCTGGTTTACTGTATCACTTGGACCTTCGTATTGACGATGAAACACAGAAATTGCATCCGAATTTAATACAAAAATCACAATGGCGACTTAAGTACAAGAGGACTGACACTCTCACTTTCAACGACTTGAACATCTCCTGTGAGTCAAGTTTTAGATTCCGATGCTTCACTTCAGGTTTACTGTATCCCTTGGACCTTCTTTTTGACGATGAAACATAGAAATTGCATCGGAATTAAATTCAAAAGGCACAATGAAGACTTAAGTACTAGAGGACTGACACTCTCACTTTCTATGATTTGAACCTCTCCTTTGAGTCCAGTTTTATATTTCGATGCTTCACTTCAGGTTTACTGTATCCCTTGGACCTACTAATTATTGATGAAACACAGAGTTTGCATCCGAATTTAATACAAAAGGTACAATGCCGACTTAAGTGCAAGAGCACTGACACTCTCACTTTCCATGATTCGAACTTCTCCTGTGAGGTCAGATTTAGATTCCGATGCTTCACTTCAGGTTTACTGTATACCTTGAACCTTCTTATTGACGATGAAACACAGAAATTGCATCGGAATTAAATTATAAAGGCACAATTCCGACTTAAGTACAAGAGGACAGACACTCTCACTTTCTATGATTTGAACCTCTCCTGTGAGTCCAGGTTTAGATTCCTTTGCTTCACTTCAGATTACTGTATACCTAGGACCTTCTTATTGACGATGAAACACAGAAATTATATCCGAATTTTATACAAAAATCACAATGGCGACTTAAGTACAAGAGGACTGACACTCTCACTTTCTATGATTTGAACATCTCCTGTGAGTCCAGTTTTAGATTCCGATGCTTCACTTTAGGTTTACTGTATCGCTTGGACCTTCTTATTGACGATGAAACACAGAAATTGCATCGGAATTAAATTCAAAACACACAATGCGGACTTAAGTAAAAGATGACTGACACTCTCACTTTCTTTGTTTTGAACCTCTCCTGTGAGTCCAGTTTAAGATTCCGATGTATCACTTCAGGTTTACTGTATCCCTTGGATCTTCTTATTGACGATGAAACACAGAAATTGCATCGTCATTAAATTCAAAAGGCACAATGCCGACTTAAGTACAAGAGGACTGACACTCTAACTGTCTATGATTTGAACCTCTCCAGTGAGTCCAGTTTTAGATTCCGATGCTTCACTTCAGGTTTACTGTATCCCTTGGACTTTCTTATTGACGATGAAACACAGAAATTGCATCAGAATTTAATACAAATGGCACAATGCCGACTTAAGTACAAGAGCACTGACACTCTCACTATCCATGATTCGAATTTCTCCTATGAGGTCAGATTTAGATCCCGATGCTTCACTTCAGGTTTACTGTATACCTTGAACCTTCTTATTGACGATGAAAAACAGAAATTGCATCGGAATTAAATTATAAAGGCAAAATTCCGACTTAAGTACAAAAGGACTGACACTCTCACTTTCTATGATTTGAACCTCTCCTGTGAGTCCAGTTTTAAATTCTGTAGCTTCACTTCTGGTTTACTGTATACCTTGGACCTTCGTATTGACGATGAAACACAGAAATTGCATCCGAATTTAATACAAAAATCACAATGGCGACTTAAGTACAACAGAACTGACACTCTCACTTTCTATGATTTGAACATCTCCTGTGAGTCAAGTTTTAGATTCCGATGCTTCACTTCAGGTTTACTGTCTCCCTTGGACCTTCTTATTGACGATGAAACATAGAAATTGCATCGGAATTAAATTCAATCCGCACAATGCCGACTTAAGTAAAAGAGGACTGACACTCTCACTTTCTATGATTTGAAACTCTGCTGTGAGTCCAGTATTAGATTCTGATGCTTCACTTCAGGTTTACTGTATCCCTTGGACCTTCTTACTGACGATGAAACACAGAAATTGCATCGGAATTAAATTCAAAAGGCACAATGCCGACTTAAGTACAAGAGGACTGACACTCTAACTTTCTATGATTTGAACCACTCATGTGAGTCCAGTTTTAGATTCCGATGCTTCACTTGAGGTTTACTGTATCCCTTGGACCTTTGTATTGACGATGAAACACAGAGTTTGCACCCGAAATTAATACAAAAGGCACAGTGCCGACTTGAGTACTAGAGGACTGACACTCTAACTTTCTATGTTTTGAACCTCTCCCGTGAGTCCAGTTTTAGATTCCGATGCTTCACTTCAGGTTTACTGTATCCCTTGGAGCTTCTTATTGACGATGAAACACAGAAATTGCATCCGAAATTAATACAAAAGTCACAATGGTGACTTAAGTACATGAGGACTGACACTCTCACATTCTATGATTTGAACCTCTCCTGTGAGTCCAGTTTTAGATTCCGATGCTTCACTTCCGGTTTACTGTATCCCTTGGACCTTCTTATTGACGATGAAACACAGAAATTGCATCCGAATGTAATACAAAAATTACAATGGCGACTTTAGTACAAGAGGACCGACAATCTCTCTTTCTATGATTTGAACATCTCCTGTGAGTCCAGTTTTAGATTCCGATGCTTCACTTCAGGTTTACTGTATCCCTTGGACCTTCTTATAGACGATGAAACACAGATATTGCATCGGAATAAAATTAAAACGCACAATGCCGACTTAAGTAAAAGAGGACTAACACTCTCACTTTCTATGATATGAACCTCTCCTGTGAGTCCAGTTTTAGATTCCGATGCTTCACTTCAGGTTTGCCGTATCCCTTGGACCTTCTTGTTGACAATGAACCACAGAAATAGCACCGGAATTAAATTCAAAAGGCACAATGCCGACTTAAGTACAAGAGGACTGACACTCTAACTTTCTATGATTTGTACCTCTCGTGTGAGTCCAGTTTTAGATTCCGATGCTTCACTTCAGGTTTACTGTATCCCTTGGACCTTCTTATTGACGATGAAACACAGAGTTTGCATCCGAATTTAATACAAAAGGCACAATGGCGACTTAAGTACAAGAGGACTGACACTCTAACTTTCTATGATTTGAACCTCTCCTGTGAGTCCAGTTTTAGATTCCGATGCTTTACTTCAGGTTTACTGTATCCCTTGGACCTTCTTATTGATGATTAAACACAGAAACTGCATCCGAATTTAATACAAAAGGCACAATGGCGACTTAAGTACAAGAGGACTGGCACACTCACTTTCTATGATTTGAACCTCTCCTGTGAGTCCAGTTTTAGATTCCGATGCTTCACTTCAGGTTTACTGTATCCGTTTGACATTCTTATTGACGATTAAACACAGAAATTGCATCCGAAATTAATACAAAAGTCACAATGGTGACTGAAGTACAAGTGGACTGACACTCTCACTTTCTATGATTTGAACCTCTCCTGTGAGTGCAGTTTTAGATTCCGATGCTTCACCTCAGGTTTACTGTATCCCTTGGACATTCTTATTGACGATGAAACACAGAAATTGCATCCGAATTTAATACAAATGGCACAATGCCGACTTAAGTACGAGAGGACTGACACTCTCACTTTCTATGATTCGAACCTCTCCTGTGAGTCCAGTTTTAGATTCCGATGCTTCACTTCAGGTTTACTGAATCTCTTGGACGTTCTTATTGACGATGAAACACAGAAATTGCATCGGAATTAAATTCAAAAGGCACAGTGCCGACCTTTGTAGAAGAGGACTAACACTCTCACTTTCTATGACTTGAACCTCTCCTGTGAGTCCAGTTCTAGATTCCGATGCTTCACTTCAGGTTTACTGTATACCTTGCAGCTTCTTATTGACGATGAAACACAGAAATTGAATCGGAATTAAATTCAAAAGGCACAACGCCGACTTAAGTGCAAGAGGACTGACACTCTAACTTTTTATGATTCGAACCTCTCCTGTGAGTCCAGTTTTAGATTCCGATGCTTCACTTCAGGTTTACTGTATCCCTTGGACCTTCTTATTGACGATGAAACACAGAGTTTGCATCCGGATTTAATACAAAACGCACAATGTCGACTTAAGTACAAGAAGACTGACACTCTAACTTTCTATGATTTGAACCTCTCCTGTGAGTTCAGTTTTAGATTCCGATGCTTTACTTCATGTTTACTGTATCCCTTGGACCTTCTTATTGACGATGAAAACAGAAATTGCATCCGAATATAATACAAAAGGCACAATGGCGACTTAAGTACAAGAGGACTGACACTCTCACTTTCTATGATTTGAACCTCCCCTGTGAGTCCAGTTTTAGATTCGATGCTTCACTTCAGGTTTACTGTATCCCTTGGACCTTCTTATTGACGACGAAACACAGAAATTGCATCAGAATGAAATTCAAAAGGCATAATGCCGACTTAAGTACAAGAGGACTGACACTCTAACTTTCTATGATTTGAACTTCTCCAGTGAGTCCAGTTTTAGATTCCGATGCTTCACTTCAGGTTTACTGTTTCCCGTGGACCTTCTTATTGACGATGAAACACAGAGTTTGCATCCGAATTTAATACAAAAGGCACAATGCCGACTTAATTACAAGAGGACTGACACTCTAACTTTCTATGATTTGAACCTCTCCTGTGAGTCCAGTTTTAGATTCCGATGCTTCACTTCAGGTTTACTGTATCACTTGGACCTTCTTATTGACGATGAAAACAGAAATTGCATCCGAATTTAATACAAATGGCACAATGCCGACTTAAGTACAAGAGGACTGACACTCTCACTTTCTATGATTCGAACCTCTCCTGTGAGGTCAGATTTAGATTCCGATGCTTCACTTCAGGTTTACTGTATACCTTGCACATTCTTATTGACGATGAAACACAGAAATTGCATCGGAATTAAATTCAAAGGGCACAATGCCGTCTTAAGTACAAGAATACTGACACTCTACCTTTCTATGATTTGCACCTCTCCTGTGAGTCCAGTTTTAGATTCCGATGCTTCACTTCAGGTTTACTGTATCCCTTGGACCTTCTTATTGACGATGAAACACAGAAATTGCATCGGAATTAAATTCAAAACGCACAATGCCGACTTAAGCAAAAGAGGACTGACGCTCTCACTTTCTTTGCTTTGAACCTCTCCTGTGAGACCAGTTTTAGATTCCGATGCTTCACTTCAGGTTTACTGTATCCCTTGGACCTTCTTATTGACGATGAAACACAGAAATTGCATCAGAATGAAATTCAAAAGGCATAATGCCGACTTAAGTACAAGAGGACTGACACTCTAACTTTCTATGATTTGAACTTCTCCAGTGAGTCCAGTTTTAGATTCCGATGCTTCACTTCAGGTTTACTGTTTCCCGTGGACCTTCTTATTGACGATGAAACACAGAGTTTGCATCCGAATTTAATACAAAAGGCACAATGCCGACTTAATTACAAGAGGACTGACACTCTAACTTTCTATGATTTGAACCTCTCCTGTGAGTCCAGTTTTAGATTCCGATGCTTCACTTCAGGTTTACTGTATCACTTGGACCTTCTTATTGACGATGAAACACAGAAATTGCATCCGAATTTAATACAAAAGGCACAATGGCGACTTAAGTACAAGGAGACTGACACCCTCACTTTCTATGATTTGAACCTATCCTGTGAGTCCAGTTTTAGATTCCGATGCTTAACTTCAGGTCTACTGTATCCCTTGGACCTTCTTATTGACGAAGAAACACAGAAATTGCATCCGAATTTAATACAAATGGCACAATGCCGACTTTAGTACAAGGGCACTGACACTCTCACTTTCCATGAACCGAACGTCTCCTGTGAGGTCAGATTTAGATTCTGATGCTTCACTTCAGGTTTACTGTATACCTTGCACCTTCTTATTGACGATGAAACACAGAAATTGCATCGGAATTAAATTCAAATGGCACAATGCCGTCTTAAGTACAAGAATACTGACACTCTAACTTTCTATGATTTGCACCTCTCCTGTGAGTCCAGTTTTAGATTCCGATGCTTCACTTCAGGTTTACTGTATCCCTTGGACCTTCTTATTGACGATGAAACACAGAAATTGCATCGGAATTAAATTGAAAACGCACAATGCCGACTTAAGCAAAAGATGACTGACACTCTCACTTTCTTTGCTTTGAACCTTTCTTTGAGTCCAGTTTTAGATTCCGATGCTTCACTTCAGGATTACTGTATCCCTTGGACCTTCTTATTGTCGATGAAACACAGAAATTGCATCAGAATTAAATTCAAAAGGCACAATGCCGACTTAAGTACAAGAGGATTGACACTCTAACTTTCTATGATTTGAGCTTCTCCAGTGAGTCCAGTTTTACATTCCGATGCTTCACTTCAGGTTTACTGTTTCCCTTGGACCTTCTTATTGACGATGAAACACAGAGTTTGCATCCGAATTTAATACAAAAGGCACAATGGCGACTTAATTACAAGAGGACTGACACTCTAACTTTCTATGATTTGAACCTCTCCTGTGAGTCCAGTTTTAGATTCCGATGCTTCACTTCAGGATTACTGTATCCCTTGGACCTTCTTATTGTCGATGAAACACAGAAATTGCATCAGAATTAAATTCAAAAGGCACAATGCCGACTTAAGTACAAGAGGATTGACACTCTAACTTTCTATGATTTGAACTTCTCCAGTGAGTCCAGTGTTAGATTCCGATGCTTCACTTCAGGTTTACTGTTTCCCTTGGACCTTCTTATTGACGATGGAACACAGAGTTTGAATCCGAATTTAATACAAAAGGCACAATGCCGACTTAATCACAAGAGGACTGACACTCTAACTTTCTATGATTTGAACCTCTCCTGTGAGTCCAGTTTTAGATTCCGATGCTTCACTTCAGGTTTACTGTATCTCTTGGACCTTTTTATTGACGGTGAAACACAGAAATTGCATCCGAATTTAATACAAATGGCACAATGGCGACTTAAGTACAAGGGGACTGACACTCTCACATTCTATGATTTGAACCTATCCTGTGAGTCCAGTTTTAGATTCCGATGCTGCACTTCAGGTTTACTGTATTCCTTTGACATTCTTATTGACGATGAAACACAGAAATTGCATCCGAATTTTACACAAATGGCACAATGCCGAATTAAGTACAAGGGCACTGACACTCTCACTTTCCATGATTCGAACTTCTCCTGTGAGGTCAGATTTAGATTCCGATGCTTCACTTCAGGTTTACTGTATACCTTGCACCTTCTTATTGACGATGAAACACAGAAATTGCATCGGAATTAAATTCAAAAGGCACAATGCCGTCTTAAGTAGAAGAATACTGACACTCTAACTTTCTATGATTTGCACCTCTCCTGTGAGTCCAGTTTTATATTCCGATGCTTCACTTCAGGTTTACTGTATCCCTTAGAGCTTCTCATTGACGATGAAACACAGAAATTGCATCCGAATTTAATACAAAAATCACAATGGCGGCTTAAGTACAAGAGGACTGACACTCTCACTTTCTATGATTTGAACATCTCCTGTTAGTCCAGTTCTAGATTCCGATGCTTCACTTCAGGTTTACTTTATCCCTTAGACCTTCTTATTGACGATGAAACACAGATATTGCATCGGAATTAAATTTAAAACGCACAATGCCGACTTAAGTAAAAGAGGACTGACACTCTCACCTTCTATGATTTGAATCTCTCCTGTGAGTCCAGTTTTAGATTCCGATGCTTCACTTCAAGTTTACTGTATCCCTTGGACCTTCTTATTGACAATGAAACACAGAAATTGCATCGGAATTAAATTCAAAAGGCACAATGCCGACTTAAGTATAAGAGGACTGACACTCTAACTTTTTATGATTTGAACCTCTCCTGTGAATCCAGTTTTAGATTCCGATGCTTCACTTCAGGTTTACTGTATCCCTTGGACATTCTTATTGACGATGAAACACAGAGTTTGCATCCGGATTTAATACAAAAGGCACAATGCCGACTTAAGTACAAGAGGACTGACACTCTAACTTTCTATGATTTGAACCTCTCCTGTGAGTCCAGTTTTAGATTCCGATGCTTTACATCAGGTTTACTGTATCCCTTGGACCTTCTTATTGACGATGAAAACAGAAATTGCATCCGAATTTAATACAAAAGGCACAAGGGCGACTTAAGTACAAGAGGACTGACAATCTCACTTTCTATGATTTGGACCTCCCCTGTGAGTCCAGTTTTAGATTCCGATGCTTCACTTCAGGTTTACTGTATCCCTCGGACCTTCTTATTGATGATGAAACACAGAAATTGCATCCGGATTTAATACAAAAGGTACAATGCCGACTTAAGTACAAGGGGACTGACACTCTAACTTTCTATGATTTGCACCTCTCCTGTGAGTCCAGTTTTAGATTCCGATGCTTCACTTCAGGTTTACTGTATCCCTTGGACCTTCTTATTGACGATGAAACACAGAAATTACATCCGAATTTAATACAAAAATCACAATGGCGACTTCAGTACAAGAGGACCGACAATCTCACTTTCTATGATTTGAACATCTCCTGTGAGTCCAGTTTTAGATTCCGATGCTTCACTTCAGGTTTACTGTATCCCTCGGACCTTCTTATAGACGATGAAACACAGATTTTGCATCGGAATTAAATTTAAAACGCACAATGCCGACTTAAGTAAAAGAGGACGGACACTCTCACTTTCTATGATTTGAAACTCTCCTGTGATTCCAGTTTTAGATTCCGATGCTTCACTTCAGGTTTAATGTATCCCTTGAACCTTCTTATTGACAATGAACCACAGAAATATCTCCGGAATTAAATTCAAAAGGCACAATGCCGACTTAAGTACAAGAGGACTGACACTCTAACTTTCTATGATTTGTACCTCTCCTGTGAGTCCAGTTTTAGATTCCGATGCTTCACTTCAGGTTTACTGTATCCCTTGGACCTTCTTATTGACGATGAAACACAGAGTTTGCATCCGAATTAAATACAAAAGGCACAATGCCGACTAAAGTACAAGAGGACTGACACTCTAACTTTCTATGATTTGAACCTCTCCTGTTAGTCCAGTTTTAGATTCCGATGCTTTACTTCAGGTTTACTGTATTCCTTGGACCTTCTTATTGACGATTAAACACAGAAACTACATCCGAATTTAATACAAAAGGCACAATGGCGACTTAAGTACAAGAGGACTGACACTCTCACTTTCTATGATTTGAACCTCTCCTGTGAGTCCAGTTTTAGATTCCGATGCTTCACTTCAGGTTTACTGTATCCGTTGGACCTTCTTATTGACGATGAAACACAGATATTGCATGCGAAATTAATACAAAAGTCACAATGGTGACTTAAGTACAAGAGGACTGACACTCTCACTTTCTATGATTTGAACCTCTCCTGTGAGTCCAGTTTTAGATTCCGATGCTTCACCTCAGGTTTACTGTATCCCTTGGACCTACTTATTGACGATGAAACACAGAAATTGCATCCGAATTTAATACAAATGGCACAATGCCGACTTAAGTACAAGAGGACTTACACTCTCACTTTCTATGATTCGAACCTCTCCTGTGAGTCCAGTTTTAGATTCCGACGCTTCACTTCAGGTTTAGTGTATCCCTTGGACGTTCTTATTGACGATGAAACACAGAAATTGCATCGGAATTAAATTCAAAAGGCACAGTGCCGACCTAAGTAGAAGAGGACTAACTCTCTCACTTTCTATGATTTGAACCTCTCCTGTGAGTCCAGTTTCAGATTCCGATGCTTCACGTCAGGTTTACTGTATACCTTGCAGCATCTTATTGACGATGAAACACAGAAATTGAATCGGAAATTAATTCAAAAGGCACAATGCCGACTTAAGTACAAGAGGACTGACACTCTCACTTTCTATGATTTGAACCTCTCCTGTGAGTCCAGTTTTACATTCCGATGCTTCACTTCAGGTTTACTGTATCCCTTGGACCTTCTTATTGACGATGAAACACAGAAATTGCATCCGAATTTAATACAAAAGGAACAATGCCGACTTAATTACAAGAGGACTGACACTCTAACTTTCTATGATTTGAACATCTCCTGTGAGTCCAGTTCTAGATTCCGATGCTTCACTTCATGTTTACTTTATCCCTTGGACCTTCTTATTGACGATGAAACACAGATATTGCATCAGATGTAAATTTAAAACGCACAATGCCGACTTAAGTAAAAGAGGACTGACACTCTCACTTTCGTTGCTTTGAATCTCTCCTTTGAGTCCAGTTTTAGATACCGATGCTTCACTTCAGGATTACTGTATCCCTTGGACCTTCTTATTGTCGATGAAACACAGAAATTGCATCAGAATTAAATTCAAAAGGCACAATGCCGTCTTAAGTACAAGAGGATTGACACTCTAACTTTCTATGATTTGAACTTCTCCAGTGAGTCCAGTGTTAGATTCCGATGCTTCACTTCAGGTTTACTGTTTCCCTGGGACCTTCTTATTGACGATGGAACACAGAGTTTGAATCCGAATTTAATACAAACGGCACAATGCCGACTTAATTACAAGAGGACTGACACTCTAACTTTCTATGATTTGAACCTCTCCTGTGAGTCCAGTTTTAGATTCCGATGCTTCACTTCAGGTTTACTGTATCTCTTGGACCTTCTTATTGACGATGAAACACAGAAATTGCATCCGAATTTAATACAAAAGGAACAATGCCGACTTAATTACAAGAGGACTGACACTCTAACTTTCTATGATTTGAACATCTCCTGTGAGTCCAGTTCTAGATTCCGATGCTTCACTTCATGTTTACTTTATCCCTTGGACCTTCTTATTGACGATGAAACACAGATATTGCATCAGATGTAAATTTAAAACGCACAATGCCGACTTAAGTAAAAGAGGACTGACTCTCTCACTTTCGTTGCTTTGAACCTCTCCTTTGAGTCCAGTCTTAGATACCGATGCTTCACTTCAGGATTACTGTATCCCTTGGACCTTCTTATTGTCGATGAAACACAGAAATTGCATCAGAATTAAATTCAAAAGGCACAATGCCGACTTAAGTACAAGAGGATTACACTCTAACTTTCTATGATTTGAACTTCTCCAGTGAGTCCAGTGTTAGATTCCGATGCTTCACTTCAGGTTTACTGTTTCCCTTGGACCTTCTTATTGACGATGGAACACAGAGTTTGAATCCGAATTTAATACAAAAGGCACAATGCCGACTTAATTACAAGAGGACTGACACTCTAACTTTCTATGATTTGAACCTCTCCTGTGAGTCCAGTTTTAGATTCCGATGCTTCACTTCAGGTTTACTGTATCTCTTGCACCTTCTTATTGACGATGAAACACAGAAATTGCATCCGAATTTAATACAAAAGGAACAATGCCGACTTAATTACAAGAGGACTGACACCTTAACTTTCTATGATTTGAACATCTCCTGTGAGTCCAGTTCTAGATTCCGATGCTTCACTTCATGTTTACTTTATCCCTTGGACCTTCTTATTGACGATGAAACACAGATATTGCATCAGATGTAAATTTAAAACGCACAATGCCGACTTAAGTAAAAGAGGACTGACACTCTCACTTTCGTTGCTTTGAACCTCTCCTTTGAGTCCAGTTTTAGATACCGATGCTTCACTTCAGGATTACTGTATCCCTTGGACCTTCTTATTGTCGATGAAACACAGAAATTGCATCAGAATTAAATTCAAAAGGCACAATGCCGACTTAAGTACAAGAGGATTGACACTCTAACTTTCTATGATTTGAACTTCTCCAGTGAGTCCAGTGTTAGATTCCGATGCTTCACTTCAGGTTTACTGTTTCCCTTGGACCTTCTTATTGACGATGGAACACAGAGTTTGAATCCGAATTTAATACAAAAGGCACAATGCCGACTTAATCACAAGAGGACTGAGACTCTAACTTTCTATGATTTGAACCTCTCCTGTGAGTCCAGTTTTAGATTCCGATGCTTCACTTCAGGTTTACTGTATCTCTTGGACCTTCTTATTGACGGTGAAACACAGATATTGCATCCGAATTTAATACAAATGGCACAATGGCGACTTAAGTACAAGGGGACTGACACTCTCACATTCTGTGATTTGAACCTATCCTGTGAGTCCAGTTTTAGATTCCGATGCTGCACTTCAGGTTTACTGTATTCCTTTGACCTTCTTATTGACGATGAAACACAGAAATTGCATCCGAATTTAACACAAATGGCACAATGCCGAATTAAGTACAAGGGCACTGACACTCTCACTTTCCATGATTCGAACTTCTCCTGTGAGGTCAGATTTAGATTCCGATGCTTCACTTCAGGTTTACTGTATACCTTGCACCTTCTTATTGACGATGAAACACAGAAATTGCATCGGAATTAAATTCAAAAGGCACAATGCCGTCTTAAGTAGAAGAATACTGACACTCTAACTTTCTATGATTTGCACCTCTCCTGTGAGTCCAGTTTTATATTCCGATGCTTCACTTCAGGTTTACTGTATCCCTTAGAGCTTCTCATTGACGATGAAACACAGAAATTGCATCCGAATTTAATACAAAAATCACAATGGCGGCTTAAGTACAAGAGGACTGACACTCTCACTTTCTATGATTTGAACATCTCCTGTTAGTCCAGTTCTAGATTCCGATGCTTCACTTCAGGTTTACTTTATCCCTTAGACCTTCTTATTGACGATGAAACACAGATATTGCATCGGAATTAAATTTAAAACGCACAATGCCGACTTAAGTAAAAGAGGACTGACACTCTCACCTTCTATGATTTGAATCTCTCCTGTGAGTCCAGTTTTAGATTCCGATGCTTCACTTCAAGTATACTGTATCCCTTGGACCTTCTTATTGACAATGAAACACAGAAATAGCATCGGAATTAAATTCAAAAGGCACAATGCCGACTTAAGTACAAGAGGACTGACACTCTAACTTTTTATGATTTGAACCTCTCCTGTGAATCCAGTTTTAGATTCCGATGCTTCACTTCAGGTTTACTGTATCCCTTGGACATTCTTATTGACGATGAAACACAGAGTTTGCATCCGGATTTAATACAAAAGGCACAATGCCGACTTAAGTACAAGAGGACTGACACTCTAACTTTCTATGATTTGAACCTCTCCTGTGAGTCCAGTTTTAGATTCCGATGCTTTACATCAGGTTTACTGTATCCCTTGGACCTTCTTATTGACGTTGAAAACAGAAATTGCATCCGAATTTAATACAAAAGGCACAAGGGCGACTTAAGTACAAGAGGACTGACAATCTCACTTTCTATGATTTGGACCTCCCCTGTGAGTCCAGTTTTAGATTCCGATGCTTCACTTCAGGTTTACTGTATCCCTCGGACCTTCTTATTGATGATGAAACACAGAAATTGCATCAGGATTTAATACAAAAGGTACAATGCCGACTTAAGTACAAGAGGACTGACACTCTAACTTTCTATGATTTGCACCTCTCCTGTGAGTCCAGTTTTAGATTCCGATGCTTCACTTCAGGTTTACTGTATCCCTTGGACCTTCTTATTGACGATGAAACACAGAAATTACATCCGAATTTAATATAAAAATCACAATGGCGACTTCAGTACAAGAGGACCGACAATCTCACTTTCTATGATTTGAACATCTCCTGTGAGTCCAGTTTTAGATTCCGATGCTTCACTTCAGGTTTACTGTATCCCTCGGACCTTCTTATAGACGATGAAACACAGATTTTGCATCGGAATTAAATTTAAAACGCACAATGCCGACTTAAGTAAAAGAGGACGGACACTCTCACTTTCTATGATTTGAAACTCTCCTGTGATTCCAGTTTTAGATTCCGATGCTTCACTTCAGGTTTAATGTATCCCTTGAACCTTCTTATTGACAATGAACCACAGAAATATCTCCGGAATTAAATTCAAAAGGCACAATGCCGACTTAAGTACAAGAGGACTGACACTCTAACTTTCTATGATTTGTCCCTCTCCTGTGAGTCCAGTTTTAGATTCCGATGCTTCACTTCAGGTTTACTGTATCCCTTGGACCTTCTTATTGACGATGAAACACAGAGTTTGCATCCGAATTTAATACAAAAGGCACAATGCCGACTAAAGTACAAGAGGACTGACACTCTAACTTTCTATGATTTGAACCTCTCCTGTTAGTCCAGTTTTAGATTCCGATGCTTTACTTCAGGTTTACTGTATTCCTTGGACCTTCTTATTGACGATTAAACACAGAAACTACATCCGAATTTAATACAAAAGGCACAATGGCGACTTAAGTACAAGAGGACTGACACTCTCACTTTCTATGATTTGAACCTCTCCTGTGAGTCCAGTTTTAGATTCCGATGCTTCACTTCAGGTT
Source organism: Schistocerca americana (assembly GCF_021461395.2). NCBI lineage: Eukaryota > Metazoa > Arthropoda > Insecta > Orthoptera > Acrididae > Schistocerca > Schistocerca americana. Next base: position 7,935,628 of record NC_060128.1, on the reverse strand, counting down.
TACTGTATCCGTTGGACCTTCTTATTGACGATGAAACACAGAAATTGCATGCGAAATTAATACAAAAGTCACAATGGTGACTTAAGTACAAGAGGACTGACACTCTCACTTTCTATGATTTGAACCTCTCCTGTGAGTCCAGTTTTAGATTCCGATGCTTCACCTCAGGTTTACTGTATCCCTTGGACCTTCTTATTGACGATGAAACACAGAAATTGCATCCGAATTTAATACAAATGGCACAATGCCGACTTAAGTACAAGAGGACTTACACTCTCACTTTCTATGATTCGAACCTCTCCTGTGAGTCCAGTTTTAGATTCCGACGCTTCACTTCAGGTTTAGTGTATCCCTTGGACGTTCTTATTGACGATGAAACACAGAAATTGCATCGGAATTAAATTCAAAAGGCACAGTGCCGACCTAAGTAGAAGAGGACTAACTCTCTCACTTTCTATGATTTGAACCTCTCCTGTGAGTCCAGTTTCAGATTCCGATGCTTCACTTCAGGTTTACTGTATACCTTGCAGCATCTTATTGACGATGAAACACAGAAATTGAATCGGAATTAAATTCAAAAGGCACAATGCCGACTTAAGTACAAGAGGACTGACACTCTCACTTTCTATGATTTGAACCTCTCCTGTGAGTCCAGTTTTACATTCCGATGCTTCACTTCAGGTTTACTGTATCCCTTGGACATTCTAATTGACGATGAAACACAGAGTTTGCATCCGAATTTAATACAAAAGGTACAATGCCGACTTAAGTACAAGAGGACTGACACTCTAACATTCTATGATTTGCACCTCTCCTGTGAGTCCAGTTTTAGATTCCGATGCTTCACTTCAGGTTTACTGTATCCCTTGGACCTTCTTATTGACGATGAAACACAGAAATTGCATCCGAATATAACACAAAAATCACAATGGCGGCATAAGTACAAGAGGACTGGCACTCTCACTTTCTATGATTTGAACATCTCCTGTGAGTCCAGTTCTAGATTCCGATGCTTCACTTCAGGTTTACTGTATCCCTCGGACCTTCTTATTGACGATGAAACACAGAAATTGCATCCGGATTTAATACAAAAGGTACAATGCCGACTTAAGAACAAGAGGACTGACACTCTAAATTTCTATGATTTGCACCTCTCCTGTGAGTCCAGTTTTAGATTCCGATGCTTCACTTCAGGTTTACTGTATCCGTTGGACCTTCTTATTGACGATGAAACACAGAGTTTGCATCCGAATTTAATACAAAAGGTACAATGCCGACTTAAGTACAAGAGGACTGACACTCTAACTTTCTATGATTTGCACCTCTCCTGTGAGTCCAGTTTTAGATTCCGATGCTTCACTTCAGGTTTACTGTATACCTTGGACCTTCTTATTGACGATGAAACACAGAAATTGCATCCGAATATCACACAAAAATCACAATGGCGGCTTAAGTACAAGAGGACTGACACTCTCACTTTCTATGATTTGAACATCTCCTGTGAGTCCAGTTCTAGATTCCGATGCTTCAATTCAGGTTTACTTTTTCCCTTGGACCTTCTTATTGACGATGAAACACAGATATTGCATCGGAATTAAATTTAAAACGCACAATGCCGACTTAAGTAAAAGCGGACTGACACTCTCACTTTCTATGATTTGAATCTCTCCTGTGAGACCAGTTTTAGATTCCGATGCTTCACCTCAGGTTTACTGTATCCCTTGGACCTTCTTATTGACGATGAAACACAGAAATTGCATCCGAATTTAATACAAATGGCACAATCCCTACTTAAGTACAAGAGGATTTACACTCTCACTTTCTATGATTCGAACCTCTCCTGTTAGTCCAGTTTTAGATTCCGATGCTTTACTTCAGGTTTACTGTATTTCTTGGACCTTCTTATTGACGATTAAACACAGAAACTGCATCCGAATTTAATACAAAAGGCACAATGGCGACTTAAGTACAAGAGGACTGACACTCTCACTTTCTATGATTTGAACCTCTCCTGTGAGTCCAGTTTTAGATTCCGATGCTTCACTTCAGGTTTACTGTATCCGTTGGACCTTCTTATTGACGATGAAACACAGAAATTGCATCCGAAATTAATACAAAAGTCACAATGGCGACTTAAGTACAAGAGGACTGACACTCTCACTTTCTATGATTTGAACCTCTCCTGTGAGTCCAGTTTTAGATTCCGATGCTTCACCTCAGGTTTACTGTATCCCTTGGACCTTCTTATTGACGATGAAACACAGAAATTGCATCCGAATTTAATACAAATGGCACAATCCCTACTTAAGTACAAGAGGATTTACACTCTCACTTTCTATGATTCGAACCTCTCCTGTGAGTCCAGTTTTAGATTCCGGCGCTTCACTTCAGGTATAGTGTATCCCTTGGACGTTCTTATTGACGATGAAACACAGAAATTGCATCGGAATTAAATTCAAAAGGCACAGTGCCGACCTAAGTAGAAGAGGACTAACACTCTCACTTTCTATGATTTGAACCTCTTCTGTGAGTCCAGTTTTAGATTCCGATGCCTCACTTCAGGTTTACTGTATACCTTGCAGCATCTTATTGACGATGAAACACAGAAATTGAATCGGAATTAAATTCAAAAGGCACAATGCCGACTTAAGTACAAGAGGACTGACACTCTCACTTTCTATGATTTGAACCTCTCCTGTGAGTCCAGCTTTACATTCCGATGCTTCACTTCAGGTTTACTGTATCCCTTGGACCTTCTAATTGACGATGAAACACAGAGTTTGCATCCGAATTTAATACAAAAGGTACAATGCCGACTTAAGTACAAGAGGACTGACACTCTAACTTTCTATGATTTGCACCTCTCCTGTGAGTCCAGATTTAGATTCCGATGCTTCACTTTAGGTTTACTGTATACCTTGGACCTTCTTATTGACGATGAAACACAGAAATTGCATCCGAATATCACACAAAAATCACAATGGCGGCTTAAGTACAAGAGGACTGACACTCTCACTTTCTATGATTTGAACATCTCCTGTGAGTCCAGTTCTAGATTCCGATGCTTCAATTCAGGTTTACTTTTTCCCTTGGACCTTCTTATTGACGATTAAACACAGATATTGCATCGGAATTAAATTTAAAACGCACAATGCCGACTTAAGTAAAAGCGGACTGACACTCTCACTTTCTATGATTTGAATCTCTCCTGTGAGACCAGTATTAGATTTCGATGCTTCCCTTCAGGTTTACTGTATCCCTTGGACCTTCTTATTGACGACGAAACACAGAAATTGCATCCGAATTTAATACAAATGGCACAATCCCTACTTAAGTACAAGAGGATTTACACTCTCACTTTCTATGATTCGAACCTCTTCTGTGAGTCCAGTTTTAGATTCCGATGCTTCACTTCAGGTTTACTGTATACCTTGCAGCATCTTATTGACGATGAAACACAGAAATTGAATCGGAATTAAATTCAAAAGGCACAATGCCGACTTAAGTACAAGAGGACTGACACTCTCACTTTCTATGATTTGAACCTCTCCTGTGAGTCCAGTTTTACATTCCGATGCTTCACTTCAGGTTTACTGTATCCCTTGGACCTTCTAATTGACGATGAAACACAGAGTTTGCATCCGAATTTAATACAAAAGGTACAATGCCGACTTAAGTACAAGAGGACTGACACTCTAACTTTCTATGATTTGCACCTCTCCTGTGAGTCCAGTTTTAGATTCCGATGCTTCACTTCAGGTTTACTGTATACCTTGGACCTTCTTATTGACGATGAAACACAGAAATTGCATCCGAATATCACACAAAAATCACAATGGCGGCTTAAGTACAAGAGGACTGACACTCTCACTTTCTATGATTTGAACATCTCCTGTGAGTCCAGTTCTAGATTCCGATGCTTCAATTCAGATTTACTTTTTCCCTTGGACCTTCTTATTGACGATGAAACACAGATATTGCATCGGAATTAAATTTAAAACGCACAATGCCGACTTAAGTAAAAGCGGACTGACACTCTCACTTTCCATGATTTGAATCTCTCCTGTGAGACCAGTTTTAGATTCCGATGCTTCACCTCAGGTTTACTGTATCCCTTGGACCTTCTTATTGACGATGAAACACAGAAATTGCATCCGAATTTAATACAAATGGCACAATCCCTACTTAAGTACAAGAGGATTTACACTCTCACTTTCTATGATTCGAACCTCTCCTGTTAGTCCAGTTTTAGATTCCGATGCTTTACTTCAGGTTTACTGTATTTCTTGGACCTTCTTATTGACGATTAAACACAGAAACTGCATCCGAATTTAATACAAAAGGCACAATGGCGACTTAAGTACAAGAGGACTGACACTCTCACTTTCTATGATTTGAACCTCTCCTGTGAGTCCAGTTTTAGATTCCGATGCTTCACTTCAGGTTTACTGTATCCGTTGGACCTTCTTATTGACGATGAAACACAGAAATTGCATCCGAAATTAATACAAAAGGCACAATGGTGACTTAAGTACAAGAGGACTGACATTCTCACTTTCTATGATTTGAACCTCTCCTGTGAGTCCAGTTTTAGATTCCGATGCTTCACCTCAGGTTTAATGTATCCCTTGGACCTTCTTATTGACGATGAAACACAGAAATTGCATCCGAATTTAATACAAATGGCACAATCCCTACTTAAGTACAAGAGGATTTACACTCTCACTTTCTATGATTCGAACCTCTCCTGTGAGTCCAGTTTTAGATTCCGACGCTTCACTTCAGGTATAGTGTATCCCTTGGACGTTCTTATTGACGATGAAACACAGAAATTGCATCGGAATTAAATTCAAAAGGCACAGTGCCGACCTAAGTAGAAGAGGACTAACACTCTCACTTTCTATGATTTGAACCTCTTCTGTGAGTCCAGTTTTAGATTCCGATGCTTCACTTCAGGTTTACTGTATACCTTGCAGCATCTTATTGACGATGAAACACAGAAATTGAATCGGAATTATATTCAAAAGGCACAATGCCGACTTAAGTACAAGAGGACTGACACTCTCACTTTCTATGATTTGAACCTCTCCTGTGAGTCCAGTTTTACATTCCGATGCTTCACTTCAGGTTTACTGTATCCCTTGGACCTTCTAATTGACGATGAAACACAGAGTTTGCATCCGAATTTAATACAAAAGGTACAATGCCGACTTAAGTACAAGAGGACTGACACTCTAACTTTCTATGATTTGCACCTCTCCTGTGAGTCCAGTTTTAGATTCCGATGCTTCACTTCAGGTTTACTGTATACCTCGGACCTTCTTATTGACGATGAAACACAGAAATTGCATCCGAATATCACACAAAAATCACAATGGCGGCTTAAGTACAAGAGGACTGACACTCTCACTTTCTATGATTTGAACATCTCCTGTGAGTCCAGTTCTAGATTCCGATGCTTCTATTCAGGTTTACTTTTTCCCTTGGACCTTCTTATTGACGATGAAACACAGATATTGCATCACAATTAAATTTAAAACGCACAATGCCGACTTAAGTAAAAGCGGACTGACACTCTCACTTTCTATGATTTGAATCTCTCCTGTGAGACCAGTATTAGATTTCGATGCTTCCCTTCAGGTTTACTGTATCCCTTGGACCTTCTTATTGACGACGAAACACAGAAATTGCATCCGAATTTAATACAAATGGCACAATCCCTACTTAAGTACAAGAGGATTTACACTCTCACTTTCTATGATTCGAACCTCTTCTGTGAGTCCAGTTTTAGATTCCGATGCTTCACTTCAGGTTTACTGTATACCTTGCAGCATCTTATTGACGATGAAACACAGAAATTGAATCGGAATTAAATTCAAAAGGCACAATGCCGACTTAAGTACAAGAGGACTGACACCCTCACTTTCTATGATTTGAACCTCTCCTGTGAGTCCAGTTTTACATTCCGATGCTTCACTTCAGGTTTACTGTATCCCTTGGACCTTCTAATTGACGATGAAACACAGAGTTTGCATCCGAATTTAATACAAAAGGTACAATGCCGACTTAAGTACAAGAGGACTGACACTCTAACTTTCTATGATTTGCACCTCTCCTGTGAGTCCAGTTTTAGATTCCGATGCTTCACTTCAGGTTTACTGTATACCTTGGACCTTCTTATTGACGATGAAACACAGAAATTGCATCCGAATATCACACAAAAATCACAATGGCGGCTTAAGTACAAGAGGACTGACACTCTCACTTTCTATGATTTGAACATCTCCTGTGAGTCCAGTTCTAGATTCCGATGCTTCAATTCAGGTTTACTTTTTCCCTTGGACCTTCTTATTGACGATGAAACACAGATATTGCATCGGAATTAAATTTAAAACGCACAATGCCGACTTAAGTAAAAGCGGACTGACACTCTCACTTTCTATGATTTGAATCTCTCCTGTGAGACCAGTTTTAGATTCCGATGCTTCACCTCAGGTTTACTGTATCCCTTGGACCTTCTTATTGACGATGAAACACAGAAATTGCATCCGAATTTAATACAAATGGCACAATCCCTACTTAAGTACAAGAGGATTTACACTCTCACTTTCTATGATTCGAACCTCTCCTGTAAGACCAGTTTTAGATTCCGATGCTTTACTTCAGGTTTACTGTATTTCTTGGACCTCCTTATTGACGATTAAACACAGAAACTGCATCCGAATTTAATACAAAAGGCACAATGGCGACTTAAGTACAAGAGGACTGACACTCTCACTTTCTATGATTTGAACCTCTCCTGTGAGTCCAGTTTTAGATTCCGATGCTTCACTTCAGGTTTACTGTATCCGTTGGACCTTCTTATTGACGATGAAACACAGAAATTGCATCCGAAATTAATACAAAAGTCACAATGGTGACTTAAGTACAAGAGGACTGACACTCTCACTTTCTATGATTTGAACCTCTCCTGTGAGTCCAGTTTTAGATTCCGATGCTTCACCTCAGGTTTACTGTATCCCTTGGACCTTCTTATTGACGATGAAACACAGAAATTGCATCCGAATTTAATACAAATGGCACAATACCTACTTAAGTACAAGAGGATTTACACTCTCACTTTCTATGATTCGAACCTCTCCTGTGAGTCCAGTTTTAGATTCCGACGCTTCACTTCAGGTATAGTGTATCCCTTGGACGTTCTTATTGACGATGAAACACAGAAATTGCATCGGAATTAAATTCAAAAGGCACAGTGCCGACCTAAGTAGAAGAGGACTAACACTCTCACTTTCTATGATTTGAACCTCTTCTGTGAGTCCAGTTTTAGATTCCGATGCTTCACTTCAGGTTTACTGTATACCTTGCAGCATCTTATTGACGATGAAACACAGAAATTGAATCGGAATTATATTCAAAAGGCACAATGCCGACTTAAGTACAAGAGGACTGACACTCTCACTTTCTATGATTCGAACCTCTCCTGTGAAGTCAGATTTAGTTTCCGATGCTTCACTTCAGGTTTACTGTATCCCTTGGACCTTCTTGTTGACGATAAAACACAGAAATCGCATCCGAAATTAATACAAATAGCACAATGCCGTCTTAAGTAAAAGAGGACTTACGCTCAAACATTCTGTGATGTGAACCTCTCCTGCGAGTCCAGTTTTAGATTCCGATGCTTCACCTAAGGTTTACTGTACCCCTTGGACCTTCTTATTGACGATGAAACACAGAAATTGCATCCGAATTTAATACAAAAGGCACATTACCGACTTAAGTACAAGCGGAGTGACACTCTAACTTTCTATGATTTGAAGCTCTCCTGTGAGTCCAGTTTTAGGTTCCGATGCTTCACTTCAGGTTTACTGTATCCCTTGGACGTTCTTATTGACGAGTAAACACAGAAATTGCTTCGGAATTAAATTCAAAAGGCACAATGCCTACTTAATTACAAGACGACTGACACTATCACTTTCTATGATTTGAACCTCTCCTGTGAGTCCAGTTTTACATTCCGATGCTTCATTTCAGGTTTACTGTATCCCTTGGACCTTCTTATTGACGATGAAACGCAGAAATTGCATCCGAATTTAATACAAAAGGTACAATGCCGACTTAAGTACAAGAGGACTGACACTTTAACTTTCTATGATTTGCACCTCTCCTGTGAGTCCAGTTTTAGATTCCGATGCTTCACTTCAGGTTTACTGTATCCCTTGGACCTTCTTATTGACGATGAAACACAGAAATTGCATCCGAATTTAATACAAAAATCACAATGGCGACTTTAGTACAAGTGGACCGACAATCTCACTTTCTATGATTTGAACATCTCCTGTGAGTCCAGTTTTAGATTCCGATGCTTCACTTCAGGTTTACTGTATCCCTTGGACCTTCTTACAGACGATGAAACACAGATTTTGCATCGGAATTAAATTTAAAACGCACAATGCCGACTTTAGTAAAAGAGGACAGACACTCTCACTTTCTATGATTTGAACCTCTCCTGTGAGTCCAGTTTTAGATTCCGATGCTTCACTTCTGGTTTACTGTATCCCTTGGACCTTCTTATTGACGTTGAAACACAGAGTTTGCATCCGAATTTAATACAAAAGGCACAATGCCGACTTAAGTACAAGAGGACTGACACTCTAACTTTGTATGATTTGAACCTCTCCTGTTAGTCCAGTTTTAGATTCCGATGCTTTACTTCAGGTTTAGTGTATTCCTTGGACCTTCTTATTGACGATTAAACACAGAAACTGCGTCCGAATTTAATACAAAAGGCACAATGGCGACTTAAGTACAAGACGACTGACACTCTCACTTTCTATGATTTGAACCTCTCCTGTGAGTCCACTTTTAGATTCCGATGCTTCACTTCATGTTTACTGTATCCGTTGGACCTTCTTATTGACGATGAAACACAGAAATTGCATCCGAAATTAATACAAAAGTCACAATGGTGACTTAAGTACAAGAGGACTGACACTCTCACTTTCTATGATTTGAACCTCTCCTGTGAGTCGAGTTTTAGATGCCGATGCTTCACCTCAGGTTTACTGTATCCCTTGGACCTTCTTATTGACGATGAAATACAGAAATTGCATCCGAATTTAATACAAATGGCACAATGCCGACTTAAGTACAAGAGGACTGACACTCTCACTTTCTATGATTTGAACCTCTCCTGTGAGTCCAGTTTTAGATTCCGATGCTTCACTTCAGGTTTACTGTATCCCTTGAACCTTCTTATTGACAATGAACCACAGAAATATCACAGGAATTAAATTCAAAAGGCACAATGCCGACTTAAGTACAAGAGGACTGACACTTTAACTTTCTATGATTTGTACCTCTCCTGTGAGTCCAGCTTTAGATTCCGATGCTTCACTTCAGGTTTAGTGTATCCCTTGGACGTTCTTATTGACGATGAAACACAGAAATTGCATCGGAATTAAATTCAAAAGGCACAGTGCCGACCTAAGTAGAAGAGGACTAACACTCTCACTTTCTATGATTTGAACCTCTCCTGTGATTCCAGTTTTACATTCCGATGCTTCACTTCAGGTTTACTGTATCCCTTGGACCTTCCAATTGACGATGAAACACAGAGTTTGCATCCGAATTTAATACAAAAGGTGCAATGCCGACTTAAGTACAAGAGGACTGACACTCTAACTTTCTATGATTTGCACCTCTCCTGTGAGTCCAGTTTTAGATTCCGATGCTTCACTTCAGATTTACTGTATCCCTTGGACCTTCTTATTGACGATGAAACACAGAAATTGCATCCGAATATAACACAAAAATCACAATGGCGGCTTAAGTACAAGAGGACTGACACTCTCACTTTCTATGATTTGATCATCTAATGTGAGTCCAGTTCTAGATTCCGATGCTTCAATTCGGGTTTACTTTACCCCTTGGACCTTCTTATTGACGATGAAACACAGACAGTGCATCGGAATTAAATTTAAAACGCACAATGCCGACTTAAGTAAAAGAGGACTGACACTCTCACTTTCTATGATTTGGATCTCTCCTGTGAGTCCAGTTTTAGATTCCGATGCTTCACTTCAAGTTTACTGTATCCCTTGGACCTTCTTATTGACGACGAAACACAGAAATTGCATCCGAATATAAAACAAATGGCACAATGCCGACTTAAGTACAAGAGGACTGACACTCTTACTTTCTATGATTAGAACCTCTCCTGTGAGGTCAGATTTAGATTCCGATGCTTCACTTCAGGTTTACTGTATACCTTGCACCTTCTTATTGAAGATGAACACAGAAATCGCATCGGAATTAAATTCAAAAGGCACAATGCCGTCTTAAGTACAAGAATACTGACACTCTCACTTTCAATGTTTGAACCTATCCTGTGAGTCCAGTTTCAAATTCCGATGCTTCACTTCAGGTTTACTGTATCCCTTGGACCTTCTAATTGACGATGAAACACAGAGTTTGCATACGAATTTAATACAAAAGGCACAATGCCGACTTAAGTAAAAGAGGACTGACACTCTAACTTTCTATGATTTGAACCTCTCCTGTGAGTCCAGTTTTAGATTCCGATGCTTCACTTCAGGTTTACTGTATCCCTTGGACCTTCTTGTTGACGATGAAACACAGAAATTGCATCCGAAGTTAATACAAAAATCACAATGGCGACTTTAGTACAAGAGGACTGAAAATCTCACTTTCTATGATTTTAACATCTCCTGTGAGTCCAGTTTTAGTTTCCGATGCTTCACTTCAGGTTTACTGTATCGCTTGGACCTTCGTATTGACGATGAAACACAGATATTGCATCGGAATTAAATTTAAAATGCACAATGCCGACTTAAGTGAAAGAGGACTGACACTCTCACTTTCTATGATTTCAACCTCTCTAGTGAGTCAAGTTTTAGATTCCGATGCTTCACTTCAGGTTTACGGTATCCCTTGGACCCTCTTATTGACAATGAAACACAGAAATAGCATCGGAATTAAATTCAAAAGGCACAATGCCGACTTAAGTACAAGGGGACTGACACTCTAACTTTCTATGATTTGAACCTCTCGTGTGAGTCCAGTATTAGATTCCGATGCTTCACTTCAGGTTTACTGTATCCCTTGGACCTTCTTATTGACGATGAAACACAGAGTTTGCATCCGAATTTAATACAAAAGGCACAATGCCGACTTAAGTACAACAGGACTGACACTCTAACTTTCTATGATTTGAACCTCTCCTGTGAGTCCAGTTTTAGATTCCGATGCTTTACTTCAGGTTTACTGTATCCCTTGGACCTTCTGATTGACGATGAAACACAGAAATTGCATCTGAATTTAATACAAAAGGCACAATGGCGACTTAAGTACAAGTGGATTGACACTCTCACTTTCTATGATTTGCACCTCTCCTGTGAGTCCAGTTTTAGATTCCGATGCTTCACTTCAGGTTTACTGTATCCCTTGGACCTTCATATTGACGATGAAACACAGAAATTGCATCCGAAATTAATACAAAAGTCACAATGGTGACTTAAGTACAAGAGGACTGACAATCTTACTTTCTATGATTTGAACCTCTCCCGTGAGTCCACTTTTAGATTCCGATGCTTCACCTCAGGTTTACTGTATCCCTTGGACCTTCTTATTGACGATGAAACACAGAAATTGCATCCGAATTAATACAAATGGCACAATGCCGACTTAAGTACAAGAGGACTGACACTCGTACTTTCTATGATTCGAACCTCTCCCGTGAGTCCAGTTTTAGATTCCGATGCTTCTCTTCAGGTTTACTGTATCCCTTGGACCTTCTAATTGACGATGAAACACAGAGTTTGCATCCGAATTTATACAAATGGCACAATCCCGACTTAAGTACAAGGGCACTGACACCCTCACTTTCCATGATTCGAACTTCTCCTGTGAGGTCAGACTTAGATTCCGATGCTTCACTTCAGGTTTACTGTATACCTTGCACCTTCTTATTGGCGATGAAACACAGAAATTGCATTGGAATTAAATTCAAAAGGCACAATTCCGACTTAAGTACAAGAGGACTGACACTCTCACTTTCTATGATTTGAACCTCTCCTGTGAGTCCAGTTTTAGATTCCGATGCTTCACCCCAGGTTTACTGTATCTGTTGGACCTTCTTATTGACGAAGTAACACAGAAATTGCATCCGAATTTAATACAAAAGGCACAATGCCTACTTAATTACAAGACGACTGACACTCTCACGTTCTATGATTTGAACCTCTCCTGTGAGTCCAGTTTTAGATTCCGATGCTTCACCTCAGGTTTACTGTATCTGTTGGACCTTCTTATTGACGATGAAACACAGAAATTGCATCCGAATTTAATACAAATGGCACAATGCCGACTTAAGTACAAGAGGACTGACACTCTCACTTTCTATGATTCGAACCTCTCCTGTGAAGTCAGATTTAGTTTCCGATGCTTCACTTCAGGTTTACTGTATCCCTTGGACCTTCTTGTTGACGATAAAACACAGAAATCGCATCCGAAATTAACACAAATAGCACAATGCCGTCTTAAGTAAAAGAGGACTTACGCTCAAACATTCTGTGATGTGAACCTCTCCTGCGAGTCCAGTTTTAGATTCCGATGCTTCACCTCAGGTTTACTGTATCTGTTGGACCTTCTTATTGACGATGAAACACAGAAATTGCATCCGAATTTAATACAAAAGGCACATTACCGACTTAAGTACAAGCGGAGTGACACTCTAACTTTCTATGATTTGAATCTCTCCTGTGAGTCCAGTTTTAGGTTCCGATGCTTCACTTCAGGTTTACTGTATCCCTTGGACGTTCTTATTGACGATGAAACACAGAAATTGCTTCGGAATTAAATTCAAAAGGCACAATGCCTACTTAATTACAAGACGACTGACACTCTCACTTTCTATGATTTGAACCTCTCCTGTGAGTCCAGTTTTACATTCCGATGCTTCATTTCAGGTTTACTGTATCCCTTGGACCTTCTTATTGACGATGAAACGCAGAAATTGCATCCGAATTTAATACAAAAGGTACAATGCCGACTTAAGTACAAGAGGACTGACACTTTAACTTTCTATCATTTGCACCTCTCCTGTGAGTCCAGTTTTAGATTCCGATGCTTCACTTCAGGTTTACTGTATCCCTTGGACCTTCTTATTGACGATGAAACACAGAAATTGCATCCGAATTTAATACAAAAATCACAATGGCGACTTTAGTACAAGTGGACCGACAATCTCACCTTCTATGATTTGAACATCTCCTGTGAGTCCAGTTTTAGATTCCGATGCTTCACTTCAGGTTTACAGTATCCCTTGGACCTTCTTACAGACGATGAAACACAGATTTTGCATCAGAATTAAATTTAAAACGCACAATGCCGACTTTAGTAAAAGAGGACTGACACTCTCACTTTCTATGATTTGAACCTCTCCTGTGAGTCCAGTTTTAGATTCCGATGCTTCACTTCTGGTTTACTGTATCCCTTGGACCTTCTTATTGACGTTGAAACACAGAGTTTGCATCCGAATTTAATACAAAAGGCACAATGCCGACTTAAGTACAAGAGGACTGACACTCTAACTTTCTATGATTTGAACCTCTCCTGTTAGTCCAGTTTTAGATTCCGATGCTTTACTTCAGGTTTAGTGTATTCCTTGGACCTTCTTATTGACGATTAAACACAGAAACTGCATCCGAATTTAATACAAAAGGCACAATTGCGACTTAAGTACAAGACGACTGACACTCTCACTTTCTATGATTTGAACCTCTCCAGTGAGTCCACTTTTAGATTCAGATGCTTCACTTCAGGTTTACTGTATCCGTTGGACCTTCTTATTGACGATGAAACACAGAAATTGCATCCGAAATTAATACAAAAGTTACAATGGTGACTTAAGTACAAGAGGACTGACACTCTCACTTTCTATGATTTGAACCTCTCCTGTGAGTCAAGCTTTAGATGCCGATGGTTCACCTCAGGTTTACTGTATCCCTTGGACCTTCTTATTGACGATGAAATACAGAAATTGCATCCGAATTTAATACAAATGGCACAATGCCGACTTAAGTACAAGAGGACTGACACTCTCACTTTCTATGATTTGAACCTCTCCTGTGAGTCCAGTTTTAGATTCCGATGCTTCACTTCAGGTTTACTGTATCCCTTGAACCTTCTTATTGACAATGAACCACAGAAATATCACCGGAATTAAATTCAAAAGGCACAATGCCGACTTAAGTACAAGAGGACTGACACTCTAACTTTCTATGATTTGTACCTCTCCTGTGAGTCCAGCTTTAGATTCCGATGCTTCACTTCAGGTTTAGTGTATCCCTTGGACGTTCTTATTGATGATGAAACACAGAAATTGCATCGGAATTAAATTCAAAAGGCACAGTGCCGACCTAAGTAGAAGAGGACTAACACTCTCACTTTCTATGATTTGAACCTCTCCTGTGATTCCAGTTTTACATTCCGATGCTTCACTTCAGGTTTACTGTATCCCTTGGACCTTCCAATTGACGATGAAACACAGAGTTTGCATCCGAATTTAATACAAAAGGTACAATGCCGACTTAAGTACAAGAGGACTGACACTCTTACTTTCTATGATTCGAACCTCTCCTGTGAGGTCAGATTTAGATTCCGATGCTTCACTTCAGGTTTGCTGTATACCTTGCACCTTCTTATTGAAGATGAAACACAGAAATCGCATCGGAATTAAATTCAAAAGGCACAATGCCGTCTTAAGTACAAGAATACTGACACTCTCACTTTCAATGTTTTGAACCTATCCTGTGAGTCCAGTTTCAGATTCCGATGCTTCACTTCAGGTTTACTGTATCCCTTGGACCTTCTAATTGACGATGAAACACAGAGTTTGCATACGAATTTAATACAAAAGGCACAATGCCGACTTAAGTAAAAGAGGACTGACACTCTAACTTTCTATGATTTGAACCTCTCCTGTGAGTCCAGTTTTAGATTCCGATGCTTCACTTCAGGTTTACTGTATCCCTTGGACCTTCTTGTTGACGATGAAACACAGAAATTGCATCCGAAGTTAATACAAAAATCACAATGGCGACTTTAGTACAAGAGGACTGAAAATCTCACTTTCTATGATTTTAACAACTCCTGTGAGTCCAGTTTTAGTTTCCGATGCTTCACTTCAGGTTTACTGTATCCCTTGGACCTTCGTATTGACGATGAAACACAGATATTGCATCGGAATTAAATTTAAAATGCACAATGCCGACTTAAGTGAAAGAGGACTGACACTCTCACTTTCTATGATTTGAACCTCTCTAGTGAGTCAAGTTTTAGATTCCGATGCTTCACTTCAGGTTTACGGTATCCCTTGGACCCTCTTATTGACAATGAAACACAGAAATAGCATCGGAATTAAATTCAAAAAGCACAATGCCGACTTAAGTACAAGGGGACTGACACTCTAACTTTCTATGATTTGAACCTCTCCTGTGAGTCCAGTTTTAGATTCCGATGCTTCACTTCAGGTTTACTGTATCCCTTGGACCTTCTTATTGACGATGAAACACAGAGTTTGCATCCGAATTTAATACATAAGGCACAATGCCGACTTAAGTACAACAGGACTGACACTCTAACTTTCTATGATTTGAACCTCTCCTGTGAGTCCAGTTTTAGATTCCGATGCTTTACTTCAGGTTTACTGTATCCCTTGGACCTTCTGATTGACGATGAAACACAGAAATTGCATCTGAATTTAATACAAAAGGCACAATGGCGACTTAAGTACAAGTGGATTGACACTCTCACTTTCTATGATTTGCACCTCTCCTGTGAGTCCAGTTTTAGATTCCGATGCTTCACTTCAGGTTTACTGTATCCCTTGGACCTTCTTATTGACGATGAAACACAGAGTTTGCATCCGAATTTAATACAAAAGGCACAATGCCGACTTAAGTACAACAGGACTGACACTCTAACTTTCTATGATTTGAACCTCTCCTGTGAGTCCAGTTTTAGATTTCGATGCTTTACTTCAGGTTTACTGTATCCCTTGGACCTTCTGATTGACGATGAAACACAGAAATTGCATCTGAATTTAATACAAAAGGCACAATGGCGACTTAAGTACAAGTGGATTGACACTCTCACTTTCTATGATTTGCACCTCTCCTGTGAGTCCAGTTTTAGATTCCGATGCTTCGCTTCAGGTTTACTGTATCCCTTGAACCTTCTTATTGACAATGAACCACAGAAATATCACCGGAATTAAATTCAAAAGGCACAATGCCGACTTAAGTACAAGAGGACTGACACTCTAACTTTCTATGATTTGTACCTCTCCTGTGAGTCCAGCTTTAGATTCCGATGCTTCACTTCAGGTTTAGTGTATCCCTTGGACGTTCTTATTGATGATGAAACACAGAAATTGCATCGGAATTAAATTCAAAAGGCACAGTGCCGACCTAAGTAGAAGAGGACTAACACTCTCACTTTCTATGATTTGAACCTCTCCTGTGATTCCAGTTTTACATTCCGATGCTTCACTTCAGGTTTACTGTATCCCTTGGACCTTCCAATTGACGATGAAACACAGAGTTTGCATCCGAATTTAATACAAAAGGTACAATGCCGACTTAAGTACAAGAGGACTGACACTCTTACTTTCTATGATTCGAACCTCTCCTGTGAGGTCAGATTTAGATTCCGATGCTTCACTTCAGGTTTGCTGTATACCTTGCACCTTCTTATTGAAGATGAAACACAGAAATCGCATCGGAATTAAATTCAAAAGGCACAATGCCGTCTTAAGTACAAGAATACTGACACTCTCACTTTCAATGTTTTGAACCTATCCTGTGAGTCCAGTTTCAGATTCCGATGCTTCACTTCAGGTTTACTGTATCCCTTGGACCTTCTAATTGACGATGAAACACAGAGTTTGCATACGAATTTAATACAAAAGGCACAATGCCGACTTAAGTAAAAGAGGACTGACACTCTAACTTTCTATGATTTGAACCTCTCCTGTGAGTCCAGTTTTAGATTCCGATGCTTCACTTCAGGTTTACTGTATCCCTTGGACCTTCTTGTTGACGATGAAACACAGAAATTGCATCCGAAGTTAATACAAAAATCACAATGGCGACTTTAGTACAAGAGGACTGAAAATCTCACTTTCTATGATTTTAACATCTCCTGTGAGTCCAGTTTTAGTTTCCGATGCTTCACTTCAGGTTTACTGTATCGCTTGGACCTTCGTATTGACGATGAAACACAGATATTGCATCGGAATTAAATTTAAAATGCACAATGCCGACTTAAGTGAAAGAGGACTGACACTCTCACTTTCTATGATTTCAACCTCTCTAGTGAGTCAAGTTTTAGATTCCGATGCTTCACTTCAGGTTTACGGTATCCCTTGGACCCTCTTATTGACAATGAAACACAGAAATAGCATCGGAATTAAATTCAAAAGGCACAATGCCGACTTAAGTACAAGGGGACTGACACTCTAACTTTCTATGATTTGAACCTCTCGTGTGAGTCCAGTATTAGATTCCGATGCTTCACTTCAGGTTTACTGTATCCCTTGGACCTTCTTATTGACGATGAAACACAGAGTTTGCATCCGAATTTAATACAAAAGGCACAATGCCGACTTAAGTACAACAGGACTGACACTCTAACTTTCTATGATTTGAACCTCTCCTGTGAGTCCAGTTTTAGATTCCGATGCTTTACTTCAGGTTTACTGTATCCCTTGGACCTTCTGATTGACGATGAAACACAGAAATTGCATCTGAATTTAATACAAAAGGCACAATGGCGACTTAAGTACAAGTGGATTGACACTCTCACTTTCTATGATTTGCACCTCTCCTGTGAGTCCAGTTTTAGATTCCGATGCTTCACTTCAGGTTTACTGTATCCCTTGGACCTTCATATTGACGATGAAACACAGAAATTGCATCCGAAATTAATACAAAAGTCACAATGGTGACTTAAGTACAAGAGGACTGACAATCTTACTTTCTATGATTTGAACCTCTCCCGTGAGTCCACTTTTAGATTCCGATGCTTCACCTCAGGTTTACTGTATCCCTTGGACCTTCTTATTGACGATGAAACACAGAAATTGCATCCGAATTAATACAAATGGCACAATGCCGACTTAAGTACAAGAGGACTGACACTCGTACTTTCTATGATTCGAACCTCTCCCGTGAGTCCAGTTTTAGATTCCGATGCTTCTCTTCAGGTTTACTGTATCCCTTGGACCTTCTAATTGACGATGAAACACAGAGTTTGCATCCGAATTTATACAAATGGCACAATCCCGACTTAAGTACAAGGGCACTGACACCCTCACTTTCCATGATTCGAACTTCTCCTGTGAGGTCAGACTTAGATTCCGATGCTTCACTTCAGGTTTACTGTATACCTTGCACCTTCTTATTGGCGATGAAACACAGAAATTGCATTGGAATTAAATTCAAAAGGCACAATTCCGACTTAAGTACAAGAGGACTGACACTCTCACTTTCTATGATTTGAACCTCTCCTGTGAGTCCAGTTTTAGATTCCGATGCTTCACCCCAGGTTTACTGTATCTGTTGGACCTTCTTATTGACGAAGTAACACAGAAATTGCATCCGAATTTAATACAAAAGGCACAATGCCTACTTAATTACAAGACGACTGACACTCTCACGTTCTATGATTTGAACCTCTCCTGTGAGTCCAGTTTTAGATTCCGATGCTTCACCTCAGGTTTACTGTATCTGTTGGACCTTCTTATTGACGATGAAACACAGAAATTGCATCCGAATTTAATACAAATGGCACAATGCCGACTTAAGTACAAGAGGACTGACACTCTCACTTTCTATGATTCGAACCTCTCCTGTGAAGTCAGATTTAGTTTCCGATGCTTCACTTCAGGTTTACTGTATCCCTTGGACCTTCTTGTTGACGATAAAACACAGAAATCGCATCCGAAATTAACACAAATAGCACAATGCCGTCTTAAGTAAAAGAGGACTTACGCTCAAACATTCTGTGATGTGAACCTCTCCTGCGAGTCCAGTTTTAGATTCCGATGCTTCACCTCAGGTTTACTGTATCTGTTGGACCTTCTTATTGACGATGAAACACAGAAATTGCATCCGAATTTAATACAAAAGGCACATTACCGACTTAAGTACAAGCGGAGTGACACTCTAACTTTCTATGATTTGAATCTCTCCTGTGAGTCCAGTTTTAGGTTCCGATGCTTCACTTCAGGTTTACTGTATCCCTTGGACGTTCTTATTGACGATGAAACACAGAAATTGCTTCGGAATTAAATTCAAAAGGCACAATGCCTACTTAATTACAAGACGACTGACACTCTCACTTTCTATGATTTGAACCTCTCCTGTGAGTCCAGTTTTACATTCCGATGCTTCATTTCAGGTTTACTGTATCCCTTGGACCTTCTTATTGACGATGAAACGCAGAAATTGCATCCGAATTTAATACAAAAGGTACAATGCCGACTTAAGTACAAGAGGACTGACACTTTAACTTTCTATCATTTGCACCTCTCCTGTGAGTCCAGTTTTAGATTCCGATGCTTCACTTCAGGTTTACTGTATCCCTTGGACCTTCTTATTGACGATGAAACACAGAAATTGCATCCGAATTTAATACAAAAAATCACAATGGCGACTTTAGTACAAGTGGACCGACAATCTCACCTTCTATGATTTGAACATCTCCTGTGAGTCCAGTTTTAGATTCCGATGCTTCACTTCAGGTTTACAGTATCCCTTGGACCTTCTTACAGACGATGAAACACAGATTTTGCATCAGAATTAAATTTAAAACGCACAATGCCGACTTTAGTAAAAGAGGACTGACACTCTCACTTTCTATGATTTGAACCTCTCCTGTGAGTCCAGTTTTAGATTCCGATGCTTCACTTCTGGTTTACTGTATCCCTTGGACCTTCTTATTGACGTTGAAACACAGAGTTTGCATCCGAATTTAATACAAAAGGCACAATGCCGACTTAAGTACAAGAGGACTGACACTCTAACTTTCTATGATTTGAACCTCTCCTGTTAGTCCAGTTTTAGATTCCGATGCTTTACTTCAGGTTTAGTGTATTCCTTGGACCTTCTTATTGACGATTAAACACAGAAACTGCATCCGAATTTAATACAAAAGGCACAATTGCGACTTAAGTACAAGACGACTGACACTCTCACTTTCTATGATTTGAACCTCTCCAGTGAGTCCACTTTTAGATTCAGATGCTTCACTTCAGGTTTACTGTATCCGTTGGACCTTCTTATTGACGATGAAACACAGAAATTGCATCCGAAATTAATACAAAAGTTACAATGGTGACTTAAGTACAAGAGGACTGACACTCTCACTTTCTATGATTTGAACCTCTCCTGTGAGTCAAGCTTTAGATGCCGATGGTTCACCTCAGGTTTACTGTATCCCTTGGACCTTCTTATTGACGATGAAATACAGAAATTGCATCCGAATTTAATACAAATGGCACAATGCCGACTTAAGTACAAGAGGACTGACACTCTCACTTTCTATGATTTGAACCTCTCCTGTGAGTCCAGTTTTAGATTCCGATGCTTCACTTCAGGTTTACTGTATCCCTTGAACCTTCTTATTGACAATGAACCACAGAAATATCACCGGAATTAAATTCAAAAGGCACAATGCCGACTTAAGTACAAGAGGACTGACACTCTAACTTTCTATGATTTGTACCTCTCCTGTGAGTCCAGCTTTAGATTCCGATGCTTCACTTCAGGTTTAGTGTATCCCTTGGACGTTCTTATTGATGATGAAACACAGAAATTGCATCGGAATTAAATTCAAAAGGCACAGTGCCGACCTAAGTAGAAGAGGACTAACACTCTCACTTTCTATGATTTGAACCTCTCCTGTGATTCCAGTTTTACATTCCGATGCTTCACTTCAGGTTTACTGTATCCCTTGGACCTTCCAATTGACGATGAAACACAGAGTTTGCATCCGAATTTAATACAAAAGGTACAATGCCGACTTAAGTACAAGAGGACTGACACTCTTACTTTCTATGATTCGAACCTCTCCTGTGAGGTCAGATTTAGATTCCGATGCTTCACTTCAGGTTTGCTGTATACCTTGCACCTTCTTATTGAAGATGAAACACAGAAATCGCATCGGAATTAAATTCAAAAGGCACAATGCCGTCTTAAGTACAAGAATACTGACACTCTCACTTTCAATGTTTTTGAACCTATCCTGTGAGTCCAGTTTCAGATTCCGATGCTTCACTTCAGGTTTACTGTATCCCTTGGACCTTCTAATTGACGATGAAACACAGAGTTTGCATCGAATTTAATACAAAAGGCACAATGCCGACTTAAGTAAAAGAGGACTGACACTCTAACTTTCTATGATTTGAACCTCTCCTGTGAGTCCAGTTTTAGATTCCGATGCTTCACTTCAGGTTTACTGTATCCCTTGGACCTTCTTGTTGACGATGAAACACAGAAATTGCATCCGAAGTTAATACAAAAATCACAATGGCGACTTTAGTACAAGAGGACTGAAAATCTCACTTTCTATGATTTTAACAACTCCTGTGAGTCCAGTTTTAGTTTCCGATGCTTCACTTCAGGTTTACTGTATCCCTTGGACCTTCGTATTGACGATGAAACACAGATATTGCATCGGAATTAAATTTAAAATGCACAATGCCGACTTAAGTGAAAGAGGACTGACACTCTCACTTTCTATGATTTGAACCTCTCTAGTGAGTCAAGTTTTAGATTCCGATGCTTCACTTCAGGTTTACGGTATCCCTTGGACCCTCTTATTGACAATGAAACACAGAAATAGCATCGGAATTAAATTCAAAAAGCACAATGCCGACTTAAGTACAAGGGGACTGACACTCTAACTTTCTATGATTTGAACCTCTCCTGTGAGTCCAGTTTTAGATTCCGATGCTTCACTTCAGGTTTACTGTATCCCTTGGACCTTCTTATTGACGATGAAACACAGAGTTTGCATCCGAATTTAATACATAAGGCACAATGCCGACTTAAGTACAACAGGACTGACACTCTAACTTTCTATGATTTGAACCTCTCCTGTGAGTCCAGTTTTAGATTCCGATGCTTTACTTCAGGTTTACTGTATCCCTTGGACCTTCTGATTGACGATGAAACACAGAAATTGCATCTGAATTTAATACAAAAGGCACAATGGCGACTTAAGTACAAGTGGATTGACACTCTCACTTTCTATGATTTGCACCTCTCCTGTGAGTCCAGTTTTAGATTCCGATGCTTCACTTCAGGTTTACTGTATCCCTTGGACCTTCTTATTGACGATGAAACACAGAGTTTGCATCCGAATTTAATACAAAAGGCACAATGCCGACTTAAGTACAACAGGACTGACACTCTAACTTTCTATGATTTGAACCTCTCCTGTGAGTCCAGTTTTAGATTTCGATGCTTTACTTCAGGTTTACTGTATCCCTTGGACCTTCTGATTGACGATGAAACACAGAAATTGCATCTGAATTTAATACAAAAGGCACAATGGCGACTTAAGTACAAGTGGATTGACACTCTCACTTTCTATGATTTGCACCTCTCCTGTGAGTCCAGTTTTAGATTCCGATGCTTCGCTTCAGGTTTACTGTATCCCTTGAACCTTCTTATTGACAATGAACCACAGAAATATCACCGGAATTAAATTCAAAAGGCACAATGCCGACTTAAGTACAAGAGGACTGACACTCTAACTTTCTATGATTTGTACCTCTCCTGTGAGTCCAGCTTTAGATTCCGATGCTTCACTTCAGGTTTAGTGTATCCCTTGGACGTTCTTATTGATGATGAAACACAGAAATTGCATCGGAATTAAATTCAAAAGGCACAGTGCCGACCTAAGTAGAAGAGGACTAACACTCTCACTTTCTATGATTTGAACCTCTCCTGTGATTCCAGTTTTACATTCCGATGCTTCACTTCAGGTTTACTGTATCCCTTGGACCTTCCAATTGACGATGAAACACAGAGTTTGCATCCGAATTTAATACAAAAGGTACAATGCCGACTTAAGTACAAGAGGACTGACACTCTTACTTTCTATGATTCGAACCTCTCCTGTGAGGTCAGATTTAGATTCCGATGCTTCACTTCAGGTTTGCTGTATACCTTGCACCTTCTTATTGAAGATGAAACACAGAAATCGCATCGGAATTAAATTCAAAAGGCACAATGCCGTCTTAAGTACAAGAATACTGACACTCTCACTTTCAATGTTTTGAACCTATCCTGTGAGTCCAGTTTCAGATTCCGATGCTTCACTTCAGGTTTACTGTATCCCTTGGACCTTCTAATTGACGATGAAACACAGAGTTTGCATACGAATTTAATACAAAAGGCACAATGCCGACTTAAGTAAAAGAGGACTGACACTCTAACTTTCTATGATTTGAACCTCTCCTGTGAGTCCAGTTTTAGATTCCGATGCTTCACTTCAGGTTTACTGTATCTCTTGGACCTTCTTGTTGACGATGAAACACAGAAATTGCATCCGAAGTTAATACAAAAATCACAATGGCGACTTTAGTACAAGAGGACTGAATATCTCACTTTCTATGATTTTAACAACTCCTGTGAGTCCAGTTTTAGTTTCCGATGCTTCACTTCAGGTTTACTGTATCCCTTGGACCTTCGTATTGACGATGAAACACAGATATTGCATCGGAATTAAATTTAAAATGCACAATGCCGACTTAAGTGAAAGAGGACTGACACTCTCACTTTCTATGATTTGAACCTCTCTAGTGAGTCAAGTTTTAGATTCCGATGCTTCACTTCAGGTTTACGGTATCCCTTGGACCCTCTTATTGACAATGAAACACAGAAATAGCATCGGAATTAAATTCAAAAAGCACAATGCCGACTTAAGTACAAGGGGACTGACACTCTAACTTTCTATGATTTGAACCTCTCCTGTGAGTCCAGTTTTAGATTCCGATGCTTCACTTCAGGTTTACTGTATCCCTTGGACCTTCTTATTGACGATGAAACACAGAGTTTGCATCCGAATTTAATACATAAGGCACAATGCCGACTTAAGTACAACAGGACTGACACTCTAACTTTCTATGATTTGAACCTCTCCTGTGAGTCCAGTTTTAGATTCCGATGCTTTACTTCAGGTTTACTGTATCCCTTGGACCTTCTGATTGACGATGAAACACAGAAATTGCATCTGAATTTAATACAAAAGGCACAATGGCGACTTAAGTACAAGTGGATTGACACTCTCACTTTCTATGATTTGCACCTCTCCTGTGAGTCCAGTTTTAGATTCCGATGCTTCACTTCAGGTTTACTGTATCCCTTGGACCTTCTTATTGACGATGAAACACAGAGTTTGCATCCGAATTTAATACAAAAGGCACAATGCCGACTTAAGTACAACAGGACTGACACTCTAACTTTCTATGATTTGAACCTCTCCTGTGAGTCCAGTTTTAGATTTCGATGCTTTACTTCAGGTTTACTGTATCCCTTGGACCTTCTGATTGACGATGAAACACAGAAATTGCATCCGAATTTAATACAAAAGGCACAATGGCGACTTAAGTACAAGTGGATTGACACTCTCACTTTCTATGATTTGCACCTCTCCTGTGAGTCCAGTTTTAGATTCCGATGCTTCACTTCAGGTTTACTGTATCCCTTGGACCTTCTTATTGACGATGAAACACAGAAATTGCATCCGAAATTAATACAAAAGTCACAATGGTGACTTAAGTACAAGAGGACTGACAATCTTACTTTCTATGATTTGAACCTCTCCCGTGAGTCCACTTTTAGATTCCGATGCTTCACCTCAGGTTTACTGTATCCCTTGGACCTTCTTATTGACGATGAAACACAGAAATTGCATCCGAATTAATACAAATGGCACAATGCCGACTTAAGTACAAGAGGACTGACACTCGTACTTTCTATGATTCGAACCTCTCCTGTGAGTCCAGTTTTAGATTCCGATGCTTCTCTTCAGGTTTACTGTATCCCTTGGACCTTCTAATTGACGATGAAACACAGAGTTTGCATCCGAATTTATACAAATGGCACAATGCCGACTTAAGTACAAGGGCACTGACACTCTCACTTTCCATGATTCGAACTTCTCCTGTGAGGTCAGACTTAGATTCCGATGCTTCACTTCAGGTTTACTGTATACCTTGCACCTTCTTATTGGCGATGAAACACAGAAATTGCATCGGAATTAAATTCAAAAGGCACAATTCCGACTTAAGTACAAGAGGACTGACACTCTCACTTTCTATGATTTGAACCTCTCCTGTGAGTCCAGTTTTAGATTCCGATGCTTCACCCCAGGTTTACTGTATCTGTTGGACCTTCTTATTGACGAAGTAACACAGAAATTGCATCCGAATTTAATACAAAAGGCACAATGCCTACTTAATTACAAGACGACTGACACTCTCACTTTCTATGATTTGAACCTCTCCTGTGAGTCCAGTTTTAGATTCCGATGCTTCACCTCAGGTTTACTGTATCTGTTGGACCTTCTTATTGACGATGAAACACAGAAATTGCATCCGAATTTAATACAAATGGCACAATGCCGACTTAAGAACAAGAGGACTGACACTCTCACTTTCTATTATTCGAACCTCTCCTGTGAAGTCAGATTTAGTTTCCGATGCTTCACTTCAGGTTTACTGTATCCCTTGGACCTTCTTGTTGACGATAAAACACAGAAATCGCATCCGAAATTAACACAAATAGCACAATGCCGTCTTAAGTAAAAGAGGACTTACGCTCCAACATTCTGTGATGTGAACCTCTCCTGCGAGTCCAGTTTAAGATTTCGATGCTTCACCTAAGGTTACCTGTACCCCTTGGACCTTCTTATTGACGATGAAACACAGAAATTGCATCCGAATTTAATACAAAAGGCACATTACCGACTTAAGTACAAGCGGAGTGACACTCTAACTTTCTATCATTTGCACCTCTCCTGTGAGTCCAGTTTTAGATTCCGATGCTTCACTTCAGGTTTACTGTATCCCTTGGACCTTCTTATTGACGATGAAACACAGAAATTGCATCCGAATTTAATACAAAAATCACAATGGCGACTTTAGTACAAGTGGACCGACAATCTCACTTTCTATGATTTGAACATCTCCTGTGAGTCCAGTTTTAGATTCCGATGCTTCACTCCAGGTTTACTTTTTCCGTTGGACTTTCTTACAGACGATGAAACACAGATTTTGCATCGGAATTAAATTTAAAACGCACAATGCCGACTTTAGTAAAAGAGGACTGACACTCTCACTTTCTATGATTTGAAACTCTCCTGTGAGTCCAGTTTTAGATTCCGATGCTTCACTTCTGGTTTACTGTATCCCTTGGACCTTCTTATTGACGTTGAAACACAGAGTTTGCATCCGAATTTAATACAAAAGGCACAATGCCGACTTAAGTACAAGAGGACTGACACTCTAACTTTCTATGATTTGAACCTCTCCTGTTAGTCCAGTTTTAGATTCCGATGCTTTACTTCAGGTTTAGTGTATTCCTTGGACCTTCTTATTGACGATTAAACACAGAAACTGCATCCGAATTTAATACAAAAGGCACAATTGCGACTTAAGTACAAGACGACTGACACTCTCACTTTCTATGATTTGAACCTCTCCAGTGAGTCCACTTTTAGATTCAGATGCTTCACTTCAGGTTTACTGTATCCGTTGGACCTTCTTATTGACGATGAAACACAGAAATTGCATCCGAAATTAATACAAAAGTTACAATGGTGACTTAAGTACAAGAGGACTGACACTCTCACTTTCTATGATTTGAACCTCTCCTGTGAGTCAAGTTTTAGATGCCGATGGTTCACCTCAGGTTTACTGTATCCCTTGGACCTTCTTATTGACGATGAAATACAGAAATTGCATCCGAATTTAATACAAATGGCACAATGCCGACTTAAGTACAAGAGGACTGACACTCTCACTTTCTATGATTTGAACCTCTCCTGTGAGTCCAGTTTTAGATTCCGATGCTTCACTTCAGGTTTACTGTATCCCTTGAACCTTCTTATTGACAATGAACCACAGAAATATCACCGGAATTAAATTCAAAAGGCACAATGCCGACTTAAGTACAAGAGGACTGACACTCTAACTTTCTATGATTTGTACCTCTCCTGTGAGTCCAGCTTTAGATTCCGATGCTTCACTTCAGGTTTAGTGTATCCCTTGGACGTTCTTATTGATGATGAAACACAGAAATTGCATCGGAATTAAATTCAAAAGGCACAGTGCCGACCTAAGTAGAAGAGGACTAACACTCTCACTTTCTATGATTTGAACCTCTCCTGTGATTCCAGTTTTACATTCCGATGCTTCACTTCAGGTTTACTGTATCCCTTGGACCTTCCAATTGACGATGAAACACAGAGTTTGCATCCGAATTTAATACAAAAGGTACAATGCCGACTTAAGTACAAGAGGACTGACACTCTAACTTTCTATGATTTGCACCTCTCCTGTGAGTCCAGTTTTAGATTCCGATGCTTCACTTCAGATTTACTGTATCCCTTGGACCTTCTTATTGACGATGAAACACAGAAATTGCATCCGAATATAACACAAAAATCACAATGGCGGCTTAAGTACAAGAGGACTGACACTCTCACTTTCTATGATTTGATCATCTCCTGTGAGTCCAGTTCTAGATTCCGATGCTTTACTTCGGGTTTACTTTATCCCTTGGACCTTCTTATTGACGATGAAACACAGACAGTGCATCGGAATTAAATTTAAAACGCACAATGCCGACTTATGTAAAAGAGGACTGACACTCTCACTTTCTATGATTTGAATCTCTCCTGTGAGGCCAGTTTTAGATTCCGATGCTTCACTTCAAGTTTACTGTATCCCTTGGACCTTCTTATTGACGACGAAACACAGAAATTGCATCCGAATTTAATACAAATGGCACAATGCCGACTTAAGTACAAGAGGACTGACACTCTTACTTTCTATGATTCGAACCTCTCCTGTGAGGTCAGATTTAGATTCCGATGCTTCACTTCAGGTTTACTGTATACCTTGCACCTTCTTATTGAAGATGAAACACAGAAATCGCATCGGAATTAAATTCAAAGGGCACAATGCCGTCTTAAGTACAAGAATACTGACACTCTCACTTTCAATGTTTTGAACCTATCCTGTGAGTCCAGTTTCAGATTCCGATGCTTCACTTCAGGTTTACTGTATCCCTTGGACCGTCTAATTGACGATGAAACACAGAGTTTGCATACGAATTTAATACAAAAGGCACAATGCCGACTTAAGTAAAAGAGGACTGACACTCTAACTTTCTATGATTTGAACCTCTCCTGTGAGTCCAGTTTTAGATTCCGATGCTTCACTTCAGGTTTACTGTATCCCTTGGACCTTCTTGTTGACGATGAAACACAGAAATTGCATCCGAAGTTAATACAAAAATCACAATGGCGACTTTAGTACAAGAGGACTGAAAATCTCACTTTCTATGATTTTAACAACTCCTGTGAGTCCAGTTTTAGTTTCCGATGCTTCACTTCAGGTTTACTGTATCCCTTGGACCTTCGTATTGACGATGAAACACAGATATTGCATCGGAATTAAATTTAAAATGCACAATGCCGACTTAAGTGAAAGAGGACTGACACTCTCACTTTCTATGATTTGAACCTCTCTAGTGAGTCAAGTTTTAGATTCCGATGCTTCACTTCAGGTTTACGGTATCCCTTGGACCCTCTTATTGACAATGAAACACAGAAATAGCATCGGAATTAAATTCAAAAGGCACAATGCCGACTTAAGTACAAGGGGACTGACACTCTAACTTTCTATGATTTGAACCTCTCCTGTGAGTCCAGTTTTAGATTCCGATGCTTCACTTCAGGTTTACTGTATCCCTTGGACCTTCTTATTGACGATGAAACACAGAGTTTGCATCCGAATTTAATACAAAAGGCACAATGCCGACTTAAGTACATCAGGACTGACACTCTAACTTTCTATGATTTGAACCTCTCCTGTGAGTCCAGTTTTAGATTCCGATGCTTTACTTCAGGTTTACTGTATCCCTTGGACCTTCTGATTGACGATGAAACACAGAAATTGCATCTGAATTTAATACAAAAGGCACAATGGCGACTTAACTACAAGTGGATTGACACTCTCACTTTCTATGATTTGCACCTCTCCTGTGAGTCCAGTTTTAGATTCCGATGTTTCACTTCAGGTTCACTGTATCCCTTGGACCTTCTTATTGACGATGAAACACAGAAATTGCATCCGAATTAATACAAATGGCACAATGCCGACTTAAGTACAAGAGGACTGACACTCTTACTTTCTATGATTCGAACCTCTCCCGTGAGTCCAGTTTTAGATTCCGATGCTTCTCTTCAGGTTTACTGTATCCCTTGGACGTTCTTATTGACGATGAAACACAGACATTGTATCGGAATTAAATTCAAAAGGAACAGTGCCGACCTAAGTAGAAGAGGACTAACACTCTCACTTTCTATGATTTGAACCTCTCCTGTGAGTCCAGTTTTAGATTCCCATGCTTCACTTCAGGTTTACTGTATATCTTGGACCTTCTTATTGACGATAAAACACAGAAATTGCATCCGAATTTAATACAAACGGCACAATGCCGACTTAAGTACAAGAGGACTGACACTCTCACTTTCTATGATTTGAACCCCTACTGCGAGTCTAGTTTTAGATTCCGATGCTTCACTTCAGGTTTACTGTATCCCAGGGTTCTTCTTATTGACGATGAAACACAGAGTTTGCATCCGAATTTAATACAAAAGGCACAATGCCGACTTAAGTACAAGAGGACTGACACTCTAAGTTTCTATGATTTGAACCTCTCCTGTGATTCCAGTTTTAGATTTCGATGCTTTACTTCAGGTTTACTGTATCCCTTGGACGCTCTTATTGACGATGAAAACAGAAATTGCATCCGAACTTAATACAAAAGGCACAATGTCGACTTAAGTACAAGAGGACTGACATTCTCACTTTCTATGATTTGAACCTCCCCTGTGAGTCCAGTTTTAGATTCCGATGCTTCACTTCAGGTTTACTGTATCCCTTGGACCTTCTTATTGACGATGAAACACAGAAATTGCATCCGAAGTTAATACATAAATCACACAGGCGACTTTAGTACAACAGGACTGACAATCTCACTTTCTATGATTTGAACATCTCCTGTGAGTCCAGTTTTAGATTCCGATGCTTCACTTCAGGTTTACTGTATCCCTTGCACCTTCGTATTGACGATGAAACACAGATATTGCATCGGAATTAAATTTAAAATGCACAATGCCGACTTAAGTAAAAGAGGACTGACACTCTCACTTTCTATGATTTGAACCTCTCCTGTGAGTCCAGTTTTAGATTCCGATGCTTTACTTCAGGTTTACTGTATCCCTTGGACCTTCTGATTGACGCTGAAACACAGAAATTGAATCTGAATTTAATACAAAAGGCACAATGGCGACCTAAGTACAAGACTACTGACACTCTCACTTTCTATGATTTGCACCTCTCCTGTGAGTCCAGTTTTAGATTCCGATGCTTCACTTCAGGTTTACTGAATCCCTTGGACCTTCTTATTGACGATGAAACACAGAAATTGCATCCGAAATTAATACAAAAGTCACAATGGTGACTTAAGTACAAGTGGACCGACAATCTCACTTTCTATGATTTGAACATCTCCTGTGTGTCCAGTTTTAGATTCCGATGCTTCACCTCAGGTTTACTGTATCCCTTGGACCTTCTTATTGACAATGAAACAAAGAAATTGCATCCGAATTAATACAAATGGCACAATGCCGACTTAAGTACAAGAGGACTGACACTCTCACTTTCTATGATTCGAACCTCTCCTGTGAGTCCAGTTTTAGATTCCGATGCTTCACTTCAGGTTTACTGTATCCCTTGGACGTTCTTATTGACGATGAAACACAGAAATTTCATCGGAATTAAATTCAAAAGGCACAGTACCGACCTAAGTAGAAGAGGACTAACACTCTCATTTTCTATGATTTGAACCTCTCCTGTGAGTCCAGTTTTAGATTCCGATGCTTCACTTCAGGTTTACTGTATACCTTGGACCTTCTTATTGACGATGAAACACAGAAATTGCATCCGAATTTAATACAAACGGCACAATGCCGACTTAAGTACAAGAGTACTGACACTCTCACTTTCTATGATTTGAACCTCTACTGTGAGTCTAGTTTTAGATTCCGATGCTTCACTTCAGGTTTACTGTATCCCTTGGACCTTCTTATTGACGATGAAACACAGAAATTGCATCCGAAGTTAATACAAAAATCACAATGGCGACTTTAGTACAAGAGGACTGACAATCTCACTTTCTATGATTTGAACATCTCCTGTGAGTCCAGTTTTAGATTCCGATGCTTCACTTCAGGTTTACTGTATCCCTTGGACCTTCGTATTAACGATGAAACACAGATATTGCATCGGAATTAAATTTAAAATGCACAATGCCGACTTAAGTAAAAGAGGACTGACACTCTCACTTTCTATGATTTGAAGCTTTCCTGTGAGTCCAGTTTTAGATTCCGATGCTTCACTTCAGGTTCACGGTATCCCTTGGACCTTCTTATTGACAATGAAACATAGAAATAGCATCGGAATTAAATTCAAAAGGCACAATGCCGGCTTAAGTACAAGGGGACTGACACTCTAACTTTCTATGTTTTGAACCTCTCCTGTGAGTCCAGTTTTAGATTCCGATGCTTCACTTCAGGTTTACTGTATCCCTTGGACCTTCTTATTGACGATGAAACACAGAGTTTGCATCCGAATTTAATACAAAAGGCACAATGCCGACTTAAGTACAAGAGGACTGACACTCTCACTTTCTATGATTTGAACCACTCCTGTGAGTCCAGTTTTAGATTCCGATGCTTCACCTCAGGTTTACTGTATCCCTTGGACCTTCTTATTGACAATGAAACACAGAAATTGCATCCGAATTAATAGAAATGGCACAATGCCGACTTAAGTACAAGAGGACTGACACTCTGACTTTCTATGATTCGAACCTCTCCTGTAAGTCCAGTTTTAGATTCCGATGCTTCACTTCAGGTTTACAGTATCCCTTGGACGTTCTTATTGACGATGAAACACAGTAATTGCATCGGAATTAAATTCAAAAGGCACAGAGCCGACCTAAGTAGAAGAGGACTAACACTCTCACTTTCTATGATTTGAACCTCTCCTGTGAGTCCAGTTTTAGATTCCCATGCTTCACTTCAGGTTTACTGTATACCTTGGACCTTCTTATTGACGATGAAACACAGAAATTGCATCCGAATTTAATACAAACGGCACAATGCCGACTTAAGTACAAGAGGACTGACACTCTCACATTCTATGATTTGAACCTCTACTGTGAGTCTAGTTTTAGATTCCGATGCTTCACTTCAGGTTTACTGTATCCCTTGGATCTTCTTATTGACGATGAAACACAGAGTTTGCATCCGAATTTAATACAAAAGGCATAATGCCGACTTAAGTACAAGAGGACTGACACTCTAACTTTCTATGACTTGAACCTCTCCTGTGAGTCCAGTTTTAGATTCCGATGCTTCACTTCAGGTTTACTGTATTCCTTGCACCTTCTTATTAACGATGAAACACAGTAATTGCAACCGAATTTAATACAAAAGGCACAATGCCGACTTAAAAAAAAGAGGACTGACACTCTCACTATCTATGATTTGAATTTCTCCTGTGAGTCCAGTTCTAGATTCCGATGCTTAACTTCAGGTTTACTGTATCCCTTGGACCTTCTTATTGACGACGAAACACAGATATTGCATCGGAATTAAATTTAAAACGGACAATGCCGACTTAAGTAAAAGAGGACTGACACTCTCACTTTCTATGATTTGAATCTCTCCTGTGAGTCCAGTTTTAGGTTCCGATGCTTCACTTCAGGTTTACTGTATCCCTTGGACCTTCTTATTGACAATGAAACACAGAAATAGCATCGGAATTAAATTCAAAAGGCACAATGCCGACTTAAGTACAAGAAGACTGACACTCTACCTTTTTATGATTTGAACCTCTCCTGTGATTCCAGTTTTAGATTCCGATGCTTTACTTCAGGTTTACTGTATCCCTTGGACCTTCTTATTGACGATGAAAACAGAAATTGCATCCGAATTTAATACAAAAGGCACAATGTCGACTTAAGTACAAGAGGACTGACACTCTCACTTTCTATGATTTGAACCTCCCCTATGAGTCCAGTTTTAAATTCCGTTGCTTCACTTCAGGTTTACTGTATCCCTTGGACCTTCTTATTGACGACGGAACACAGAAATTGCATCCGAATTTAATACAAATGGCACAATTGCGACATAAGTACAAGAGGACTGACACTCTCACTATCTATGATTTGAATTTCTCCTGTGAGTCCAGTTCTAGATTCCGATGCTTCACTTCAGGTTTACTGTATCCCTTGGACCATCTTATTGACGATGAAACACAGAAATAGCATCGGAATTTAATTCAAAAGGCACAATGCCGACTTAAGTACAAGAGGACTGACACACTAACTTTTTATGATTTGAACCTCTCCTGTGATTCCAGTTTTACATTCTGATGCTTCACTTCAGGTTTACTGTATCCCTTATACCTTCGTATTGACGATGAAACACAGATATTGCGTCGGAATTAAATTTAAAATGCACAATGCCGACATAAGTAAAAGTGGACTGACACTCTCACTTTCATTGATTTGAAGCTCTCCTGTGAGTCCAGTTTTAGATTCCGATGCTTCACTTCAGGTTCACGGTATCCCTTGGACCTTCTTATTGACAATGAAACACAGAAATAGCATCGGAATTAAATTCAAAAGGCACAATGCCGACTTAAGTGCAAGGGAACTGACACTCTAACTTTCTATGATTTGAACCTCTCCTGTGAGTCCAGTTTTAGATTGCGATGCTTCACTTCAGGTTTACTGTATCCCTTGGACCTTCTTATTGACGATGAAACAGAGAGTTTGCATCCCAATTTAATACAAAAGGCACAATGCCGACTTAAGTACAAGAGGACTGACTCTCTAACTTTCTATGATTTGAACCTCTCCTGTGAGTCCAGTTTTAGATTCCGATGCTTTACTTCAGGTTTACTGTATCCCTTGGACCTTCTTATTGACGATGAAAACAGAAATTGCATCCGAATTTAATACAAAAGGCACAATGTCGACTTGAGTACAAGAGGACTGACACTCTCACTTTCTATGATTTGAAACTCCCCCGTGAGTCCAGTTTTAGATTCCGATGCTTCACTTCAGGTTTACCGTATCCCTTGGACCTTCTTATTGACGATGAAACACAGAAATTGCATCCGAAGTTAATACATAAATCACAATGGCGACTTTAGTACAACAGGACTGACAATCTCACTTTCTATGATTTGAACATCTCCTGTGAGTCCAGTTTTAGATTCCGATGCTTCACTTCAGGTTTACTGTATCCCTTGGACCTTCTGATTGACGATGAAACACAGAAATTGAATCTGAATTTAATACAAAAGGCACAATGGCGACCTAAGTACAAGAGGACTGACACTCTCCCTTTCTATGATTTGCACCTCTCCTGTGAGTCCAGTTTTAGAATCCGATGCTTCACTTCAGGTTTACTGAATCCCTAGGACCTTCTTACTGACGATGAAACACAGAAATTGCATCCGAAATTAATACAAAAGTCACAATGGTGACTTAAGTACAAGAGGACTGACACTCTCACTTTCTATGATTCGAACCTCTCCTGTGAGTCCAGTTTTAGATTCCGATGCTTCACTTCAGGTTTACTGTATCCCTTGGACGTTCTTATTGACGATGAAACACAGAAATTGCATCGGAATTAAATTCAAAAGGCACAGTACCGACCTAAGTAGAAGAGGACTAACACTCTCACTTTCTATGATTTGAACCTCTCCTGTGAGTCCAGTTTTAGATTCCGATGCTTCACTTCAGTTTTACTGTATACCTTGGACCTTCTTATTGACGATGAAACACAGAAATTGCATCCGAATTTAATACAAACGGCACAATGCCGACTTAAGTACAAGAGTACTGACACTCTCACTTTCTATGATTTGAACCTCTACTGTGAGTCTAGTTTTAGATTCCGATGCTTCACTTCAGGTTTACTGTATCCCTTGGTTCTTCTTATTGACGATGAAACACAGAGTTTGCATCCGAATTTAATACAAAAGGCACAATGCCGACTTAAGTACAAGAGGACTGACACTCTAAGTTTCTATGATTTGAACCTCTCCTGTGAGTCAAGCTTTAGATTCCGATGCTTCACTTCAGGTTTACTGTATACCTTAAACCTTCTTATTGACGATGAAACACAGAAATTGCAACCGAATTTAATACGAAAGGCACAATGCCGACTTAAGTAAAAGAGAACTGACACCCTCACTATCTATGATTTGAATTTCTCCTGTGAGTCCAGTTCTAGATTCCGATGCTTCACTTCACGTTTACTGTATCCCTTGGACCTTCTTATTGACGATGAAACACAGATATTGCATCGGAATTAAATTTAAAACGGACATTGCCGACTTAAGTAAAAGAGGACTGACACTCTCACTTTCTTTGATTTGAATCTCTCCTGTGAGTCCAGGTTTAGGTTCCGATGCTTCACTTCATGTTTACTGTATCCCTTGGACCTTCTTATTGACGATGAAAACAGAAATTGCATCCGAATTTAATACAAAAGGCACAATGTCGACTTAAGTAGAAGAGGACTGACACTCTCACTTTCTATGTTTTGAACCTCCCTTGTGAGTCCAGTTTTAGATTCCGATGCTTCACTTCAGGTTTACTGTATCCCTTGGACCTTCTTATTGACGAAGAAAACAGAAATTGCATCCGAATTTAATACAAAAGGCACAATGTCGACTTAAGTAGAAGAGGACTGACACTCTCACTTTCTATGATTTGAACCTCCCTTGTGAGTCCAGTTTTAGATTCCGATGCTTCACTTCAGGTTTACTGTATCCCTTGGACCTTCGTATTTACGATGAAACACAGATATTGCATCGGAATTAAATTTAAAATGCACAATGCCGACTTAAGTAAAAGAGGACTGACACTCTCACTTTCTATGATTTGAAGCTCTCCTGTGAGTCCAGTTTTAGATTCCGATGCTTCACTTCAGGTTCACGGTATCCCTTGGACCTTCTTATTGACAATGAAACATAGAAATAGCATCGGAATTAAATTCAAAAGGCACAATGCCGGCTTAAGTACAAGGGGACTGACACTCTAACTTTCTATGTTTTGAACCTCTCCTGTGAGTCCAGTTTTAGATTCCGATGCTTCACTTCAGGTTTACTGTATCCCTTGGACCTTCTTATTAACGATGAAACACAGAGTGTGCATCCGAATTTAATACAAAAGGCACAATGCCGACTTAAGTACAAGAGGACTGACACTCTAACTTTCTATGATTTCAACCTCTCCTGTGAGTCCAGTTTTAGATTCCGATGCTTTACTTCAGGTTTACTGTATCCCTTGGACCTTCTAATTGATGATGAAACACAGAAATTGCATCTGAATTTCATACAAAAGGCACAATGGGGACCTAAGTACAAGAGGACTGACACTCTCACTTTCTATGATTTGAACCACTGCTGTGAGTCCAGTTTTAGATTCCAATGCTTCACCTCAGGTTTACTGTATCCCTTGGACCTTCTTATTGACAATGAAACACAGAAATTGCATCCGAATTAATACAAATGGCACAATGCCGACTTAAGTACAAGAGGACTGACACTCTCACTTTCTATGATTCGAACCTCTCCTGTAAGTCCAGTTTTAGATTCCGATGCTTCACTTCAGGTTTACTGTATCCCTTGGACGTTCTTATTGACGATGAAACACAGTAATTGCATCGGAATTAAATTCAAAAGGCACAGTGCCGACCTAAGTAGAAGAGGACTAACACTCTCACTTTCTATGATTTGAACCTCTCCTGTGAGTCCAGTTTTAGATTCCGATGCTTCACTTCAGGTTTACTGTATACCTTGCACCTTCTTATAGACGATGAAACACAGTAATTGCAACCGAATTTAATACAAAAGGCACAATGCCGACTTAAGTAAAAGAGGACTGACACTCTCACTATCTATGATTAGAATTTCTCCTGTGAGTCCAGTTCTAGATTCCGATGCTTCACTTCAGGTTTACTGTATCCCTTGGACCTTCTTATTGACGATGAAACACAGGTATTGCATCGGAATTAAATTTAAAACGGACAATGCCGACTTAAGTAAAAGAGGACTGACACTCTCACTTTCTATGATTTGAATCTCTCCTGTGAGTCCAGTTTTACGTTCCGATGCTTCACTTCAGGTTTACTGTATCCCTTGGACCTTCTTATTGACAATGAACCACAGAAATAGCATCCGAATTTAATACAAAAGGCACAATGTCGACTTAAGTACAAGAGGACTGACACTCTCACTTTCTAAGATTTGAACCTCCCCTATGAGTCCAGTTTTAAATTCCGTTGCTTCACTTCAGGTTTACTGTATCCCTTGGACCTTCTTATTGACGACGAAACACAGAAATTGCATCCGAATTTAATACAAATAGCACAATTGCGACATAAGTACAAGAGGACTGACACTCTCACTAACTATGGTTTGAATTTCTCCTGTGAGTCCAGTTCTAGATTCCGATGTTTCACTTCAGGTTTACTGTATCCCTTGGACCTTCTTATTGACGATGAAACACAGAAATAGCATCGGAAGTAAATTCAAAAGGCACAATGGCGACCTAAGTACAAGAGGACTGACACTCTAACTTTTTATGATTTGAACCTCTCCTGTGACTCCAGTTTTAGATTCCGATCCTTTACTTCAGGTTTACTGTATCCCTTGGACCTTCTTATTGACGATGAAAACAGAAATTGCATCCGAATTTAATACAAAAGGCACAATGTCGACATAAGTACAAGAGGACTGACAATCTCACTTTCTATTATTTGAACCTCCCCTGTGAGTCTAGTTTTAGATTCCGATGCTTCACTTCAGGTTTACTGTATCCCTTGGACCTTCGTATTGACTATGAAACACAGATATTGCATCGGAATTAAATTTAAAATGCACAATGCCGACTTAAGTAAAAGAGGACTGACACTCTCACTTTCATTGATTTGAAGCTCTCCTGTGAGTCCAGTTTTAGATTCCGATGCTTCACTTCAGGTTCACGGTATCCCTTGGACCTTCTTATTAACAATGAAACACAGAAATAGCATCGGAATTAAATTCAAAAGGCACAATGCCGACTTAAGTGCAAGGGAACTGACACTCTAACTTTCTATGATTTGAACCTCTCCTGTGAGTCCAGTTTTAGATTCCGATGCTTCACTTCAGGTTTACTGTATCCCTTGGACCTTCTTATTGACGATGAAACAGAGAGTTTGCATCCGAATTTAATACAAAAGGCACAATGCCGACTTAAGTACAAGAGGACTGACTCTCTAACTTTCTATGATTTGAACCTCTCCTGTGAGTCCAGTTTTAGATTCCGATGCTTTACTTCAGGTTTACTGTATCCCTTGGACCTTCTGATTGACGATGAAACACAGAAATTGCATCTGAATTTAATACAAAAGGCACAATGGCGACCTAAGTACAAGAGGACTGACACTCTCACTTTCTATGATTTGCACCTCTCCTGTGAGTCCAGTTTTAGATTCCGATGCTTCACTTCAGGTTTACTGTATCCCTTGGACTTTCTTATTGACGATGAAACACAGAAAGTGCATTCGAAATTAATACAAAAGTCACAATGGTGACTTCAGTACAAGAGGACTGACACTCTCACTTTCTATGATTTGAACCTCTCCTGTGTGTCCAGTTTTAGATTCCGATGCTTCACCTCAGGTTTACTGTATCCCTTGGACCTTCTTATTGACAATGAAACACAGAAATTGCATCCGAAATAATACAAATGGCACAATGCCGACTTAAGTACAAGAGGACTGACACTCTCACTTTCTATGATTCGAACCTCTCCTGTGAGTCCAGTTTTAGATTCCGATGCTTCACTTCTGGTTTACCTTATCCCTTGGACGTTCTTATTGACGATGAAACACAGAAATTGTTTCGGAATTAAATTCAAAAGGCACAGTGCCGACCTAAGTAGAAGAGGACTAACACTCTCACTTTCTATGATTTGAACCTCTCCTGTGAGTCGAGTTTTACATTCCGATGCTTCACTTCAGGTTTACTGTATACCTTGGACCTTCTTATTGACGATGAAACACAGAAATTGCATCCGAATTTAATACAAACGGCACAATGCCGACTTAAGTACAAGGGGACTGACACTCTCACTTTCTTTGATTTGAACCTCTACTGTGAGTCTAGTTTAAGATTCCGATGCTTCACTTCAGGTTTACTGTATCCCTTGACTCTTCTTATTGACGATGAAACACAGAGTTTGCATCCGAATTTAAAACAAAAGGCAAAATGCCGATTTTAGTACAAGAGAACTGACACTCTAAGTTTCTATGATTTGAACCTCTCCTGTGAGTCCAGTTTTAGATTCCGATGCTTCACTTCAGGTTTACTGTATACCTTGCACCTTCTTATTGACGATGAAACACAGAAATTGCAACCGAATTTAATACAAAAGGCACAATGCCGACTTAAGCAGAAGAGGACTGACTCTCTCACTATCTATGATTTGAATTTCTCCTGTGAGTCCAGTTCTAGATTCCCATGCTTCATTTCAGGTTTACTGTATCCCTTGGACCTTCTTATTGACGATGCAACACAGATATTGCATCGGAGATAAATTTAAAACGGACCATGCCGACTTAAGTAAAAGAGGACTGACACTCCAACTTTCTATGATTTGAATCTCTCCTGTGAGTCCAGTTTTAGGTTCCGATGCTTCACTTCAGGATTACTGTATCCCTTGGACCATCTTATTGACAATGAAACACTGAAATAGCATCGGAAATAAATTCAAAAGGCACAATGCCGACTTAAGTACAAGAGGACTGACACTCTACCTTTTTATGATTTGAACCTCTCCTGTGATTCCAGTTTTATATTCCGATGCTTTATTTCAGGTTTACTGTATCCCTTGGACCTTCTTATTGACGATGAAAACAGAAATTGCATCCGAATTTAATACAAAAGGCACAATGTCGACTTAAGTACAAGAGGACTGACACTCTCACTTTCTATGATTTGGACCTCCCCTATGAGTCCACTTTTAGATTCCGATGCTTCACTTCAGGTTTACTGTATCCCTTGGACCTTCTTATTGACGACGAAACACAGAAATTGCATCCGAATTTAATACAAATGGCACAATTGCGACATAAGTACAAGAGGACTGACACTCTCACTTTCTATGATTCGAACCTCTCCTGTGAGGTCAGATTTAGATTCCGATGCTTCACCTCAGGTTTACTGTATCCCTTGGACCTTCTTATTGACAATGAAACACAGAAATTGCATCCGAATTAATACAAATGGCACAATGCCGACTTAAGAACAAGAGGACTGACACTCTCACTTTCTATGATTCGAACCTCTCCTGTGAGTCATGTTTTAGATTCCGATGCTTCACTTCAGGTTTACTGTATCCCTTGGACGTTCTTATTGACGATGATACACAGAAATTGCATCGGAATTAAATTCAAAAGGCACAGTGCCGACCTAAGTAGAAGAGGACTAACACTCTCACTTACTATGATTTGAACCTCTCCTGTGAGTCCAGTGTTATATTCCGATGCTTCACTTCAGGTGTACTGTGTACCTCGGACCTTCTTATTGACGATGAAACACAGAAATTGCATCCGAATTTAATACAAACGGCACAATGCCGACTTAAGTACAAGAGGACTGACAATCTCACTTTCTATGATTTGAACCTCTACTGTGAGTCTAGTTTTAGATTCCGATGCTTCACTTCAGGTTTACTGTATCCCTTGGTCCTTCTTAATGACGATGAAACACAGAGTTTGCATCCGAATTTAATTCAAAAGGCACAATGCCGACTTAAGTACAAGAGGACTGACACTCTAAGATTCTAAGATTTGAACCTCTCCTGTGAGTCCAGTTTTAGATTCCGATGCTTCACTTCAGGTTTACTGTATACCTTGCACCTTCTTATTGACGATGAAACACAGAAATTGCAACCGAATTTAATACAAAAGGCACAATGCCGACTTAAGTAAAAGAGGACTGACACTCTCACTATCTATGATTTGAGTTTCTCCTGTGAGTCCAGTTCTAGATTCCGATGCTTCACTTCAGGTTTACTGTATCCCTTGGACCTTCTTATTGACGATGAAACACAGATAGTGCATCGGAATTAATTTTAAAACGGACAATGCCGACTTAAGTAAAAGTGGACTGACACTCTCACTTTCAATGATTTGAATCTCTCCTGTGAGTCCAGTTTTAGGTTCCGATGCTTCACTTCAGGTTTACTGTATCTCTTGGACCTTCTTATTGACAATGAAACACAGAAATAGCATCGGAATTAAATTAAAAAGGCACAATGCCGACTTAAGTACAAGAGGACTGACACTCTAACTTTTTATGATTTGAACCTCTCCTGTGATTCCAGTTTTAGATTCCGATGCTTTACTTCAGGTTTACTGTATCCCTTGGACCTTCTTATTGACGATGAAAACAGAAATTGCATCCGAATTTAATACAAAAGGCACAATGTCGACTTAAGTACAAGAGGACTGACACTCTCACTTTCTATGATTCGAACCTCTCCTGTGAGGTCAGATTTAGATTCCGATGCTTCACTTCAGGTTTACTGTATACCTTGCACCTTCTTATTGACGATGAAAAACAGAAATTGCATCGGAATTAAATTCAAAAGGCACAATGCCGTCTTAAGTACAAGAGGACTGACACTCTCACTTTCTATGATTTGAACTTCTCCTGTGAGTCCAGTTTTAGATTCCGATGCTTCACTTCAGGTTTACTGTATCCCTTGGACCGTCTAATTGACGATGAAACACAGAGTTTGCATCCGAATTTAATACAAAAGGTACAATGCTGACGTAAGGACAAGTGGACTGACACACTAACTTCCTATGATTTGAACCTCTCCTGTGAGTCCAGTTTTAGATTCAGATGCTTCACTTCAGGTTTACTGTATCCCTTGGACCTTCTTATTGACGATGAAACACTAAAATTGCATCCGAATTTAATACCAAAATCACAATGGCGACTTAAGTACAAGAGGAGTGACACTCTCACTTTCTATGATTTGAACATCTCCTGTGAGTCCAGTTTTAGATTCCGATGCTTCACTTCAGGTTTACTGTATCCCTTGGACCTTTTTATTGACGATGAAACACAGAAATTGCATCGGAATTAAATTCAAATGGCACAATGCCGACTTAAGTACAAGAGGACTGACACTCTAACTTTCTATGATTTGACCCTCTCCTGTGAGTCCAGTTTTAGATTCCGATGCTTCACTTCAGGATTACTGTATCCCTCGGACCTTCTTATTGACGACGAAACACAGAGTTTGCATCCGAATTTAATACAACAGGCACAATGCCGACTTAAGTACAAGAGGACTGACACTCTAACTTTCTATGATTTGAACCTCTCCTGTGAGTCCAGTTTTGGATTCCGATGCTTCACTTCAGGTTTACTGTATCCCTTGGACCTTCTTTTTGACGATGAAACACAGAAATTGCAACCGGATTTAATACAAAAGGCACAATGGCGTCTTAAGTACAAGAGGACTGACACTCTCACTTTCTATGATTTGAACCTCTCCTGTGAGTCCAGTTTTAGATTCCGATGCTTCACTTCAGGTTTCCTGTATCCCTTGGACCTTCTTATTGACGATGAAACACAGAAATTGCATCCCAAATTAATACAAATAGCACAATGTCGACTTAAGTACAAGAGGACTGACACTCTCACTTTCTATGATATGAACCTCTCCTGTGAGTCCAGTTTTGGATTCCGATGCTTCACTTCAGGTTTACTGTATACCTTGCACCTTCTTGTTGACGATCAAACACAGAAATTGCATCCGAATTTAATACACAAGGCACAATGCCGACTTAAGTACAAGAGGACTGACATTCTAACTTTCTATGATTTGAACCTCTCCTGTGAGTCCAGTTTTAGATTCCGATGCTTCAGGTTTTCCTGTATCCCTTGGACCTTCTTATTTGCGATGAAACACAGAAATTGCATCCGAATTTAATACAAATGGCACAATGCCGGCTTAAGTACAAGAGCACTGACACTCTCACTTTCCATGATTCGAACTTCTCCTGTGAGGTCAGATTTAGATTCCGACGCTTCACTTCAGGTTTACTGTATACCTTGCACCATCGTATTGACGATGAAACACAGAAATTGCAT
The DNA here is from genome assembly GCF_021461395.2 of Schistocerca americana. Classification (NCBI taxonomy): domain Eukaryota; kingdom Metazoa; phylum Arthropoda; class Insecta; order Orthoptera; family Acrididae; genus Schistocerca; species Schistocerca americana. Next base: position 7,891,998 of record NC_060128.1, on the reverse strand, counting down.
CGGAATTAAATTCAAAAGGCACAAATCCGACTTAAGTATAAGAGGACTGACACTCTCACTTTCTCTGATTTGAACCTCTCCTGTGAGTCCAGTTTTAGATTCCGATGCTTCACTTCAGGTTTACTGTATCCTTGGACCTTCTTATTGGCGACGAAACACAGAGTTTGCATCCGAATTTAATACAAAAGGCACAAAGCCGACTTAAGTACAAGAGGACTGACACTCTAACATTCTATGATTTGTACGTCTCCTGTGAGTCCAGTTTTGGATTCCGATGCTTCACTTCAGGTTTACTGTATCCCTTGGACCTTCTTATTGACGATGAAACACAGAAATTGCATCCGAATTTAATACAAAAGGCACAATGGCGACTTAGGTACAAGAGGACTGACACTCTCACTTTCTATGATTTGAACCTCTCCTGTGAGTCCAGTTTTAGATTCCGATGCTTCACTTCAGGTTTACTGTATCCCTGGGACCTTCTTATTGACGATGAAACACAGAAATTGCATCCGAATTTAATACAAATGGCACAATGTCGACTTAAGTATAAGAGGCATGACACCCTCACTATCTATGATTTCAACCTCTCCTGTGAGTCCAGTTCTAGATTCCGATGCTTCACTTCAGGTTTACTGTATCCCTTGGACCTTCTTATTGACAATGAAACACAGAAAAAACATCGGAATTATATTCAAAAGGCACAATGCCCACATAAGTACAAGAGGACTGACACTCTAACTTTCTATGATTTGAACATCTCCTGTGAGTCCAGTTTTAGATTCCGATGCTTCACTTCAGGTTTACTGTATCCCTTGGACCTTCTTATTGACGATGAAACACAGAAATTGCATCCGAATTTAATACAAATGGCACAATGCCGACTTAAGTACAAGAGCACTGACACTCTCACTTTCCATGTTTCGAACTTCTCCTGTGTGGTCAGATTTAGATTCCGATGCTTCACTTCACGTTTACTGTATACCTTGCACCTTCTTATTGACGATGAAACACAGAAATTGCATCGGAAATAAATTCAAAATGCACAATTCCGACTTAAGTACAAGAGGACTGACACTCTCACTTGCTATGATTTGAACCTCTCCTGTGAGTCCAGTTTTAGATTCCGATGCTTCGCTTTAGGTTTACTGTATCCCTCTGGACCTTCTAATTGACGATGAAACACAGAGTTTGCACCCGAAATTAATACAAAAGGTACAATGCCGACTTAAGTACAGGAGGACTGACACTCTAACTTTCTATGATTTGAACCTCTCCACTGAGTCCAGTTTTAGATTCCGATGCCTCACTTCAGGTTTACTGAAACCCTTGGACCTTCTTATTGACGATGAAACACAGAAATTGCATCCGAATTGAATACAAAAATCACAATGGCGACTTAAGTACAAGAGGACTGACACTCTGACTTTCTATGATTTGAACACCTACTGTGAGTCCAGTTTCAGATTCCTATGCTTCACTTCAGATATACTGTATCCCTTGGACCTTCTTATTGACGATGAAACACAGTAATTGCATCCGAATTTAATACAAAAGGCACAAGGGCGACTTATGTACAAGAGGACTGATACTCTCACTTGCTATGATTTGAACCTCTCCTGTGAGTCTAGTTTTAGATTCCGATGCTTCTCTTCAGGTTTACTGTATACCTTGCACCTTCTTATTGACGATGAAACACAGAAATTGCATCCGAATTTAATACACAAGGCACAATGCCGACTTAAGTACAAGAGGAATGACATTCTAACTTTCTATGATTTGAACCTCTCCTGTGAGTCCAGTTTTAGATACCGATGCTTCACTTCATGTTTACTGTATCCCTTGGACCTTCTTATTGACGATGAAACACAGAGTTTGCACCTGAATTTAATACAAAAGGCTCAATGCCGACTTAAGTACTAGAGGACTGACACTCTAACTTTCTATGATTTGAACCTCTCCTGTGAGTCCAGTTTTAGATTCCGATGCTTCACTTCAGGTTTACTGTATCCCTTGGACCTTCTTATTGACGATGAGACACAGAAATTGCAACTGAATTTAATACAAAAGGCAATATGGCGTCTTAACTACAAGAGGACTGACACTCTCACTTTCTATGATTCGAACCTCTCCTGTGAGGTCAGATTTAGATTCCGATGCTTCACCTCAGGTTTACTGTATCCCTTGGACCTTCTTATTGACAATGAAACACAGAAATTGCATCCGAATTAATACAAATGGCACAATGCCGACTTAAGTACAAGAGGACTGACACTCTCACTTTCTATGATTCGAACTTCTCCTGTGAGTCATGTTTTAGATTCCGATGCTTCACTTCAGGTTTACTGTATCCCTTGGACGTTCTTATTGACGATGATACACAGAAATTGCATCGGAATTAAATTCAAAAGGCACAGTGCCGACCTAAGTAGAAGAGGACTAACACTCTCACTTACTATGATTTGAACCTCTCCTGTGAGTCCAGTGTTAGATTCCGATGCTTCACTTCAGGTGTACTGTGTACCTCGGACCTTCTTATTGACGATGAAACACAGATAGTGCATCGGAATTAATTTTAAAACGGACAATGCCGACTTAAGTAAAAGTGGACTGACACTCTCACTTTCAATGATTTGAATCTCTCCTGTGAGTCCAGTTTTAGGTTCCGATGCTTCACTTCAGGTTTACTGTATCTCTTGGACCTTCTTATTGACAATGAAACACAGAAATAGCATCGGAATTAAATTAAAAAGGCACAATGCCGACTTAAGTACAAGAGGACTGACACTCTAACTTTTTATGATTTGAACCTCTCCTGTGATTCCAGTTTTAGATTCCGATGCTTTACTTCAGGTTTACTGTATCCCTTGGACCTTCTTATTGACGATGAAAACAGAAATTGCATCCGAATTAAATTCAAAAGGCACAATGCCGTCTTAAGTACAAGAGGACTGACGCTCTCACTTTCTATGATTTGAACTTCTCCTGTGAGTCCAGTCTTAGATTCCGATGCTTCACTTCAGGTTTACTGTATCCCTTGGACCGTCTAATTGACGATGAAACACAGAGTTTGCATCCGAATTTAATACAAAAGGTACAATGCTGACGTAAGGACAAGTGGACTGACACACTAACTTCCTATGATTTGAACCTCTCCTGTGAGTCCAGTTTTAGATTCAGATGCTTCACTTCAGGTTTACTGTATCCCTTGGACCATCTTATTGACGATGAAACACTGAAATTGCATCCGAATTTAATACCAAAATCACAATGGCGACTTAAGTACAAGAGGAGTAACACTCTCACTTTCTATGATTTGAACATCTCCTGTGAGTCCAGTTTTAGATTCCGATGCTTCACTTCAGGTTTACTGTATCCCTTGGACCTTTTTATTGACGATGAAACACAGAAATTGCATCGGAATTAAATTCAAATGGCACAATGCCGACTTAAGTACAAGAGGACTGACACTCTAACTTTCTATGATTTGACCCTCTCCTGTGAGTCCAGTTTTAGATTCCGATGCTTCACTTCAGGATTACTGTATCCCTCGGACCTTCTTATTGACGACGAAACACAGAGTTTGCATCCGAATTTAATACAACAGGCACAATGCCGACTTAAGTACAAGAGGACTGACACTCTAACTTTCTATGATTTGAACCTCTCCTGTGAGTCCAGTTTTGGATTCCGATGCTTCACTTCAGGTTTACTGTATCCCTTGGACCTTCTTTTTGACGATGAAACACAGAAATTGCAACCGGATTTAATACAAAAGGCACAATGGCGTCTTAAGTACAAGAGGACTGACACTCTCACTTTCTATGATTTGAACCTCTCCTGTGAGTCCAGTTTTAGATTCCGATGCTTCACTTCAGGTTTCCTGTATCCCTTGGACCTTCTTATTGACGATGAAACACAGAAATTGCATCCCAAATTAATACAAATAGCACAATGTCGACTTAAGTACAAGAGGACTGACACTCTCACTTTCTATGATATGAACCTCTCCTGTGAGTCCAGTTTTGGATTCCGATGCTTCACTTCAGGTTTACTGTATACCTTGCACCTTCTTGTTGACGATCAAACACAGAAATTGCATCCGAATTTAATACACAAGGCACAATGCCGACTTAAGTACAAGAGGACTGACATTCTAACTTTCTATGATTTGAACCTCTCCTGTGAGTCCAGTTTTAGATTCCGATGCTTCAGGTTTTCCTGTATCCCTTGGACCTTCTTATTTGCGATGAAACACAGAAATTGCATCCGAATTTAATACAAATGGCACAATGCCGGCTTAAGTACAAGAGCACTGACACTCTCACTTTCCATGATTCGAACTTCTCCTGTGAGGTCAGATTTAGATTCCGATGCTTCACTTCAGGTTTACTGTATACCTTGCTCCATCGTATTGACGATGAAACACAGAAATTGCATCGGAATTAAATTCAAAAGGCACAAATCCGACTTAAGTATAAGAGGACTCACACTCTCACTTTCTCTGATTTGAACCTCTCCTGTGAGTCCAGTTTTAGATTCCGATGCTTCACTTCAGGTTTACTGTATCCTTGGACCTTCTTATTGACGACGAAACACAGAGTTTGCATCCGAATTTAATACAAAAGGCACAAAGCCGACTTAAGTACAAGAGGACTGACACTCTAACATTCTATGATTTGTACGTCTCCTGTGAGTAAAGTTTTGGATTCCGATGCTTCACTTCAGGTTTACTGTATCCCTTGGACCTTCTTATTGACGATGAAACACAGAAATTGCATCCGAATTGAATACAAAAATCACGATGGCGACTTAAGTACAAGAGGACTGACACTCTGACTTTCTATGATTTGAACACCTACTGTGAGTCCAGTTTCAGATTCCTATGCTTCACTTCAGATTTACTGTATCCCTTGGACCTTCTTATTGACGATGAAACACAGTAATTGCATCCGAATTTAATACAAAAGGCACAAGGGCGACTTATGTACAAGAGGACTGATACTCTCACTTGCTATGATTTGAACCTCTCCTGTGAGTCTAGTTTTAGATTCCGATGCTTCTCTTCAGGTTTACTGTATACCTTGCACCTTCTTATTGACGATGAAACACAGAAATTGCATCCGAATTTAATACACAAGGCACAATGCCGACTTAAGTACAAGAGGAATGACATTCTAACTTTCTATGATTTGAACCTCTCCTGTGAGTCCAGTTTTAGATACCGATGCTTCACTTCATGTTTACTGTATCCCTTGGACCTTCTTATTGACGATGAAACACAGAGTTTGCACCTGAATTTAATACAAAAGGCTCAATGCCGACTTAAGTACTAGAGGACTGACACTCTAACTTTCTATGATTTGAACCTCTCCTGTGAGTCCAGTTTTAGATTCCGATGCTTCACTTCAGGTTTACTGTATCCCTTGGACCTTCTTATTGACGATGAGACACAGAAATTGCAACCGAATTTAATACAAAAGGCAATATGGCGTCTTAACTACAAGAGGACTGACACTCTCACTTTCTATGATTCGAACCTCTCCTGTGAGGTGAGATTTAGATTCCGATGCTTCACTTCAGGTTTACTGTATCCCTTGGACCGTCTAATTGACGATGAAACACAGAGTTTGCATCCGAATTTAATACAAAAGGTACAATGCTGACGTAAGGACAAGTGGACTGACACACTAACTTTCTATGATTTGAACCTCTCCTGTGAGTCCAGTTTTAGATTCAGATGCTTCACTTCAGGTTTACTGTATCCCTTGAACCTTCTTATTGACGATGAAACACTGAAATTGCATCCGAATTTTATACCAAAATCACAATGGCGACTTAAGTACAAGAGGAGTGACACTCTAACTTTCTATGATTTGAACCTCTCCTGTGAGTCCAGTTTTGGATTCCGATGCTTCACTTCAGGTTTACTGTATCCGTTGGACCTTCTTATTGACGATGAGACACAGAAATTGCAACCGAATTTAATACAAAAGGCACAATGCCGACTTAAGTACAAGACGACTGACACTCTAACATTCTTTGATTTGAACGTCTCCTGTGAGTCCAGTTTTGGATTCCGATGCTTCACTTCAGGTTTACTGTATCCCTTGGACCTTCTTATTGACGATGAAACACAGAAATTGCATCCGAATTTAATACAAAAGGCACAATGGCGACTTAGGTACAAGAGGACTGACACTCTCACTTTCTATAATTTGAACCTCTCCTGTGAGTCCAGTTTTAGATTCCGATGCTTCACTTCAGGTTTACTGTATCCCTGGGACCTTCTTATTGACGATGGAACACAGAAATTGCATCCGAATTTAATACAAATGGCACAATGTCGACTTAAGTATAAGAGGCATGACACTCTCACTCTCTATGATTTGAACCTCTCCTGTGAGTCCAGTTTTAGATTCCGATGCTTCACTTCAGGTTTACTGTATCCCTTGGACCTTCTTATTGACAATGAAACACAGAAAAAGCATCGGAATTATATTCAAAAGGCACAATGCCGACATAAGTACAGGAGGACTGACACTCTAACTTTCTATGATTTGAACATCTCCTGTGAGTCCAGTTTTAGATTCCGATGCTTCACTTCAGGTTTACTGTATCCCTTGGACCTTCTTATTGACGATGAAACACAGAAATTGCATCCGAATTTAATACAGATGGCACAATGCCGACTTAAGTACAAGAGCACTGACACTCTCACTTTCCATGATTCGAACTTCTCCTGTGAGGTCAGATTTAGATTCCGATGCTTCACTTCAGGTTTACTGTATACCTTGCACCTTCTTATTGACGATGAAACACAGAAATTGCATCGGAAATAAATTCAAAATGCACAATTCCGACTTAAGTACAAGAGGACTGACACTCTCACTTTCTCTGATTTGAACCTCTCCTGTGAGTCCAGTTTTAGATTCCGATGCTTCGCTTCAGGTTTACTGTATCCCTCTGGACCTTCTAATTGACGATGAAACACAGAGTTTGCACCCGAATTTAATACAAAAGGTACAATGCCGACTTAAGTACAAGAGGACTGACACTCTAACTTTCTATGATTTGAACCTCTCCAGTGAGTCCAGTTTTAGATTACGACGCCTCACTTCAGGTTTACTGTATCCCTTGGACCTTCTTATTGATGATGAAACACAGAAATTGCATCCGAATTTAATACAAAAATCACAATGGCGACTTAGGTACAAGAGGACTGACACTCTCACTTTCTATGATTTGAACATCTCCTGTGAGTCCAGTTTCAGATTCCGATGCTTCACTTCAGATTTACTGTATCCCTTGGACCTTCTTATTGACGATGTAACACAGAAATTGCATCCGAATTTAATACAAAAGGCACAAGGGCGACTTATGTACAAGAGGACTGATACTCTCACTTGCTATGATTTGAACCTCTACTGTGAGTCCAGTTTTAGATTCCGATGCTTCACTTCAGGTTTACTGTATCCCTTGGAACTTCTTATTGACGATGGAACACAGAAATATCATCCGAATTTAATACAAATGGCACAATGTCGACTTAAGTCCAAGAGGACTAACACTCTCACTTTCTATGAATTGAACCTCTCCTGTGAGTCTAGTTTTAGATTCCGATGCTTCTCTTCAGGTTTACTGTATACCTTGCACCTTCTTATTGACGATGAAACACAGAAATTGCATCCGAATTCAATACACAAGGCACAATGCCGACTTAAGTACAAGAGGAATGACATTCTAACTTCCTGTGATTTGAACCTCTCCTGTGAGTCCAGTTTTAGATACCGATGCTTCACTTCAGGTTTACTGTATCCCTTGGACCTTCTTATTGACGATGAAACACAGAGTTTGCACCTGAATTTAATACAAAAGGCCCAATGCCGACTTAAGTACTAGAGGACTGACACTCTAACTTTCTATGATTTGAACCTCTCCTGTGAGTCCAGTTTTCGATTCCGATGCTTCCCTTCAGGTTTACTGTATCCCTTGGACCTTCTTATTGACGATGAAACACAGAAATTGAATCCGAAATTAATACAAAAGTCACAATGGCGACTTAAGTACAAGAGGACTGACACTCTCACTTTCTATGATTTGAAAATCTCCTGTGAGTCCAGTTTCAGATTCCGATGCTTCACTTCAGGTTTACTGTATCCCTTGGACCTTCTTATTGACGATGAAACACAGAGTTTGCACCTGAATTTAATACAAAAGGCCCAATGCCGACTTAAGTACTAGAGGACTGACACTCTAACTTTCTATGATTGGAACCTCTCCTGTGAGTCCAGTTTCAGATTCCTATGCTTCACTTCAGATTTACTGTATCCCTTGGACCTTCTTATTGACGATGAAACACAGTAATTGCATGCGAATTTAATACAAAAGGCACAAGGGCGACTTATGTACAAGAGGACTGATACTCTCACTTGCTATGATTTGAACCTCTCCTGTGAGTCTAGTTTTAGATTCCGATGCTTCTCTTCAGGTTTACTGTATACCTTGCACCTTCTTATTGACGATGAAACAAAGAAATTGCATCCGAATTTAATACACAAGGCACAATGCCGACTTAAGTACAAGAGGAATGACATTCTAACTTTCTATGATTTGAACCTCTCCTGTGAGTCCAGTTTTAGATACCGATGCTTCACTTCAGGTTTACTGTATCCCTTGGACCTTCTTATTGACGATGAAACACAGAGTTTGCACCTGAATTTAATACAAAAGGCTCAATGCCGACTTAAGTACTAGAGGACTGACACTCTAACTTTCTATGATTTGAACCTCTCCTGTGAGTCCAGTTTTAGATTCCGATGCTTCACTTCAAGTTTACTGTATCCCTTGGACCTTCTTATTGACGATGAGACACAGAAATTGCAACCGAATTTAATACAAAAGGCACAATGGCGTCTTAAGTACAAGAGGACTGACACACTCACTTTCTATGATTCGAACCTCTCCTGTGAGGTGAGATTTAGATTCCGATGCTTCACTTCAGGTTTACTGTATCCCTTGGACCGTCTAATTGACGATGAAACACAGAGTTTGCATCCGAATTTAATACAAAAGGTACAATGCTGACGTAAGGACAAGTGGACTGACACACTAACTTTCTATGATTTGAACCTCTCCTGTGAGTCCAGTTTTAGATTCAGATGCTTCACTTCAGGTTTACTGTATCCCTTGGACCTTCTTATTGACGATGAAACACTGAAATTGCATCCGAATTTTATACCAAAATCACAATGGCGACTTAAGTACAAGAGGAGTGACACTCTAACTTTCTATGATTTGAACCTCTCCTGTGAGTCCAGTTTTGGATTCCGATGCTTCACTTCAGGTTTACAGTATCCCTTGGACCTTCTTATTGACGATGAGACACAGAAATTGCAACCGAATTTAATACAAAAGGCACAATGCCGACTTAAGTACAAGACGACTGACACTCTAACATTCTTTGATTTGAACGTCTCCTGTGAGTCCAGTTTTGGATTCCGATGCTTCACTTCAGGTTTACTGTATCCCTTGGACCTTCTTATTGACGATGAAACACAGAAATTGCATCCGAATTTAATACAAAAGGCACAATGGCGACTTAGGTACAAGAGGACTGACACTCTCACTTTCTATAATTTGAACCTCTCCTGTGAGTCCAGTTTTAGATTCCGATGCTTCACTTCAGGTTTACTGTATCCCTGGGACCTTCTTATTGACGATGAAACACAGAAATTGCATCCGAATTTAATACAAATGGCACAATGTCGACTTAAGTATAAGAGGCATGACACTCTCACTCTCTATGATTTGAACCTCTCCTGTGAGTCCAGTTTTAGATTCCGATGCTTCACTTCAGGTTTACTGTGTACCTTGCACCTTCTTATTGACGATGAAACACAGAAATTGCATCGGAAATAAATTCAAAATGCACAATTCCGACTTAAGTACAGGAGGACTGACACTCTAACTTGCTATGATTTGAACCTCTCCTGTGAGTCCAGTTTTAGATTCCAATGCTTCGCTTCAGGTTTACTGTATCCCTCTGGACCTTCTAATTGACGATGAAACACAGAGTTTGCACCCGAATTAAATACAAAAGGTACAATGCCGACTTAAGTACAAGAGGACTGACACTCTAACTTTCTATGATTTGAACCTCTCCAGTGAGTCCAGTTTTAGATTACGACGCCTCACTTCAGGTTTACTGTATCCCTTGGACCTTCTTATTGATGATGAAACACAGAAATTGCATCCGAATTTAATACAAAAGGCACAAGGGCGACTTATGTACAAGAGGACTGATACTCTCACTTGCTATGATTTGAACCTCTACTGTGAGTCCAGTTTTAGATTCCGATGCTTCACTTCAGGTTTACTGTATCCCTTGGACCTTCTTATTGACGATGGAACACAGAAATCTCATCCGAATTTAATACAAATGGCACAATGTCGTCTTAAGTCCAAGAGGACTAACATTCTCACTTTCTATGAATTGAACCTCTCCTGTGAGTCTAGTTTTAGATTCCGATGCTTCTCTTCAGGTTTACTGTATACCTTGCACCTTCTTATTGACGATGAAACACAGAAATTGCATCCGAATTCAATACACAAGGCACAATGCCGACTTAAGTACAAGAGGAATGACATTCTAACTTTCTGTGATTTGAACCTCTCCTGTGAGTCCAGTTTTAGATACCGATGCTTCACTTCAGGTTTACTGTATCCCTTGGACCTTCTTATTGACGATGAAACACAGAAATTGCATCCGAATTTAATACAAAAATCACAATGGTGGCTTAAGTACAAGAGGACTGACACTCTCACTTTCTATGATTTGAACATCTCCTGTGAGTCCAGTTCTAGATTCCGATGCTTCACTTCAGGTTTACTATATCCCTTTGACGTTCTTATTGACGATGAAACACAGATATTGCATCGGAACTAAATTCAAAAGGCACAGTGCCGACCTAAGTAGAAGAGCACTAACACTTTCACTTTCTATGATTTGAACCTCTCGTGTGAGTCCAGTTTTAGATTCCGATGCTTCACTTCAGGTTTACTGTATATTTTGCAGCTTCTTATTGACGATGAAACACAGAAATTGCATCGGAATTAAATTCAAAAGGCACAATGCCGACTTAAGTACAAGAGGACTGACACTCTCACTTTCTATGATTTGAACCTCTCCTGTGAGTCCAGTTTTACATTCCGATGCTTCACTTCAGGTTTACTGTATCCCTTGGACCTTCTAATTGACGATGAAACACAGAGTTTGCATCCGAATTTAATACAAAAGGTACAATGCCGACTTAAGTACAAGAGGACTGACACTCTAACTTTCTATGATTGGCACCTCTCCTGTGAGTCCAGTTTTAGATTCCGATGCTTCACTTCAGGTTTACTGTATCCCTTGGACCTTCTTATTGACGATGAAACACAGAAATTGCATCCGAATTTAATACAAAAATCACAATGGCGACTTTAGTACAAGAGGACCGACAATCTCACTTTCTATGATTTGAACATCTCCTGTGAGTCCAGTTTCAGATTCCGATGCTTCACTTCAGGTTCACTGTATCCCTTGGACCTTCTTATTGACGATGAAACACAGATATTGCATCGGAATTAAATTTAAAACGCACAATGCCGACTTAAGTAAAAGAGGACTGACACTCTCACTTTCTATGATTTGAACCTCTCCTGTGAGGTCAGATTTAGATTCCGATGCTTCACTTCAGGTTTACTGTATCCCTTGGACCTTCTTATTGACAATGAAGCACAGAAATAGCATCGGAATTAATACAAAAGTCACAATGGTGACTTAAGTACAAGAGGACTGACACTCTCACTTTCTATGATTTGAAAATCTCCTGTGAGTCCAGTTTCAGATACCGATGCTTCACTTCAGGTCTACTGTATCCCTTGGACATTCTTATTGACGATGACACACAGAAATTGCATCCGAATTTAATACAAAAGGCAAAACGGCGACTTAAGAACAAGAGGAGTGACACTCTCACTTTCTATGATTTGAACCTCTCCTGTGAGTCCAGTTTTAGATTCCGATGTTTCACCAGGTTTACTGTATCCCTTGGACCTTCTTGTTGAGATGAAACACAGAAATTGCATCCGAAATTAATACAAAAGTCACAATGGTGATTTAAGTACAAGAGGACTGACACTCTCACTTTATATGATTTGAACCTCTCCTCTGAGTCCAGTTTTAGATTCCGATGCTTCACCTCAGGTTTACTGTATCCCTTGGACCTTCTTATTGACGATTACACACAGAAATTGCATCCGAATTTAATACAGATGGCGCAATGCCGACTTAAGTACAAGAGGACTGACACTCTCACTTTCTATGATTCGAACATCTCCTGTGAGTCCAGTTTTAGATTCCGATGCTTCACTTCAGGTTTACTGTTTTCCTTGGACCTTCTAATTGACGCTGAATCACAGAGTTAACATCCGAATTTAATACAAAAGGTAAAATGCCGACTTAAGTACAAGAGGACTGACACTCTAACTTTTTATGATTTGAACCTCTCCTGTGAGTCCAGTTTTAGATTCCGATGCTTCACTTCAGGTTTACTGTATCCCTTGGACCTTCTTATTGATGATGAAACACAGAAATTGCATCCGAAATTAATACAAAAGTCACAATGGTGACTTAAGTACAAGAGGACTGACACACTAACTTTCTATGATTTGAACCTCTCCTGTGAGTCCAGTTTTAGATTCCGATGCATCACTTCAGGTTTACTGTATCCCTTGGACCTCCTTATTGACGATGAAACACAGAAATTGCATCCGATTTTAAACAAAAGGCACAATTCCGACATAAGTGCAAGAGGACTGACACTCTCACTTTCTATGATTCGAACCTCTCCTGTGAGTCCAGTTTTAGATTCCGATGCTTCACTTCAGGTTTATTGTATCCCTTGGACCTTCTTAATTGACGATGAAACACAGAAATTGCATCGGAATTAATTTCAAAAGGCACAGTGCCGACCTAAGTGGAAGAGGACTAACACTCTCACTTTCTATGGTTTGAACCTCTCCTGTGAGTCCAGTTTTAGATTCCGAAGCTTCACTTCAGATTTACTGTATACCTTGCAGCTTCTTATTAACGATGAAACACAGAAATTGCATCGGAATTAAATTCAAAAGGCACAATGCCGACTTAAGTAAAAGAGGAATGACACTCTCACTTTCTATGATTTGAACCTCTCCTGTGAGTCCAGTTTTACATTCCAATGCTTCACTTCAGGTTTACTGTATCCCTTGGACCTTCTTAATGCCGATGAAACACAGATATTGCATCCGAATTTAATACAAAAATCACAATGGCGACTTTAGTACAAGAGGACCGACAATCTCACTTTCTATGATTTGAACATCTCCTGTGAGTCCAGTTTTAGATTCCGATGCTTCACTTCAGGTTCACTGTATCCCTTGGACCTTCTTATTGACGATGAAACACAGATATTGCATCGGAATTAAATTTAAAACGCACAATGCCGACTTAAGTAAAAGAGGACTGACACTCTCACTTTCTATGATTTGAACCTCTCCTGTGAGGTCAGATTTAGATTTCGATGCTTCACTTCAGGTTTACTGTATCCCATGGACCTTCTTATTGACAATGAAGCACAGAAATAGCATCGGAATTAAATTCAAAAGGCACAATGCCGACTTAAGTACAAGAGGACTGACACTCTAACTTTCTATGATTTGAACCTCCCCTGTGAGTTCAGTTTTAGATTCCGATGCTTCACTTCAGGTTTACTGTATCCCTTGGACCTTCTTATTGACGATGAAACACAGAGTTTGCATCCGAATTTAATACAAAGGGCACAATGCCGACTTAAGTACAAGAGGACTGACACTCTAACTTTCTATGATTTGAACCTCTCCTGTGAGTCCAGTTTTCGAATACGATGCTTTACTTCAGGTTTACTGTATCCCTTGGACATTCTTATTGACGATGACACACAGAAATTGCATCCGAATTTAATACAAAAGGCACAATGGCGACTTAAGAACAAGAGGAATGACACTCTCACTTTCTAAGATTTGAACCTCTCCTGTGAGTCCAGTTTTAGATTCCGATGTTTCACCAGGTTTACTGTATCCCTTGGACCTTCTTATTGAGATGAAACACAGAAATTGCATCCGAAATTAATACAAAAGTCACAATGGTGACTTAAGTACAAGAGGACTGACACTCTCACTTTATATGATTTGAACCTCTTCTCTGAGTCCAGTTTTAGATTCCGATGCTTCACCTCAGGTTTACTGTATCCCTTGGACCTTCTTATTGACGATTACACACAGAAATTGCATCCGAATTTAATACAAATGGCGCAATGCCGACTTAAGTACAAGAGGACTAACACTCTCACTTTCTATGATTCGAACATCTCCTGTGAGTCCAGTTTTAGATTCCGATGCTTCACTTCAGGTTTACTGTATCCCTTGTACCTTCTTATTGACGATGAAACACAGAAATCGCATCCGAATGTAATACAAATGGCACAATGCCGTCTTAAGTAAAAGAGGACTGACACTCTAACATTCTATGATTTGAACCTCTCCTGCGAATCCAGTTTTAGATTGCGATGCTTCACTTCAGGTTTACTTTATACCTTGCACCTTCTTATTGACGATGAAACACAGAAATTGCATCGGAATTAAATTCAAAAGGCACAATGCCGACTTAAGTACAAGAGGACTGACACTCTCACTTTCTATGATTTGAACCTCTCGTGTGAGTCCAGTTTTACATTCTGATGCTTCACTTCAGGTTTACTGTATCCCTTGGACCTTCTAATTGACGATGAAACACAGAGTTTGCATCCGAATTTAATACAAAAGGTACAATGCCGACTTAAGTACAAGAGGACTGACACTCTAACTTTCTATGATTTGTACCGCTCCTGTGAGTCCAGTTTTAGATTCCGATGCTTCACTTCATGTTTACTGTATCCCTTGGACCTTCTTATTGACGATGAAACACAGAAATTACATCTGAATTTAATTCAAAAATCACAATGGCGACTTTAGTACAAGAGGACCGACAATCTCACTTTCTATGATTTGAACATCTCCTGTGAGTCCAGTTTTAGATTCCGATGCTTCACTTCAGGTTTTCTGTATCCCTTGTACCTTCTTATTGACGATGAAACACAGAAATTGCATCCGAATTTAATACAAATGGCACAATGCCGACTTAAGTACAAGAGAACTGACACTCTCACTTTCTGTGATTCGAACCTCTCCTGTGAGGTCAGATTTAGATTCCGATGCTTAACTTCAGGTTTACTGTATCCCTTGGACCTTCTTGTTGACGATAAAAAACAGAAATCGCATCCGAATTTAATACAAATGGCACAATGCCGTCTTAAGTAAAAGAGGACTGACACTCTAACATTCTATGATTTGAACCTCTCCTGTGAATCCAGTTTTAGATTCCGATGCATCACTTCAGGTTTACTGTATCCCTTGGATCTTCTTATTGACGATGAAACACAGAAATTGCATCCGATTTTAAACAAAAGGCACAATTCCGACATAAGTGCAAGAGGACTGACACTCTCACTTTCTATGATTCGAACCTCTCCTGTGAGTCCAGTTTTAGATTCCGATGCTTCACTTCAGGTTTACTGTATCCCTTGGACCTTCTTAATTGACGATGAAACACAGAAATTGCATCGGAATTAAATTCAAAAGGCACAGTGCCGACCTAAGTAGAAGAGGACTAACACTCTCACTTTCTATGATTTGAACCTCTCCTGTGAGGTCAGATTTAGATTCCGATGCTTCACTTCAGGTTTACTGTATCCCTTGGACCTTCTTATTGACGATGAAACACAGAGTTTGCATCCGAATTTAATACAAAAGGCACAATGCCGACTTAAGTACAAGAGGACTGACACTCTAACTTTCTATGATTTGAACCTCTCCTGTGAGTCCAGTTTTCGATTACGATGCTTTACTTCGGGTTTACTGTATCCCTTGGACATTCTTATTGACGATGACACACAGAAATTGCATCCGAATTTAATACAAAAGGCACAATGGCGACTTAAGAACAAGAGGAGTGACACTCTCACTTTCTAAGATTTGAACCTCTCCTGTGAGTCCAGTTTTAGATTCCGATGTTCCACCAGGTTTACTGTATCCCTTGGACCTTCTTATTGAGATGAAACACAGAAATTGCATCCGAAATTAATACAAAAGTCACAATGGTGACTTAAGTACAAGAGGACTGACACTCTCACTTTATATGATTTGAACCTCTTCTCTGAGTCCAGTTTTAGATTCCGATGCTTCACCTCAGGTTTACTGTATCCCTTGGACCTTCTTATTGACGATTACATCTAGAAATTGCATCCGAATTTAATACAAATGGCGCAATGCCGACTTAAGTACAAGAGGACTGACACTCTCACTTTCTATGATTCGAACATCTCCTGTGAGTCCAGTTTTAGATTCCGATGCTACACTTCAGGTTTACTGTATTCCTTGGACCTTCTAATTGACGCTGAAACACAGAGTTTACATCCGAATTTAATACAAAAGGTAAAATGCCGACTTAAGTACAAGAGGACTGACATTCTAACTTTTTATGATTTGAACCTCTCCTGTGAGTCCTATTTTAGATTCCGACGCTTCACTTCAGGTTTACTGTATCCCTTGGACCTTCTTATTGAGATGAAACACAGTAATTGCATCCGAAATTAATACAAAAGTCACAATGGTGGCTTAAGTATAAGAGGACTGACACTCAAACTTTCTATGATTTGAACCTCTCCTGTGAGTCCAGTTTCAGATTCCGATGCTCACCTCAGGTTTACTCTATCTCTTGGACCTTCTTATTGACGATGAAACACATAAATTGCATCCGAATTTAATACAAGTGGCACAATGCCGACTTAAGTACAAGAGGACTGACACTCTCACTTTCTATGATTCGAACCTCTCCTGTGAGGTCAGAATTAGATTCCGATGCTTCAGTTCAGGTTTACTGTATCCCTTGGACCTTCTTGTTGACGATAAAACACAGAAATCGCATCCGAATTTAATACAAATGGCACAATGCCGTCTTAAGTAAAAGAGGACTGACACTCTAACATTCTATGAATTGAACCTCGACCTGCGAATCCAGTTTTAGATTCCGATGCTTCACTTCAGGTTTACTGTATACCTTGCACCTTCTTATTGACGATCAAACTCAGAAATTGCATCGGAATTAAATTCAAAAGGCACAATGCCGACTTAAGTACAAGAGGACTGACACTCTCACTTTCTATGATTTGAACCTCTCGTGTGAGTCCAGTTTTACATTCCGATGCTTCACTTCAGGTTTACTGTATCCCTTGGACCTTCTAATTGACGATGAAACACAGAGTTTGCATCCGAATTTAATACAAAAGGTACAATGCCGACTTAAGTACAAGAGGACTGACACTCTAACTTTCTATGATTTGCACCTCTCCTGTGAGTCCAGTTTTAGATTCCGATGCTTCACTTCAGGTTTACTGTATCCCTTGGACCTTCTTATTGACGATGAAACACAGAAATTACTACTGAATTTAATACAAATGGCACAATGCCGACTTAAGTACAAGAGAACTGACACTCTCACTTCCTGTGATTCGAACCTCTCCTGTGAGGTCAGATTTAGATTCCGATGCTTAACTTCAGGTTTACTGTATCCCTTGGACCTTCTTGTTGACGATAAAACACAGAAATCGCATCCGAATTTAATACAAATGGCACAATGCTGACTTAAGTACAAGAGGACTGACATTCTAACATTCTATGATTTGAACCTCTCCTAAGAGTCCAGTTTTAAATTCTGATGCTTCACTTAAGGTTTACTGTATCCCTTGGACCTTCTTATTGACGATGAAACACAGAGTTTGCATTCGAATTTAATACAAAGGGCACATTGCCGACTTAAGTACAAGAGGACTGACACTCTAACTTTCTATGATTTGAACCTCTCCTGTGAGTCCAATTATAGATTCCGAAGCTTCACTTCAGATTTACTGTATACCTTGCAGCTTCTTATTGACGATGAAACACAGAAATTGCATCGGAATTAAATTCAAAAGGCACAATGCCGACTTAAGTACAAGAGGACAGATACTCTCACTTTCTATGATTTGAACCTCTCCTGTGAGTCCAGTTTTACATTCCCATGCTTCACTTCAGGTTTACTGTATCCCTTGGACCTTCTAATTGACGATGAAACACAGAGTTTGCATCCGAATTTAATACAAAGGGTACAATGCCGACATAAGTACAAGAGGACTGACACTCTAACTTTCTATGATTTGCACCTCTCTTGTGAGTCCAGTTTGGATTCCGATGCTTCACTTCAGGTTTACTGTATCCCTTGGACCTTCATATTGACGATGAAACACAGAAATTGCATCCGAATTTAATACAAAAATCACAATGGCGGCTTAAGTACAAGAGGACTGACACTCTCACTTTCTATGATTTGAACATCTCCTGTGAGTCCAGTTCTAGATACCGGTGCTTCACTTGAGGTTTACTGTATCCCTTGGACCTTCTTATTGACGATGAAACACAGATATAGCATCGGAATTAAATTTAAAACGCACAATGCCGACTTCAGTAAATGAGGACTGACACTCTCACTTTCTATGATTTGAACCTCTCCTGTGAGTCCAGTTTTAGATTCCGATGCTTTACTTCAGGTTTACTGTATCCCTTGGACCTTCTTATTGACGATGAAAACAGAAATTGCATCCGAATTTGATACAAGAGGCACAATGGCGACTTAAGTACAAGAGTACTGACACTCTCACTTTCTATGATTTGAACCTCCCCTGTGAGTCCAGTTTTAGATTCCGATGCTTCACTTCAGGTTTACTGTATCCCTTGGACCTTCTTATTGACGACGAAACACAGAATTTGCATCCGAATTTATTACAAATTTCACAATGCCGACTTAAGTACAAGAGGACTGACACTCACACTTTCTTTGATTCTAACCTCTCCTGTGGGTCAGATTTAGATTCCGATGCTTCACTTCATATCTACTGTATACCTTGCACCTTCTTATTGACGATGAAACTCAGAATATGCATCGGAATTAAATTCAAAAGGCACAATGCCGTCTTAAGTACAAGAGGACTGCCACTCTCACTTTAAATAATTTGAACATCTCCTGTGATTCCAGTTTTAGATTCCGATGCTTCACTTCAGGTTTACTGTATCCCTTGGACCTTCTAATTGACGATGAAACACAGAAATTGCATCCGAATTTAATACAAAAATCACAATGGCGACTTAAGTACAAGAGGACTGACACTCTCACTTTCTATGATTTGAACATCTCCTGTGAGTCCAGTTTTAGATTCCGATGCTTCACTTCAGGTTTACTGTATCCCTTGGACCTTCTTATTGACGATGAAACACAGAAATTGCATCCGAATTTAAAACAAATGGCACAATGCCGACTTATGTACAAGAGGACTTACACTCTCACTCTCTATGATTCGAACCTCTCCTGTGAGGTCAGATTTAGGTTCCGATGCTTCACTTCAGGTTTACTGTATACCTTGCACCTTCTTGCTGACGATGAAACACAGAAATTGCATCCGAATATAATACAAAAGGTACAATGCCGACTTCAGTACAAGAGGACTGACACACTAACTTTCTATGATTTGAACCTCTCCTGTGAGTCCAGTTTTAGATTCCGATGTTTCACTTCAGGTTTACTGTATCCCTTGGACCTTCTTATTGACGATGAAACACAGAAATTGCATCCGAATTTAATACAAAAATCTAAATGGCGACTTAAGTACAAGAGGACTGACACTCGCACTTTCTATGATTTGAACATCTCCTGTGAGTCCAATTTTAGATTCCGACGCTTCACTTCTGGTTCACTGTATCCCTTGGACCTTCTGATTGACGATGAAACACAGAAATTGCATCGGAATCAAATTCAAAACGCACAATGCCGACTTAAGTAAAAGAGGACTGACACTCTCACTTTCTATGATTTGAACCTCTCCTGTGAGTCCAGTTTTAGATTCCGATGCATCACTTCAGGTTTACTGTATCCCTTGAACCTTGTTATTGACGATGAAACACAGAAATTGCATCGGAATTAAATTCAAAAGGCACAATGCTGACTTAAGTACAAGAGGACTGACACTCTAACTTTCTATGATTTGAACCTTTCCTGTGAGTCCAGTTTTAGATTCCGATGCTTCACTTCAGGTTTACTATATCCCTTGGACCTTCTTATTGACGATGAAACACAGAGTTTGCATCCGAAATTAATGCAAGAGGCACAATGCCGACTTAAGTACAAGAGGACTGACACTCTAACTTTCTATGATTTGAACCTCTCCTGTGAGTCTGTTTTGGATTCCGATGCTTCACTTCAGGTTTACTGTATCCCTTGGACCTTCTTATTGACGATGAAACACTGAAATTGCATCCAAATTTAATACAAAAGGCACAATGGCGACTTAAGTACAAGAGGACTGGCACTTTCACTTTCTATGATTTGAACATCTCCTGTGAGTCCAGTTTTAGATTCCGATGCTTCACCTCAGGTTCACTGTATCCCTTGGACATTCTTATTGACGATGAAACACAGAAATTGGATCCGAATGTAATACAAATGGCAAAATGCCGACTTAAGTACAAGAGGGCTGACACTCTGACATTCTATGATTTGAACCTCTTTTGCGAGTCCAGTTTTAGATTCCGATGCTTCACTTAATGTTTACTGTATCCCTTGTACCTTCTTATTGATGATGAAACACAGAAATTGCATCCGAATTTAATACAAAAGGCACAATACCGACTTAAGTACAAGAGGAGTGACACTCTAACGTTCTATGATTTGAATCTCTCCTGTGAGTCCAGTTTTGGATTCCGATGCTTCACTTCAGGTTTACTGCATCCCTTGGACATTCTTATTGACGATGAAACACAGAAATTGCATCCGAATTTAAAACAAATGGCACAATGCCGACTTAAGTACAAGAGGACTGACACTCTCACTCTCTATGATTCGAACCTCTCCTGTGTGGTCAGATTTAGATTCCGATGCTTCACTTAAGGTTTACTGTATACCTTGCACCTTCTTACTGACGATGAAACACAGAAATTGCATCCGAATTTAATACAAAAGGTACAATGCCGACTTAAGTACAAGAGGACTGACACTCTAACTTTCTATGATTTGAACCTCTCCTGTGAGTCCAGTTTTAGATTCGGAAGCTTCACTTCAGATTTACTGTATACCTTGCAGCTTCTTATTGACGATGAAACACAGAAATTGCATCAGAATTAAATTCAAAAGGCACAATGCCGAATTAAGTACAAGAGGACAGATACTCTCACTTTCTATGATTTGAACCTCTCCTGTGAGTCCAGTTTTAAATTCTGATGCTTCACTTAAGGTTTACTGTACCCCTTGGACCTTCTTATTGACGATGAAACACAGAGTTTGCATTCGAATTTAATACAAAGGACACATTGCCGACTTAAGTACAAGAGGACTGACACTCTAACTTTCTATGATTTGAACCTCTCCTGTGAGTCCAGTTTTAGATTCCGAAGCTTCACTTCAGATTTACTGTATACCTTGCAGCTTCTTATTGACGATGAAACACAGAAATTGCATCGGAATTAAATTCAAAAGGCACAATGCCGACTTAAGTACAAGAGGACAGATACTCTCACTTTCTGTGATTTGAACCTCTCCTGTGAGTCCAGTTTTACATTCCCATGCTTCACTTCAGGTTTACTGTATCCCTTGGACCTTCTAATTGACGATGAAACACAGAGTTTGCATCCGAATTTAATACAAAAGGTACAATGCCGACATAAGTACAAGAGGACTGACACTCTAACTTTCTATGATTTGCACCTCTCTTGTGAGTCCAGTTTAGATTCCGATGCTTCACTTCAGGTTTACTGTATCCCTTGGACCTTCCTATTGACGATGAAACACAGAAATTGCATCCGAATTTAATACAAAAATCACAATGGCGGCTTAAGTACAAGAGGACTGACACTCTCACTTTCTATGATTTGAACATCTCCTGTGAGTCCAGTTCTAGATACCGGTGCTTCACTTCAGGTTTACTGTATCCCTCGGACCTTCTTATTGACGATGAAACACAGATATAGCATCGGAATTAAATTTAAAACGCACAATGCCGACTTCAGTAAATGAGGACTGACACTCTCACTTTCTGTGATTTGAACCTCTCCTGTGAGTCCAGTTTTAGATTCCGATGCTTTACTTCAGGTTTACTGTATCCCTTGGACCTTCTTATTGACGATGAAAACAGAAATTGCATCCGAATTTAATACAAGAGGCACAATGGCGACTTAAGTACAAGAGTACTGACACTCTCACTTTCTATGATTTGAACCTCCCCTGCGAGTCCAGTATTAGATTCCGATGCTTCACTTCAGGTTTACTGTATCCCTTGGACCTTCTTATTGACGACGAAACACAGAAATTGCATCCGAATTTAATACAAATTTCACAATGCCGACTTAAGTACAAGAGTACTGACACTCTCACTTTCTTTGATTCTAACCTCTCCTGTGGGTCAGATTTAGATTCCGATGCTTCACTTTATATCTACTGTATACCTTGCACCTTCTTCTTGACGATGAAACTCAGAAAATGCATCGGAATTAAATTCAAAAGGCACAATGCCGTCTTAAGTACAAGAGGACTGCCACTCTCACTTTCTATGATTTGAACCTCTCCTGTGATTCCAGTTTTAGATTCCAATGCTTCACTTAAGGTTTACTGTATCCCTTGGACCTTCTAATTGACGATGAAACACAGATATTGCATCCGAATTTAATACAAAAATCACAATGGCGACTTAAGTACAAGAGGACTGACACTCTCACTTTCTATGATTTGAAAATCTCCTGTGAGTCCAGTTTTAGAATCCGATGCTTCACTTCAGGTTTACTGTATCCCTTGGACCTTCTTATTGACGATGAAACACAGAAATTGCATCCGAATTTAAAACAAATGGCACAATGCCGACTTAAGTACAAGAGGACTGACACTCTCACTCTCTATGATTCGAACCTCTCCTGTGAGGTCAGATTTAGGTTCCGATGCTTCACTTCAGGTTTACTGTATACCTTGCACCTTCTTAATGACGATGAAACACAGAAATTGCATCCGAATATAATACAAAAGGTACAATGCCGTCTTAAGTACAAGAGGACTGACACTCTAACTTTCTATGATTTGAACCTCTCTTGTGAGTCCAGTTTTAGATTCCGATGCTCCACTTCAGGTTTACTGTATCCCTTGGACCTTCTTATTGACGATGAAACACAGATATTGCATCCGAATTTAATACAAAAATCACAATGGCGACTTAAGTACAAGAGGACTGACACTCTCACTTTCTATGATTTGAACATCTCCTGTGAGTCCAGTTTTAGATTCCGACGCTTCACTTCTGGTTCACTGTATCCCTTGGACCTTCTGATTGACGATGAAACACAGAAATTGCATCGGAATCAAATTCAAAACGCACAATGCCGACTTAAGTAAAAGAGGACTGACACTCTCACTTTCTATGATTTGAACCTCTCCTGTGAGTCCAGTTTTAGATTCCGATGCTTCACTTCAGGTTTACTGTATCCCTTGAACCTTGTTATTGACGATGAAACACAGAATTTGCATCGGAATTAAATTCAAAAGGCACAATGCTGACTTAAGTACAAGAGGACTGACACTCTAACTTTCTATGATTTGAACCTTTCCTGTGAGTCCAGTTTTAGATTCCGATGCTTCACTTCAGGTTTACTATATCCCTTGGACCTTCTTATTGACGATGAAACACAGAGTTTGCATCCGAATTTAATGCAAGAGGCACAATGCCGACTTAAGTACAAGAGGACTGACACTCTAACTTTCTATGATTTGAACCTCTCCTGTGAGTCCAGTTTTGAATTCCGATGCTTCACTTCAGGTTTACTGTATCCCTTGGACCTTCTTATTGACGATGAAACACAGAAATTGCATCCGAATTTAATACAAAAGGCACAATGGCGACTTAAGTACAAGAGGACTGGCACTTTCACTTTCTATGATTTGAGCATCTCCTGTGAGTCCAGTTTTAGATTCCGATGCTTCACCTCAGGTTTACTGTATCCCTTGGACATTCTTATTGACGATGAAACACAGAAATTGGATCCGAATTTAATACAAATGGCACAATGCCGACTTAAGTACAAGAGGGCTGACACTCTGACATTCTATGATTTGAACCTCTTTTGCGAGTCCAGTTTTAGATTCCGATGCTTCACTTAATGTTTACTGTATCCCTTGGACCTTCTTATTGATGATGAAACACAGAAATTGCATCCGAATTTAATACAAAAGGCACAATACCGACTTAAGTACAGGAGGAGTGACACTCTAACTATCTATGATTTGAATCTCTCCTGTGAGTCCAGTTTTGGATTCCGATGCTTCACTTCAGGTTTACTGCATCCCTTGGACCTTCTTATTGACGATGAAACACAGAAATTGCATCCGAATTTAAAACAAAAATCACAATGGCGACTTTAGTACAAGAGGACCGACAATCTCACTTTTTATGATTTGAACATCTCCTGTGAGTCCAGTTTTAGATTCCGATGCTTCACTTCAGGTTTACTGTATCCCTTAGACCTTCTTATTGACGATGAAACACAGAAATTGCATCCGAATTTAATACAAATGGCACAATGCCGACTTAAGTACAAGAGAACTGACACTCTCACTTTCTGTGATTCGAACCTCTCCTGTGAGGTCAGATTTAGATTCCGATGCTTAACTTCAGGTTTACTGTATCCCTTGGACCTTCTTGTTGACGATAAAACACAGAAATCGCATCCGAATTTAATACAAATGGCTCAATGCTGACTTAAGTACAAGAGGACTGACATTCTAACATTCTATGATTTGAACCTCTCCTAAGAGTCCAGTTTTAAATTCTGATGCTTCACTTAAGGTTTACTGTATCCCTTGGACCTTCTTATTGACGATGAAACACAGAGTTTGCATTCGAATTTAATACAAAGGGCACATTGCCGACTTAAGTACAAGAGGACTGACACTCTAACTTTCTATGATTTGAACCTCTCCTGTGAGTCCAGTTTTAGATTCCGAAGCTTCACTTCAGATTTACTGTATACCTTGCAGCTTCTTATTGACGATGAAACACAGAAATTGCATCGGAATTAAATTCAAAAGGCACAATGCCGACTTAAGTACAAGAGGACTGACACTCTCACTCTCTATGATTCGAACCTCTCCTGTGAGGTCAGATTTAGGTTCCGATGCTTCACTTCAGGTTTACTGTATACCTTGCACCTTCTTACTGACGATGAAACTCAGAAATTGCATCCGAATATAATACAAAAGGTACAATGCCGACTTAAGTACAAGAGGACTGACACACTAACTTTCTATGATTTGAACCTCTCCTGTGAGTCCAGTTTTAGATTCCGATGTTTCACTTCAGGTTTACTGTATCCCTTGGACCTTCTTATTGACGATGAAACACAGAAATTGCATCCGAATTTAATACAAAAATCTAAATGGCGACTTAAGTACAAGAGGACTGACACTCTCACTTTCTATGATTTGAACATCTCCTGTGAGTCCAGTTTTAGATTCCGACGCTTCACTTCTGGTTTACTGTATCCCTTGGACCTTCTGATTGACGATGAAACACAGAAATTGCATCGGAATCAAATTCAAAACGCACAATGCCGACTTAAGTAAAAGAGGACTGACACTCTCACTTTCTATGATTTGAACCTCTCCTGTGAGTCCAGTTTTAGATTCCGATGCTTCACTTCAGGTTTACTGTATCCCTTGAACCTTGTTATTGACGATGAAACACAGAAATTGCATCGGAATTAAATTCAAAAGGCACAATGCTGACTTAAGTACAAGAGGACTGACACTCTAACTTTCTATGATTTGAACCTTTCCTGTGAGTCCAGTTTTAGATTCCGATGCTTCACTTCAGGTTTACTATATCCCTTGGACCTTCTTATTGACGATGAAACACAGAGTTTGCATCCGAATTTAATACAAGAGGCACAATGCCGACTTAAGTACAAGAGGAGTGACACTCTAACTTTCTATGATTTGAATCTCTCCTGTGAGTCCAGTTTTGGATTCCGATGCTTCACTTCAGGTTTACTGCATCCCTTGGACCTTCTTATTGACGATGAAACACAGAAATTGCATCCAAATTTAAAACAAATGGCACAATGCCGACTTAAGTACAAGAGGACTGACACTCTCACTCTCTATGATTCGAACCTCTCCTGTGAGGTCAGATTTAGATTCCGATGCTTCACTTCAGGTTTACTGTATACCTTGCACCTTCTTACTGACGATGAAACACAGAAATTGCATCCGAATTTAATACAAAAGGTACAATGCCGACTTAAGTACAAGAGGACTGACACTCTAACTTTCTATGATTTGAACCTCTCCTGTGAGTCCAGTTTTAGATTCGGAAGCTTCACTTCAGATTTACTGTATACCTTGCAGCTTCCTATTGACGATGAAACACAGAAATTGCATCGGAATTAAATTCAAAAGGCACAATGCCGAATTAAGTACAAGAGGACAGATACTCTCACTTTCTATGATTTGAACCTCTCCTGTGTGTCCAGTTTTAAATTCTGATGCTTCACTTAGGGTTTACTGTATCCCTTGGACCTTCTTATTGACGATGAAACACAGAGTTTGCATTCGAATTTAATACAAAGGGCACATTGCCGACTTAAGTACAAGAGGACTGACACTCTAACTTTCTATGATTTGAACCTCTCCTGTGAGTCCAGTTTTAGATTCCGAAGCTTTACTTCAGATTTACTGTATACCTTGCAGCTTCTTATTAACGATGAAACACAGAAATTGCATCGGAATTAAATTCAAAAGGCACAATGCCGACTTAAGTACAAGAGGACAGATACTCTCACTTTCTATGATTTGAACCTCTCCTGTGAGTCCAGTTTTACATTCCCATGCTTCACTTCAGGTTTACTGTATCCCTTGGACCTTCTAATTGACGATGAAACACAGAGTTTGCATCCGAATTTAATACAAAAGGTACAATGCCGACATAAGTACAAGAGGACTGACACTCTAACTTTCTATGATTTCCACCTCTCTTGTGAGTCCAGTTTAGATTCCGATGCTTCACTTCAGGTTTACTGTATCCCTTGGACCTTCTTATTGACGATGAAACACAGAAATTACATCCGAATTTAATACAAAAATCACAATGGCGGCTTAAGTACAAGAGGACTGACACTCTCACTTTCTATGATTTGAACTTCTCCTGTGAGTCCAGTTCTAGATACCGGTGCTTCACTTCAGGTTTACTGTATCCCTCGGACCTTCTTATTGACGATGAAACACAGATATAGCATCGGAAATAAATTTAAAACGCACAATGCCGACTTCAGTAAATGAGGACTGACACTCTCACTTTCTATGATTTGAACCTCTCCTGTGAGTCCAGTTTTAGATTCCGATGCTTTACTTCAGGTTTACTGTATCCCTTGGACCTTCTTATTGACGATGAAAACAGAAATTGCATCCGAATTTAATACAAGAGGCACAATGGCGACTTAAGTACAAGAGTACTGACACTCTCACTTTCTATGATTTGAACCTCCCCTGTGAGTCCAGTATTAGATTCCGATGCTTCACTTCAGGTTTACTGTATCCCTTGGACCTTCTTATTGACGACGAAACACAGAAATTGCATCCGAATTTAATACAAATTTCACAATGCCGACTTAAGTACAAGAGGACTGACACTCTCACTTTCTTTGATTCTAACCTCTCCTGTGGGTCAGATTTAGATTCCGATGCTTCACTTCATATCTACTGTATACCTTGCACCTTCGTATTGACGATGAAACTCAGAAAATGCATCGGAATCAAATTCAAAAGGCACAATGCCGTCTTAAGTACAAGAGGACTGCCACTCTCACTTTCTATGATTTGAACCTCTCCTGTGATTCCAGTTTTAGATTCCGATGCTTCACTTCAGGTTTACTGTATCCCTTGGACCTTCTAATTGACGATGAAACACAGAAATTGCATCCGAATTTAATACAAAAATCACAATGGCGACTTAAGTAAAAGAGGACTGACACTCTCACTTTCTATGATTTGAACATCTCCTGTGAGTCCAGTTTTAGATTCCGATGCTTCACTTCAGGTTTACTGTATCCCTTGGACCTTCTTATTGACGATGAAACACAGAGTTTGCATCCGAATTTAATGCAAGAGGCACAATGCCGACTTAAGTACAAGAGGACTGACACTCTAACTTTCTATGATTTGAACCTCTCCTGTGAGTCCAGTTTTGGATTCCGATGCTTCACTTCAGGTTTACTGTATCCCTTGGACCTTCTTATTGACGATGAAACACAGAAATTGCATCCGAATTTAATACAAAAGGCACAATGGCGACTTAAGTACAAGAGCACTGGCACTTTCACTTTCTATGATTTGAACGTCTCCTGTGAGTCCAGTTTTAGATTCTGATGCTTCACCTCAGGTTTACTGTATCCCTTGGACATTCTTATTGACGATGAAACACAGAAATTGGATTCGAATTTCATACAAATGGCACAATGCCGACTTAAGTACAAGAGGGCTGACACTCTGACATTCTATGATTTGAACCTCTTTTGCGAGTCCAGTTTTAGATTCCGATGCTTCACTTAATGTTTACTGTATCCCTTGGACCTTCTTATTGATGATGAAACACAGAAATTGCATCCGAATTTAATACAAAAGGCACAATACCGACTTAAGTACAAGAGGAGTGACACTCTAACTATCTATGATTTGAATCTCTCCTGTGAGTCCAGTTTTGGATTCCGATGCTTCAATTCAGGTTTACTGCATCCCTTGGACCTTCTTATTGACGATGAAACACAGAAATTGCATCCGAATTTAAAACAAATGGCACAATGCCGACTTAAGTACAAGAGGACTGACACTCTCACTCTCTATGATTCGAACCTCTCCTGTGAGGTCAGATTTAGATTCCGATGCTTCACTTCAGGTTTACTGTATACCTTGCACCTTCTTATTGACGATGAAACACAGATATTGCATCCGAATTTAATACAAAAATCACAATGGCGACTTAAGTACAAGAGGACTGACACTCTCACTTTCTATGATTTGAACATCTCCTGTGAGTCCAGTTTTAGATTCCGACGCTTCACTTCTGTTTCACTGTATCCCTTGGACCTTCTGATTGACGATGAAACACAGAAATTGCATCGGAATCAAATTCAAAACGCACAATGCCGACTTAAGTAAAAGAGGACTGACACTCTCACTTTCTATGATTTGAACCTCTCCTGTGAGTCCAGTTTTAGATTCCGATGCTTCACTTCAGGTTTACTGTATCCCTTGAACCTTGTTATTGACGATGAAACACAGAAATTGCATCGGAATTAAATTCAAAAGGCACAATGCTGACTTAAGTACAAGAGGACTGACACTCTAACTATCTATGATTTGAACGTTTCCTGTGAGTCCAGTTTTAAATTCCGATGCTTCACTTCAGGTTTACTATATCCCTTGGACCTTCTTATTGACGATGAAACACAGAGTTTGCATCCGAATTTAATGCAAGAGGCACAATGCCGACTTAAGTACAAGAGGACTGACACTCTAACTTTCTATGATTTGAACCTCTCCTGTGAGTCCAGTTTTGGATTCCGATGCTTCACTTCAGGTTTACTGTATCCCTTGGACCTTCTTATTGACGATGAAACACAGAAATTGCATCCGAATTTAATACAAAAGGCACAATGGCGACTTAAGTACAAGAGCACTGGCACTTTCACTTTCTATGATTTGAACATCTCCTGTGAGTCCAGTTTTAGATTCTGATGCTTCACCTCAGGTTTACTGTATCCCTTGGACATTCTTATTGACGATGAAACACAGAAATTGGATTCGAATTTAATACAATTGGCACAATGCCGACTTAAGTACAAGAGGGCTGACACTCTGACATTCTATGATTTGAACCTCTTTTGCGAGTCCAGTTTTAGATTCCGATGCTTCACTTAATGTTTACTGTATCCCTTGGACCTTCTTATTGATGATGAAACACAGAAATTGCATCCGAATTTAATACAAAAGGCACAATACCGACTTAAGTACAAGAGGAGTGACACTCTAACTATCTATGATTTGAATCTCTCCTGTGAGTCCAGTTTTGGATTCCGATGCTTCACTTCAGGTTTACTGCATCCCTTGGACCTTCTTATTGACGATGAAACACAGAAATTGCATCCGAATTTAAAACAAATGGCACAATGCCGACTTAAGTACAAGAGGACTGACACTCTCACTCTCTATGATTCGAACCTCTCCTGTGAGGTCAGATTTAGATTCCGATGCTTCACTTCAGGTTTACTGTATACCTTGCACCTTCTTACTGACGATGAAACACAGAAATTGCATCCGAATTTAATACAAAAGGTACAATGCCGACTTAAGTACAAGAGGACTGACACTCTAACTTTCTATGATTTGAACCTCTCCTGTGAGTCCAGTTTTAGATTCCGATGCTTCACTTCAGGTTTACTGTATCCCTTGGACCTTCTTATTGACGATGAAACACAGAAATTGCATCCGAATTTAATACAAAAATCACAATGGCGACTTAAGTACAAGAGGACTGACACTCTCACTTTCTATGATTTGAACATCTCCAGTGAGTCCAGTTTTAGATTCCGACGCTTCACTTCTGGTTCACTGTATCCCTTGGACCTTCTGATTGACGATGAAACACAGAAATTGCATCGGAATCAAATTCAAAACGCCCAATGCCGACTTAAGTAAAAGAGGACTGACACTCTCACTTTCTATGATTTGAACCTCTCCTGTGAGTCCAGTTTTAGATTCCGATGCTTCACTTCAGGTTTACTGTATCCCTTGGACCTTCTTATTGACGATGAAACACAGAAATTGCATCGGAATTAAATTCAAAAGGCACAATGCTGACTTAAGTACAAGAGGACTGACACTCTAACTTTCTATGATTTGAACCTTTCCTGTGAGTCCAGTTTTAGACTCCGATGCTTCACTTCAGGTTTACTATATCCCATGGACC
Organism: Schistocerca americana; assembly: GCF_021461395.2. NCBI lineage: Eukaryota > Metazoa > Arthropoda > Insecta > Orthoptera > Acrididae > Schistocerca > Schistocerca americana. The sequence goes on along the minus strand of NC_060128.1, from coordinate 7,860,763 downwards.
TTCTTATTGACGATGAAACACAGAGTTTGCATCCGAATTTAATACAAGAGGCACAATGCCGACTTAAGTACAAGAGGACTGACACTCTAACTTTCTATGATTTGAACCTCTCCTGTGAGTCCAGTTTTGGATTCCGATGCTTCACTTCAGGTTTACTGTATCCCTTGGACCTTCTTATTGACGATGAAACACAGAAATTGCATCCGAATTTAATACAAAAGGCACAATGGCGACTTAAGTACAAGAGGACTGACACTTTCACTTTCTATGATTTGAACACCTCCTGTGCGTCCAGTTTTAGATTCCGATGCTTCACCTCAGGTTTACTGTATTCCTTGGACATTCTTATTGACGATGAAACACAGAAATTGGATCTGAATTTAATACAAATGACACAATGCCGACTTAAGTACAAGAGGGCTGACACTCTGACATTCTATGATTTGAACCTCTTTTGCGAGTCCAGTTTTAGATTCCGATGCTTCACTTAATGTTTACTGTATCCCTTGGACCTTCTTATTGATGATGAAACACAGAAATTGCATCCGAATTTAATACAAAAGGCACAATACCGACTTAAGTACAAGAGGAGTGACACTCTAACTTTCTATGATTTGAATCTCTCCTGTGAGTCCAGTTTTTTTTTCCGATGCTTCACTTCAGGTTTACTGTATCCCTTGGACCTTCTTATTGACGATGAAACACTGAAATTGCAACCGAATTTAATACAAAAGGCACAATGGCGGCTTAAGTACAAGAGAACTGACACTTTCACTTTCTATGATTTGAACCTCTCCTGTGAGTCCAGTTTTAGATTCCGATGCTTCACTTCAGGTTTACTGCATCCCTTGGACCTTCTTATTGACGATGAAACACAGAAATTGCATCCGAATTTAAAACAAATGGCACAATGCCGACTTAAGTACAAGAGGACTGACACTCTAACTTTCTATGATTTGAACCTCTCCTGTGAGTCCAGTTTTAGATTCCGATGCTTCACTTCAGGTTTACTGTATCCCTTGGACCTTCTTATTGACGATGAAACACAGAAATTGCATCCGAATTTAATACAAAAATCACAATGGCGACTTAAGTACAAGAGGACTGACACTCTCACTTTCTATGATTTGAACATCTCCTGTGAGTCCAGTTTTAGATTCCGACGCTTCACTTCTGGTTCACTGTATCCCTTGGACCTTCAGATTGACGATGAAACACAGAAATTGCATCGGAATCAAATTCAAAACGCACAATGCCGACTTAAGTAAAAGAGGACTGACACTCTCACTTACTATGATTTGAACCTCTCCTGTGAGTCCAGTTTTAGATTCCGATGCTTCACTTCAGGTTTACTGTATCCCTTGGACCTTCTTATTGACGATGAAACACAGAAATTGCATCGGAATTAAATTCAAAAGGCACAATGCTGACTTAAGTACAAGAGGACTGACACTCTAACTTTCTATGATTTGAACCTTTCCTGTGAGTCCAGTTTTAGATTCCGATGCTTCATTCATGTTTACTATATCCCATGGACCTTCTTATTGACGATGAAACACAGAGTTTGCATCCGAATTTAATACAAGAGGCACAATGCCGACTTAAGTACAAGAGGACTGACACTCTTACTTTCTACGATTTGAACCTCTCCTGTGAGTCCAGTTTTGGATTCCGATGCTTTACTTCAGGTTTACTGTATCCCTTGGACCTTCTTATTGACGATGAAACACAGAAATTGCATCCGAATTTAATACAAAAGGCACAATGGCGACTTAAGTACAAGAGGACTGACACTTTCACTTTCTATGATTTGAACATCTCCTGTGAGTCCAGTTTTAGATTCCGATGCTTCACCTTAGGTTTACTGTATCCCTTGGACATTCTTATTGACGATGAAACACAGAAATTGCATCCGAATTTAATACAAAAGGCACAATGCCGACTTAAGTACAAGAGGGCTGACACTCTGACATTCTATGATTTGAACCTCTTTTGCGAGTCCAGTTTTAGATTCCGATGCTTCACTTAATGTTTACTGTATCCTTTGGACCTTCTTATTGATGATGAAACACAGAAATTGCATCCGAATTTAATACAAAAGGCACAATACCGACTTAAGTACAAGAGGAGTGACACTCTAACTTTCTATGATTTGAATCTCTCCTGTGAGTCCAGTTTTTGATTCCAATGCTTCACTTCAGGTTTACTGTATCCCTAAGACCTTCTTATTGACGATGTAACACAGGAATTGGATTCGAATTTAATACAAAAATCACAATGGCGACTAAAGTACAAGAGGACTGACACTCTCCCTCTCTATGATTTGAACCTCTCCTGTGAGTCGAGTTTTTGATTCCGATGCTTTACTTCAGGTTTACTGTATCCCTTGGACCTTCTTATTGACGATGAAACACAGAAATTGCATCCGAATTTAATACAAATTCCACAATGCCGACTTAATTACAAGAGGACTGGCACTTTCACTTTCTATGATTTGAACCTCTCCAGTGAGTCCAGTTTTAGATTCCGATGCTTCTCTTGATGTCTACTGTATACCTTGCACCTTCTTATTGACGATGAAACACAGAAATTGCATCCGAATTCAATGCAAAAGGCACAATGCCGACTTAAGTACAAGAGGTCTGACATTCTAACTTTCTATGATTTGAAACTTTCCTGTGAGTCTAGTATTAGATTCCGATGCTTCACTTCACGTTTACTGTATACCTTGCACCTTCTTATTGACGATGAAACACAGAAATTTCATCCGAATTTAATACAAAAGGCACAATGCCGACTTAAGTACAAGAGGACTGACATTCTAACTTTCTATGATTAGAACCTCTCCTGTGAGTCCTGATTTAGATTCCCTTGCTTCACTTCATGTTTACTGTATCCCTTGGACCTTCTTATTGACAATGAAACACAGAAATAGCATCGGAATTAAATTCAAAAGGCACAATGCCGACCTAAGTAAAAGAGGACTGACACTCTAACTTTCTATGATTTTACTCTCTCCTGTGAGTCCAGTTTTAGATTCCGATGCTTCACTTCAGTTTTACTGTATCCCTTTGACCTTTTTATTGACGATGAAACACAGAAATTGCATCCGAATTTAATACAAATGGCACAATGTCGACTTAAGTTTAAGAGGACTGACACTCTCACTTTCTATGACTTGAACCTCTCCTGTGAGTCCAGTTTTAGATTCCGATGCTTCACTTCAGGTTTACTGTATACCTTGCACCTTCTTATTGACGATGAGATACAGAGTTTGCATCCGAATTTAATACAAAAGGCACAATGCCGACTTAAATACAAGAGGACTGACACTCTAACTTTCTATGATTTGAACCTCTCCTGTGAGTCCAGTTTTGGATTCCGATGCTACACTTCAGGTTTACTGTATCCCTTGGACCTTCTTATTGACGATGAAACACAGAAATTGCATTCGAATTTAATACAAATGCCACAATGCCGACTTAAGTACAAGAGGACTGACACTCTCACTTTCTATGATTTGAACCTCTCCAGTGAGTCCAGTTTTAGATTCCGATGCTTCTCTTCAGGTTTACTGTATACTGTGCACCTTCTTATTGACGATGAAACACAGAAATTGCATTCGAATTCAATACAAAAAGCACAATGCCGACTTAAGTACAAGAGGACAGACATTCTAACTTTCTATGATTTGAACCTCTCATGTGAGTCCAGTTTTAGAGTCCGATGCATCACTTCAGGTTTACTGTATCCCTTGGACCTTCTTACTGACGATGACACACTGAAATTGCACCTGTATTTAATACAAAAGGCACAATACCGACTCAAGTACAAGAGGAGTGACACTCAAACTTTCTATGATTTGAACCTCTCCTGTGAGTCCAGTTTTAGATTCCGATGCTTCACTTCAGGTTTATTGTATCCCTTAGACCTTCTTATTGACGATGAAACACAGAAATTGCATCCAAATGTAATACAAATGCCACAATGCCGACTTAAGTACAAGAGGTCTGACACTCTCACTTTCTATGATTTGAACCTTTCCTGTGAGTCAAGTTTTTGATTCCGATGCTTCACTTCAGGTTTACTGTACACCTTGGACCTTCTTATTGACGATGAAACCCAGAAATTGCACCCGAATTTAATACAAATGGCACAATGCCGACTTAAGTACAAAAGGACTGACACTCTCACTTTCTATGATTTGAACCTCTCCTGTGAGCCCAGTTTTAGCTTCTGATGCTTCACTTCAGGTTAACTGTATCCCTTGTACCTTCTTATTGACGATGAGACACAGAAATTGCATCGGAATTAAATTCAAAAATCACAATGCCGACTTACGTACAAGTTGACTGACATTCTAACTTTCTATGATTTGAACTTCTTCTGTGAGTCCAGTTTTAGATTCCGATGCTTCACTTCAGGTTTACTGAATCCCTTGGACCTTCTTATTGACGATGAAACACAGAGTTTGCATCCGAAATTAATACAAAAGGCACAATGCCGACATAAGTACAAGAGGACTGACACTCTAACTGTCTTTGATTTGAACCTCTCCTGTGAGTCCAGTTTTAGATTCCGATGATTTATTTAAGGTTTACTGTATCCCTTGGACCTTCTTATTGACGATGAAACACAGAAATTGCATCCGAATTTAATACAAAAGGCACAATACCGACTTAAGTACAAGAGGACTGACATTCTAACTTTCTATGATTAGAACCTCTCCTGTGGGTCCTGATTTAGATTCCCTTGCTTCACTTCAGGTTTACTGTATCCCTTGGACCTTCTTATTGACAATGAAACACAGAAATAGCATCGGGATTAAATTCAAAAGGCACAATGCCGACTTAAGTAAAAGAGGACTGACACTGTAACTTTCTATGATTTGACTCTCTCCTGTGAGTCCAGTTTTAGATTCCGATGCTTCACTTCAGTTTTACTGTATCCCTTGGACCTTTTTATTGACGATGAAACACAGAAATTGCATCCGAATTTAATACAAATGGCACAATGTCGACTTAAGTACAAGAGGACTGACACTCTCACTTTCTATGACTTGAACCTCTCCTGTGAGTCCAGTTTTAGAATCCGATGCTTCACTTCAGGTTTACTGTATACCTTGCACCTTCTTATTGACGATGAGATACAGAGTTTGCATCCGAATGTAATACAAAAGGCACAATGCCGACTTAAATACAAGAGGACTGACACTCTAACTTTCTATGATTCGAACCTCTCCTGTGAGTCCAGTTTTGGATTCCGATGCTTCACTTCAGGTTTACTGTATCCCTTGGACCTTCTTATTGACGATGAAACACAGAAATTGCATTCGAATTTAATACAAATGCCACAATGCCGACTTAAGTACAAGAGGACTGACACTCTCACTTTCTATGATTTGAACCTCTCCAGTGAGTCCAGTTTTAGATTCCGATGCTTATCTTCAGGTTTACTGTATACTGTGCACCTTCTTAATGACGATGAAACACAGAAATTGCATTCGAATTCAATACAAAAAGCACAATGCCGACTTAAGTACAAGAGGACAGACATTCTAACTTTCTATGATTTGAACCTCTCCTGTGAGTCCAGTTTTAGAGTCCGATGCATCACTTTAGGTTTACTGTATCCCTTGGACCTTCTTATTGACGATGACACACAGAGTTTGCATCCGAAATTAATACAAAAGGCACAATGCCGACATAAGTACAAGAGGACTGAAACTCTAACTTTCTTTGATTTGAACCTCTCCTGTGAGTCCAGTTTTAGATTCCGATGATTTATTTAAGGTTTACTGTATCCCTTGGACCTTCTTATTGACGATGAAACACAGAAATTGCATCCGAATTTAATACAAAAGGCACAATACCGAATTAGGTACAAGAGGAGAGACACTCTAACTTTCTATGATTTGAATCTCTCCTGTGAGTCCTGTTTTAGATTCCGATGCTTCACTTCAGTTTTACTGTATCCCTTGTACCTTCTTATTGACGATGAAACACAGATATTGCATCGGAATTAAATTCAAAAATCACAATGCCGACTTAAGTACAAGATGACTGACACTCTCACTTTCTATGATTTGAACCTCTCCTGTGAGCCCAGTTTTAGCTTCTGATGCTTCACTTCAGGTTAACTGTATCCCTTGTACCTTCTTATTGACGATGAAACACAGAAATTGCATCGGAATTAAATTCAAAAATCACAATGCCGACTTAAGTACACGATGACTGACACTCTAACTATCTATGATTTGAAGTTCTTCTGTGAGTCCAGTTTTAGATCCGATGCTTCACTTCAGGTTTACTGAATCCCTTGGACCTCCTTATTGACGATGAAACACAGAGTTTGCATCCGAAATTAATACAAAAGGCACAATGCCGACATAAGTACAAGAGGACTGAAACTCTAACTTTCTTTGATTTGAACCTCTCCTGTGAGTCCAGTTTTAGATTCCGATGATTTATTTAAGGTTTACTGTATCCCTTGGACCTTCTTATTGACGATGAAACACAGAAATTGCATCCGAATTTAATACAAAAGGCACAATACCGAATTAGGTACAAGAGGAGAGACACTCTAACTTTCCATGATTTGAATCTCTCCTGTGAGTCCTGTTTTAGATTCCGATGCTTCACTTCAGTTTTACTGTATCCTTTGGATCTTCCTATTGACGATGAAACCCAGAAATTGCACCCGAATTTAATACAAATGGCACAATGCCGACTTAAGTACAAAAGGACTGACACTCTCACTTTCTATGATTTGAACCTCTCCTGTGAGCCCAGTTTTAGCTTCTGATGCTTCACTTCAGGTTAACTGTATCCCTTGTACCTTCTTATTGACGATGAAACACAGAAATTGCATCGGAATTAAATTCAAAAATCACAATGCCGACTTAAGTACAAGTTGACTGACATTCTAACTTTCTATGATTTGAAATTCTTCTGTGAGTCCAGTTTTAGATACCGATGCTTCACTTCAGGTTTACTGAATCCCTTGGACCTTCTTATTGACGATGAAACACAGAGTTTGCATCCGAAATTAATACAAAAGGCACAATGCCGACATAAGTACAAGAGGAGTGACACTCTAACTTTCTTTGATTTGAACCTCTCCTGTGAGTCCAGTTTTAGATTCCGATGATTTATTTAAGGTTTACTGTATCCCTTGGACCTTCTTATTGACGATGAAACACAGAAATTGCATCTGAATTTAATACAAAAGGCACAATACCGACTTAAGTACAAGAGGACTGACATTCTAACTTTCTATGATTAGAACCTCTCCTGTGGGTCCTGATTTAGATTCCCTTGCTTCACTTCAGGTTTACTGTATCCCTTGGACCTTCTTATTCACAATGAAACACAGAAATAGCATCGGGATTAAATTCAAACGGCACAATGCCGACTTAAGTAAAAGAGGACTGACACTCTAACTTTCTATGATTTGACTCTCTCCTGTGAGTCCAGTTTTAGATTCCGATGCTTCACTTCAGTTTTACTGTATCCCTTGGACCTTTTTATTGACGATGAAACACAGAAATTGCATCCGAATTTAATACAAATGGCACAATGTCGACTTAAGTACAAGAGGACTGACACTCTCACTTTCTATGACTTGAACCTCTCCTGTGAGTCCAGTTTTAGAGTCCGATGCATCACTCCAGGTTTACTGTATCCCTTGGACCTTCTTACTGACGATGACACACTGAAATTGCACCTGTATTTAATACAAAAGGCACAATACCGACTCAAGTACAAGAGGAGTGACACTCAAACTTTCTATGATTTGAACCTCTCCTGTGAGTCCAGTTTTAGATTACGATGCTTCACTTCAGGTTTATTGTATCCCTTAGACCTTCTTATTGACGATGAAACACAGAAATTGCATCCAAATTTAATACAAATGCCACAATGCCGACTTAAGTACAAGAGGTCTGACACTCTCACTTTCTATGATTTGAACCTTTCCTGTGAGTCAAGTTTTTGATTCCGATGCTTCACTTCAGGTTTACTGTACACCTTGGACCTTCTTATTGACGATGAAACCCAGAAATTGCACCCGAATTTAATACTAATGGCACAATGCCGACTTAAGTACAAAAGGACTGACACTCTCACTTTCTATGATTTGAACCTCTCCTGTGAGCCCAGTTTTAGATTCTGATGCTTCACTTCAGGTTAACTGTATCCCTTGTACCTTCTTATTGACGATGAGACACAGAAATTGCATCGGAATTAAATTCAAAAATCACAATGCCGACTTAAGTACAAGTTGACTGACATTCTAACTTTCTATGATTTGAACTTCTTCTGTGAGTCCAGTTTTAGATTCCGATGCTTCACTTCAGGTTGACTGAATCCCTTGGACCTTCTTATTGACGATGAAACACAGAGTTTGCATCCGAAATTAATACAAAAGGCACAATGCCGACATAAGTACAAGAGGACTGACACTCTAACTTTCTTTGATTTGAACCTCTCCTGTGAGTCCAGTTTTAGATTCCGATGATTTATTTAAGGTTTACTGTATCCCTTGGACCTTCTTATTGACGATGAAACACAGAAATTGCATCCGAATTTAATACAAAAGGCACAATACCGACTTAAGTACAAGAGGACTGACATTCTAACTTTCTATGATTAGAACCTCTCCTGTGGGTCCTGATTTAGATTCCCTTGCTTCACTTCAGGTTTACTGTATCCCTTGGACCTTCTTATTGACAATGAAACACCGAAATAGCATCGGGATTAAATTCAAAAGGCACAATGCCGACTTAAGTAAAAGAGGACTGACACTCAAACTTTCTATGATTTGACTCTCTCCTGTGAGTCCAGTTTTAGATTCCGATGCTTCACTTCAGTTTTACTGTATCCCTTGGACCTTTTTATTGACGATGAAACACAGAAATTGCATCCGAATTTAATACAAATGGCACAATGTCGACTTAAGTACAAGAGGACTGACACTCTCACTTTCTATGACTTGAACCTCTCCTGTGAGTCCAGTTTTAGATTCCGATGCTTCACTTCAGGTTTACTGTATACCTTGCACCTTCTTATTGACGATGAGATACAGAGTTTGCATCCGAATGTAATACAAAAGGCACAATGCCGACTTAAATACAAGAGGACTGACACTCTAACTTTCTATGATTCGAACCTCTCCTGTGAGTCCAGTTTTGGATTCCGATGCTTCACTTCAGGTTTACTGTATCCCTTGGACCTTCTTATTGACGATGAAACACAGAAATTGCATTCGAATTTAATACAAATGCCACAATGCCGACTTAAGTACAAGAGGACTGACACTCTCACTTTCTATGATTTGAACCTCTCCAGTGAGTCCAGTTTTAGATTCCGATGCTTATCTTCAGGTTTACTGTATACTGTGCACCTTCTTATTGACGATGAAACACAGAAATTGCATTCGAATTCAATACAAAAAGCACAATGCCGACTTAAGTACAAGAGGACAGACATTCTAACTTTCTATGATTTGAACCTCTCCTGTGAGTCCAGTTTTAGAGTCCGATGCATCACTTCAGGTTTACTGTATCCCTTGGACCTTCTTATTGACGATGACACACAGTGTTTGCATCCGAAATTAATACAAAAGGCACAATGCCGACATAAGTACAACAGGACTGAAACTCTAACTTTCTTTGATTTGAACCTCTCCTGTGAGTCCAGTTTTAGATTCCGATGATTTATTTAAGGTTTACTGTATCCCTTGGACCTTCTTATTGACGATGAAACACAGAAATTGCATCCGAATTTAATACAAAAGGCACAATACCGAATTAGGTACAAGAGGAGAGACACTCTAACTTTCTATGATTTGAATCTCTCCTGTGAGTCCTGTTTTAGATTCCGATGCTTCACTTCAGTTTTACTGTATCCCTTGTACCTTCTTATTGACGATGAAACACAGAAATTGCATCGGAATTAAATTCAAAAATCACAATGCCGACTTAAGTACAAGATGACTGACACTCTCACTTTCTATGATTTGAACCTCTCCTGTGAGCCCAGTTTTAGCTTCTGATGCTTCACTTCAGGTTAACTGTATCCCTTGTACCTTCTTATTGACGATGAAACACAGAAATTGCATCTTAATTAAATTCAAAAATCACAATGCCGACTTAAGTACAAGATGACTGACACTCTAACTATCTATGATTTGAAGTTCTTCTGTGAGTCCAGTTTTAGATCCGATGCTTCACTTCAGGTTTACTGAATCCCTTGGACCTCCTTATTGACGATGAAACACAGAGTTTGCATCCGAAATTAATACAAAAGGCACAATGCCGACATAAGTACAAGAGGACTGAAACTCTAACTTTCTTTGATTTGAACCTCTCCTGTGAGTCCAGTTTTAGATTCCGATGATTTATTTAAGGTTTACTGTATCCCTTGGACCTTCTTATTGACGATGAAACACAGAAATTGCATCCGAATTTAATACAAAAGGCACAATACCGAATTAGGTACAAGAGGAGAGACACTCTAACTTTCTATGATTTGAATCTCTCCTGTGAGTCCTGTTTTAGATTCCGATGCTTCACTTCAGTTTTACTGTATCCTTTGGATCTTCCTATTGACGATGAAACCCAGAAATTGCACCCGAATTTAATACAAATGGCACAATGCCGACTTAAGTACAAAAGGACTGACACTCTCACTTTCTATGATTTGAACCTCTCCTGTGAGCCCAGTTTTAGCTTCTGATGCTTCACTTCAGGTTAACTGTATCCCTTGTACCTTCTTATTGACGATGAAACACAGAAATTGCATCGGAATTAAATTCAAAAATCACAATGCCGACTTAAATACAAGAGGACTGACACTCTAACTTTCTATGATTCGAACCTCTTCTGTGAGTCCAGTTTTGGATTCCGATGCTTCACTTCAGGTTTACTGTATCCCTTGGACCTTCTTATTGACGATGAAACTCAGAAATTGCATTCGAATTTAATACAAATGCCACAATGCCGACTTTAGTACAAGAGGACTGACACTCTCACTTTCTTTGATTTGAACCTCTCCAGTGAGTCCAGTTTTAGATTCCGATGCTTATCTTCAGGTTTACTGTATACTGTGCACCTTCTTAATGACGATGAAACACAGAAATTGCATTCGAATTCAATACAAAAAGCACAATGCCGACTTAAGTACAAGAGGACAGACATTCTAACTTTCTATGATTTGAACCTCTCCTGTGAGTCCAGTTTTAGAGTCCGATGCATCACTTCAGGTTTACTGTATCCCTTGGACCTTCTTAATGACGATGACACACAGAGTTTGCATCCGAAATTAATACAAAAGGCACAATGCCGACATAAGTAAAAGAGGACTGAAACTCTAACTTTCTTTGATTTGAACCTCTCCTGTGAGTTCAGTTTTAGATTCCGATGATTTATTTAAGGTTTACTGTATCCCTTGGACCTTCTTATTGACGATGAAACACAGAAATTGCATCCGAATTTAATACAAAAGGCACAATACCGAATTAGGTACAAGAGGAGAGACACTCTAACTTTCTATGATTTGAATCTCTCCTGTGAGTCCTGTTTTAGATTCCTATGCTTCACTTCAGTTTTACTGTATCCCTTGTACCTTCTTATTGACGATGAAACACAGAAATTGCATCGGATATAAAATCCAAAAATCACAATGCCGACTTAAGTACAAGATGACTGACACTCTCACTTTCTATGATTTGAACCTCTCCTGTGAGCCCAGTTTTAGCTTCTGATGCTTCACTTCAGGTTAACTGTATCCCTTGTACCTTCTTATTGACGATGAAACACAGAAATTGCATCGGAATTAAATTCAAAAATCACAATGCCGACATAAGTACAAGATGACTGACACTCTAACTTTGTATGATTTGAAGTTCTTCTGTGAGTCCAGTTTTAGATTCCGATGCTTCACTTCAGGTTTACTGAATCCCTTGGACCTCCTTATTGACGATGAAACACAGAGTTTGCATCCGAAATTAATACAAAAGGCACAATGCCGACATAAGTACAAGAGGACTGAAACTCTAACTTTCTTTGATTTGAACCTCTCCTGTGAGTCCAGTTTTAGATTCCGATGATTTATTTAAGGTTTACTGTATCCCTTGGACCTTCTTATTGACGATGAAACACAGAAATTGCATCCGAATTTAATACAAAAGGCACAATACCGAATTAGGAACAAGAGGAGAGACACTCTAACTTTCTATGATTTGAATCTCTCCTGTGAGTCCTGTTTTAGATTCCGATGCTTCACTTCAGTTTTACTGTATCCTTTGGATCTTCCTATTGACGATGAAACACAGAAATTGCATCGGAATTAAATTCAAAAGGCACATGGCCGACCTAAGTAGAAGAGAACTGACACTCTCACTTACTATGATTTGAACCTCTCCTGTGAGTCCAGTTTTAGATTCCGATGCTTCACTTCAGGTTTACTGTATACCTTGCACCTTCTTATTGACGATGAAACACAGAAATTGCATCCGAATGTAATACAAAAGGCACAATGCCAACTTAAGTACAAGAGGACTGACATTCTAACTTTCTATGATTAGAACCTCTCCTGTGGGTCCTGATTTAGATTCCCTTGCTTCACTTCAGGTTTACTGTATCCCTTGGACCTTCTTATTGACAATGAAACACAGAAATGGCATCGGGATTAAATTCAAAAGGCACAATGCCGACTTAAGTAAAAGAGGACTGACACTCTAACTTTCTATGATTTGACTCTCTCCTGTGAGTCCAGTTTTAGATTCCGATGCTTCATTTCAGTTTTACTGTATCCCTTGGATCTTTTTATTGACGATGAAACACAGAAATTGCATCCGAATTTAATACAAATGGGACAATGCCGACTTAAATACAAGAGGACTGACACTCTAACTTTCTATGATTTAAACCTCTCCTGTGAGTCCAGTTTTGGATTCCGATGTTTCACTTCAGGTTTACTGTATCCCTTGGACCTTCTTATTGACGATGAAACACAGAAATTGCATCCGAATTTAATACAAAAGGCACAATGCCAACTTAAGTACAAGAGGACTGACATTCTAACTTTCTATGATTAGAACCTCTCCTGTGGGTCCTGATTTAGATTCCCTTGCTTCACTTCAGGTTTACTGTATACCTTGGACCTTCTTATTGACAATGAAACACAGAAATAGCATCGGGATTAAATTCAAAAGGCACAATGCCGACTTAAGTAAAAGAGGACTGACACTCTAACTCTCTATGATTTGACTCTCTCCTGTGAGTCCAGTTTTAGATTCCGATGCTTCACTTCAGTTTTACTGTGTACCTTGGATCTTTTTATTGACGATGAAACACAGAAATTGCATCCGAATTTAATACAAATGGCACAATGTCGACTTAAGTACAAGAGGACTGACACTCTCACTTTCTATGACTTGAACCTCTCCTGTGAGTCCAGTTTTAGATTCCGATGCTTCACTTCAGGTTTACTGTATACCTTGCACCTCTTGATTGACGATGAGATACAGAGTTTGCATCCGAATGTAATACAAAAACCACAATGCCGACTTAAATACAAGAGGACTGACACTCTAACTTTCTATGATTTGAACCTCTCCTGTGAGTCCAGTTTTGGATTCCGATGCTTCACTTCAGGTTTACTGTATCCCTTGGACCTTCTTATTGACGATGAAACACAGAAATTGTATTCGAATTTAATACAAATGCCACAATGCCGACTTAAGTACAAGAGGACTGACACTCTCACTTTCTATGATTTGAACCTCTCCAGTGAGTCCAGTTTTAGATTCCGATGCTTATCTTTATGTTTACTGTATACTGTGCACCTTCTTATTGACGATGAAACACAGAAATTGCATTCGAATTCAATACAAAAAGGACAATGCCGACTTAAGTACAAGAGGACAGACATTCTAACTTTCTATGATTTGAACCTCTCCTGTGAGTCCAGTTTTAGATTCCGATGCTTCACTTCAGGTTTATTGTATCCCTTAGACCTTCTTATTGACGATGAAACACAGAAATTGCATCCAAATTTAATACAAATGCCACAGTGCCGACTTTAGTACAAGAGGTCTGACACTCTCACTTTCTATGATTTGAACCTTTCCTGTGAGTCAAGTTTTTGATTCCGATGCTTCACTTCAGGTTTACTGTACCCCTTGGACCTTCTTATTGACGATGAAACCCAGAAATTGCACCCGAATTTAATACAAATGGCACAATGCCGACTTAAGTACAAAAGGACTGACACTCTCACTTTCTATGATTTGAATCTCTCCTGTGAGCCCAGGTTTAGCTTCTGATGCTTCACTTCAGGTTAACTGTATCCCTTGTACCTTCTTATTGACGATGAGACACAGAAATTGCATCGGAATTAAATTCAAAAATCACAATGCCGACTTAAGTACAAGATGACTGACACTCTCACTTTCTGTGATTTGAATTTCTTCTGTGAGTCCAGTTTTAGATTCCGATGCTTCACTTCAGGTTTACTGAATCCCTTGGACCTCCTTATTGACGATGAAACACAGAGTTTGCATCCGAGATTAATACAAAAGGCACAATGCCGACATAAGTACAAGAGGACTGACACTCTAACTTTCTTTGATTTGAACCTCTCCTGTGAGTCCAGTTTTAGATTCCGATGATTTATTTAAGGTTTACTGTATAAATAGCACCTTCTTATTGACGATGAAACACAGAGTTTGCATCCGAATTTAATACAAAAGGCACAATGCCGACTTAAATACAAGAGGACTGACACTCTAACTTTCTATGATTTAAACCTCTCCTGTGAGTCCAGTTTTGGATTCCGATGTTTCACTTCAGGTTTACTGTATCCCTTGGACCTTCTTATTGACGATGAAACACAGAAACTGCATCCGAATTTAATACAAAAGGCACAATGGCGACTTAAGTACAAGAGGACTGACACTCTCACTTTCTATGATTTGAACCTCTCCTGTGAGTCCAGTTTTAGATTCCGATGCTTCACTTCAGGTTTACTGTATACCTTGCACCTTCTTATTGACGATGAAACACAGAAATTGCATCCGAATGTAATACAAAAGGCACAATGCCAACTTAAGTACAAGAGGAATGACATTCTAACTTTCTATGATTAGAACCCCTCCTGTGAGTCCACTTTTAGATTCCTATGCTTCACTTCAGGTTTACTGTATCCCTTGGACCTTCTTATTGACAATGAAACACAGAAATAGCATCGGAATTAAATTCAAAAGGCACAATGCCGACTTAGGTACAAGCGGACTGACACTCTAACTTTCTATGATTTGAACCTCTCCTGTGAGTCCAGTTTTACATTCCCATGCTTCACTTCAGGTTTACTGTATCCCTTGGACCTTCTAATTGACGATGAAACACAGAGTTTGCATCCGAATTTAATACATAAGGTACAATGCCGACTTAAGTACAAGAGGACTGACACTCTAACTTTCTATGATTTGCACCTCTCCTGTGAGTCCAGTTTAGATTCCGATGCTTCACTTCATGTTTACTGTATCCCTTGGACCATCTTATTGACGATAAAACACAGAAATTGCATCCGAATTTAATACAAAAATCACAATGGCGGCTTAAGTACAAGAGGACTGACACTCTCACTTTCTGTGATTTGAACATCTCCTGTGAGTCCAGTTTTAGATTCTGAGTCTTCATTTCTGGTTCACTGTATCCCTTGGACCTTCTGATTGACGATGAAACACAGAAATTGCATCGGAATCAAATTCAAAACGCACAATGCCGACTTAAGTAAAAGAGGACTGACACTCTCACTTTCTATGATTTGAACCTCTCCTGTGAGTCCAGTTTTAGATTCCGATGCTTTACTTCAGGTTTACTGTATCCCTTGGACCTTCTTATTGACAATGAAACACAGAAAAAGCATCGGAATTAAATTCAAAAGGCACAATGCTGACTTAAGTACAAGAGGACTGACATACTAACTTTCTATGATTTGAACCTCTCCTAAGAGTCCAGTTTTAAATTCTGATGCTTCACTTAAGGTTTACTGTATCCCTTGGACCTTCTTATTGACGATGAAACACAGAGTTTGCATTGGAATTTAATACAAAGGGCACAATGCCGACTTAAGTACAAGAGGACTGACACTCTAACTTTCTATGATTTGATCCTCTCCTGTGAGTCCAGTTTTAGATTCCGAAGCTTCACTTCAGATTTACTGTATACCTTGCAGCTTCTTATTGACGATGAAACTCAGAAATTGCATCGGAATTAAATTCAAAAGGCACAATGCCGACTTAAGTACAAGAGGACAGATACTCTCACTTTCTGTGATTTGAAACTCTCCTGTGAGTCCAGTTTTACATTCCCATGCTTCACTTCAGGTTTACTGTATCCCTTGGACCTTCTAATTGACGATGAAACACAGAGTTTGCATCCGAATTTAATACAAAAGGTAGAATGCCGACATAAGTACAAGAGTACTGACACTCTAACTTTCTATGATTTGCACCTCTCCTGTGAGTCCAGTTTAGATTCCGATGCTTCACTTCAGGTTTACTGTATCCCTTGGACCTTCTTATTGACGATGAAACACAGAAATTGCATCCGAATTTAATACAAAAATCACAATGGCGGCTTAAGTACAAGAGGACTGACACTCTCACTTTCTATGATTTGAACATCTCCTGTGAGTCCAGTTCTAGATACCGGTGCTTCACTTCAGGTTTACTGTATCCCTTGGACCTTCTTATTGACGATGAAAACGCACAATGCCGACTTCAGTAAATGAGGACTGACACTCTCACTTTCTATGATTTGAACCTCTCCTGTAAGTCCAGTTTTAGATTCCGATGCTTTACTTCAGGTTTACTGTATCCTTTATACCTTCTTATTGACGATGAAAACAGAAATTGCATCCGAATTTAATACAAGAGGCACAATGGCGACTTAAGTACAAGAGTACTGACACTCTCACTTTTTATGATTTGAACCTCCCCTGTGAGTCCAGTTTTAGATTCCGATGCTTCACTTCAGGTTTACTGTATCCCTAGGACCTTCTTATTGACAACGAAACACAGAAATTGCATACGAATTTAATACAAATTTCACAATGCCGACTTAAGTACAAGAGGACTGACACTCTCACTTTCTATGATTCGAACCTCTCCTGTGGGTCAGATTTAGATTCCGATGCTTCACTTCATATCTACTGTATACCTTGTACCTTCTTATTGACGATGAAACTCAGAAAATGCATCGGAATTAAATTCAAAAGGCACAATGCCGTCTTAAGTACAAGAGGACTGCCACTCTCACTTTCTATGATTTGAACCTCTCCTGTGATTCCAGTTTTAGATTCCGATGCTTCACTTCAGGTTTACTGTATCTCTTGGACCTTCTAATTGACGATGAAACACAGAAATTGCATCCGAATTTAATACAAAAATCACAATGGCGACTTAAGTACGAGAGGACTGACACTCTCACTTTCTATGATTTGAACATCTCCTGTGAGTCCAGTTTTAGATTCCGATGCTTCACTTCAGGTTTACTGTATCCCTTGGACATTCTTATTGACGATGAAACACAGAAATTGCATCGGAATTAAATTCAAAAGGCGCAATGCCGACTTAAGTACAAGAGGACTGACACTCTAACTTTCTATGATTTGAACCTCTCCTGTGAGTCCACTTTTAGATTCCGATGCTTCACTTCAGGTTTGCTGTATACCTTGCACCTTCTTATTGACGATGAAACACAGAAATTGCATCCGAATTTAATCCAAAAGGCACAATGGCGACTTAAGTACAAGAGGACTGACACTCTCACTTTCTATGATTTGAACCTCTCCTGTGAGTCCAGTTTTAGATTCCGATGCTTCACTTCAGGTTTACTGTATACCTTGCACCTTCTTGTTGACGATGAAACACAGAAATTGCATCCGAATGTAATACAAAAGGCACAATGCCAACTTAAGTACAAGAGGAATGACATTCTAACTTTCTATGATTAGAACCCCTCCTGTGAGTCCACTTTTAGATTCCTATGCTTCACTTCAGGTTTACTGTATCCCTTGGACCTTCTTATTGACAATGAGACACAGAAATAGCATCGGAATTAAATTAAAAAGCCACAATGCTGACTTAAGTAAAAGAGGACTGACACTCGAACTTTCAATGATTTGAACCTCTCCTGTGAGTCCAGTTTTAAATTCCGATTCTTCTCTTCAGGTTTACTGTATCCCTTGGACCTTCTTATTGACGATGAAACACAGATATTGCATCCGAATTTAATACAAATGGCACAATGCCGACTTAAGTACAAGACCACTGACACTCTCACTTTCTATGATTTGAACCTCTCCTGTGAGTCCAGTTTAAGATTCCGATGCTTCACTTCAGGGTTACTGTATACCTTGCGCCTTCTTATTGACGATGAAACACAGAAATTGCATCCGAATGTAATACAAAAGGCACAATGCCGACTTAAGTACAAGAGGACTGACATTCTAACTTTCTATGATTTGAAACTCTCCTGTGAGTCCACTTTTAGATTCCGATGCTTCACTTCAGGTTTACTGTATCCCTTGGACCTTCTTATTGACAATGAAACACAGAAATAGCATCGGAATTAAATTCAAAAGGCACAATGCCGACTTAGGTACAAGAGGACTGACACTCTAACTTTCTATGATTTGAACCTCTCCTGTGAGTCCAGTTTTACATTCCCATGCTTCACTTCAGGTTTACTGTATCCCTTGGACCTTCTAATTGACGATGAAACACAGAGTTTGCATCCGAATTTAATACATAAGGTACAATGCCGACTTAAGTACAAGAGGACTGACACTCTAACTTTCTATGATTTGCACCTCTCCTGTGAGTCCAGTTTAGATTCCGATGCTTCACTTCATGTTTACTGTATCCCTTGGACCATCTTATTGACGATAAAACACAGAAATTGCATCCGAATTTAATACAAAAATCACAATGGCGGCTTAAGTACAAGAGGACTGACACTCTCACTTTCTGTGATTTGAACATCTCCTGTGAGTCCAGTTTTAGATTCTGAGTCTTCATTTCTGGTTCACTGTATCCCTTGGACCTTCTGATTGACGATGAAACACAGAAATTGCATCGGAATCAAATTCAAAACGCACAATGCCGACTTAAGTAAAAGAGGACTGACACTCTCACTTTCTATGATTTGAACCTCTCCTGTGAGTCCAGTTTTAGATTCCGATGCTTCACTTCAGGTTTGCTGTATACCTTGCACCATCTTATTGACGACGAAACACAGAAATTGCATCCGAATTTAATGCAAAAGGCACAATGCCGACTTAAGTACAAGAGGACTGACATTCTAACTTTCTATGATTTGAACCTCTCCTGTGAGTCCAGTTTTAGATTCCGATGCTTTACTTCAGGTTTACTGTATCCCTTGGACCTTCTTATTGACAATGAAACACAGAAAAAGCATCGGAATTAAATTCAAAAGGCACAATGCTGACTTAAGTACAAGAGGACTGACATACTAACTTTCTATGATTTGAACCTCTCCTAAGAGTCCAGTTTTAAATTCTGATGCTTCACTTAAGGTTTACTGTATCCCTTGGACCTTCTTATTGACGATGAAACACAGAGTTTGCATTGGAATTTAATACAAAGGGCACAATGCCGACTTAAGTACAACAGGACTGACACTCTAACTTTCTATGATTTGATCCTCTCCTGTGAGTCCAGTTTTAGATTCCGAAGCTTCACTTCAGATTTACTGTATACCTTGCAGCTTCTTATTGACGATGAAACACAGAAATTGCATCGGAATTAAATTCAAAAGGCACAATGCCGACTTAAGTACAAGAGGACAGATACTCTCACTTTCTGTGATTTGAACCTCTCCTGTGAGTCCAGTTTTACATTCCCATGCTTCACTTCAGGTTTACTGTATCCCTTGGACCTTCTAATTGACGATGAAACACAGAGTTTGCATCCGAATTTAATACAAAAGGTACAATGCCGACATAAGTACAAGAGTACTGACACTCTAACTTTCTATGATTTGCACCTCTCCTGTGAGTCCAGTTTAGATTCCGATGCTTCACTTCAGGTTTACTGTATCCCTTGGACCTTCTTATTGACGATGAAACACAGAAATTGCATCCGAATTTAATACAAAAATCACAATGGCGGCTTAAGTACAAGAGGACTGACACTCTCACTTTCTATGATTTGAACATCTCCTGTGAGTCCAGTTCTAGATACCGGTGCTTCACTTCAGGTTTACTGTATCCCTTGGACCTTCTTATTGACGATGAAAACGCACAATGCCGACTTCAGTAAATGAGGACTGACACTCTCACTTTCTATGATTTGAACCTCTCCTGTAAGTCCAGTTTTAGATTCCGATGCTTTACTTCAGGTTTACTGTATCCTTTATACCTTCTTATTGACGATGAAAACAGAAATTGCATCCGAATTTAATACAAGAGGCACAATGGCGACTTAAGTACAAGAGTACTGACACTCTCACTTTTTATGATTTGAACCTCCCCTGTGAGTCCAGTTTTAGATTCCGATGCTTCACTTCAGGTTTACTGTATCTCTTGGACCTTCTAATTGACGATGAAACACAGAAATTGCATCCGAATTTAATACAAAAATCACAATGGCGACTTAAGTACGAGAGGACTGACACTCTCAATTTCTATGATTTGAACATCTCCTGTGAGTCCAGTTTTAGATTCCGATGCTTCACTTCAGGTTTACTGTATCCCTTGGACATTCTTATTGACGATGAAACACAGAAATTGCATCGGAATTAAATTCAAAAGGCGCAATGCCGACTTAAGTACAAGAGGACTGACACTCTAACTTTCTATGATTTGAACCTCTCCTGTGAGTCCACTTTTAGATTCCGATGCTTCACTTCAGGTTTGCTGTATACCTTGCACCTTCTTATTGACGATGAAACACAGAAATTGCATCCGAATTTAATACAAAAGGCACAATGGCGACTTAAGTACAAGAGGACTGACACTCTCACTTTCTATGACTTGAACCTCTCCTGTGAGTCCAGTTTTAGATTCCGATGCTTCACTTCAGGTTTACTGTATACCTTGCACCTTCTTATTGACGATGAAACACAGAAATTGCATCCGAATGTAATACAAAAGGCACAATGCCAACTTAAGTACAAGAGGAATGACATTCTAACTTTCTATGATTAGAACCCCTCCTGTGAGTCCACTTTTAGATTCCTATGCTTCACTTCAGGTTTACTGTATCCCTTGGACCTTCTTATTGACAATGAAACACAGAAATAGCATCGGAATTAAATTAAAAAGCCACAATGCTGACTTAAGTAAAAGAGGACTGACACTCGAACTTTCTATGATTTGAACCTCTCCTGTGAGTCCAGTTTTAAATTCCGATACTTCTCTTCAGGTTTACTGTATCCCTTGGACCTTCTTATTGACGATGAAACACAGATATTGCATCCGAATTTAATACAAAAGGCACAATGCCAACTTAAGTACAAGAGGACTGACATTCTAACTTTCTATGATTTGAAACTCTCCTGTGAGTCCACTTTTAGATTCCGATGCTTCACTTCAGGTTTACTGTATCCCTTGGACCTTCTTATTGACAATGAAACACAGAAATAGCATCGGAATTAAATTCAAAAGGCACAATGCCGACTTAGGTGCAAGAGGACTGACACTCTAACTTTCTATGATTTGAACCTCTCCGTGAGTCCAGTTTTACATTCCCATGCTTCACTTCAGGTTTACTGTATCCCTTGGACCTTCTAATTGACGATGAAACACAGAGTTTGCATCCGAATTTAATACAAAAGGTACAATGCCGACTTAAGTACAAGAGGACTGACACTCTAACTTTCTATGATTTGCACCTCTCCTGTGAGTCCAGTTTAGATTCCGATGCTTCACTTCAGGTTTACTGTATCCCTTGGACCATCTTATTGACGATAAAACACAGAAATTGCATCCGAATTTAATACAAAAATCACAATGGCGGCTTAAGTACAAGAGGACTGACACTCTCACTTTCTGTGATTTGAACATCTCCTGTGAGTCCAGTTTTAGATTCTGAGTCTTCATTTCTGGTTCACTGTATCCCTTGGACCTTCTGATTGACGATGAAACACAGAAATTGCATCGGAATCAAATTCAAAACGCACAATGCCGACTTAAGTAAAAGAGGACTGACACTCTCACTTTCTATGATTTGAACCTCTCCTGTGAGTCCAGTTTTAGATTCCGATGCTTCACTTCAGGTTTGCTGTATACCTTGCACCTTCTTATTGACGACGAAACACAGAAATTGCATCCGAATTTAATGCAAAAGGCACAATGCCGACTTAAGTACAAGAGGACTGACATTCTAACTTTCTATGATTTGAACCTCTCCTGTGAGTCCAGTTTTAGATTCCGATGCTTTTCTTCAGGTTTACTGTATCCCTTGGACCTTCTTATTGACAATGAAACACAGAAAAAGCATCGGAATTAAATTCAAAAGGCACAATGCTGACTTAAGTACAAGAGGACTGACATACTAACTTTCTATGATTTGAACCTCTCCTAAGAGTCCAGTTTTAAATTCTGATGCTTCACTTAAGGTTTACTGTATCCCTTGGACCTTCTTATTGACGATGAAACACAGAGTTTGCATTCGAATTTAATACGAAGGGCACAATGCCGACTTAAGTACAAGAGGACTGACACTCTAATTTCTATGATTTGAACCTCTCCTGTGAGTCCAGTTTTAGATTCCGAAGCTTCACTTCAGATTTACTGTATACCTTGCAGCTTCTTATTGACGATGAAACACAGAAATTGCATCGGAATTAAATTCAAAAGGCACAATGCCGACTTAAGTACAAGAGGACAGATACTCTCACTTTCTATGATTTGAACCTCTCCTGTGAGTCCAGTTTTACATTCCCATGCTTCACTTCAGGTTTACTGTATCCCTTGGACCTTCTAATTGACGATGAAACACAGAGTTTGCATCCGAATTTAATACAAAAGGTACAATGCCGACATAAGTACAAGAGGACTGACACTCAAACTTTCTATGATTTGCACCTCTCCTGTGAGTCCAGTTTAGATTCCGATGCTTCACTTCAGGTTTACTGTATCCCTTGGACCTTCTTATTGACGATGAAAACAGAAATTGCATCCGAATTTAATACAAGAGGCACAATGGCGACTTAAGTACAAGAGTACTGACACTCTCACTTTCTATGATTTGAACCTCCCCTGTGAGTCCAGTTTTAGATTCCGATGCTTCACTTCAGGTTTACTGTATCCCTAGGACCTTCTTATTGACGACGAAACACAGAAATTGCATCCGAATTTAATACAAATTTCACAATGCCGACTTAAGTACAAGAGGACTGACACTCTCACTTTCTATGATTCGAACCTCTCCTGTGGGTCAGATTTAGATTCCGATGCTTCACTTCATATCTACTGTATACCTTGCACCTTCTTATTGACGATGAAACTCAGAAAATGCATCGGAATTAAATTCAAAAGGCACAATGCCGTCTTAAGTACAAGAGGACTGCCACTCTCACTTTCTATGATTTGAACCTCTCCTGTGATTCCAGTTTTAGATTCCGATGCTTCACTTCAGGTTTACTGTATCCCTTGGACCTTCTAATTGACGATGAAACACAGAAATTGCATCCGAATTTAATACAAAAATCACAATGGCGACTTAAGTACAAGAGGACTGACACTCTCACTTTCTATGATTTGAACATCTCCTGTGAGTCCAGTTTTAGATTCCGATGCTTCACTTCAGGTATACTGTATCCCTTGGACATTCTTATTGACGATGAAACACAGAAATTGCATCGGAATTAAATTCAAAAGGCGCAATGCCGACTTAAGTACAAGAGGACTGACACTCTAACTTTCTATGATTTGAACCTCTCCTGTGAGTCCAGTTTTAGATTCCGATGCTTCACTTCAGGTTTGCTGTATACCTTGCACCTTCTTATTGACGATGAAACACAGAAATTGGATCCGAATTTAATGCAAAAGGCACAATGCAGACTTAAGTACAACAGGACTGACATTCTAACTTTCTATGATTTGAACCTCTCCTGTGAGTCCAGTTTTCGATTCCGATGCTTCACTTCAGGTTTACTGTATCCCTTGGACCTTCTTATTGACAATGAAACACAGAAAAAGAATCGGAATTAAATTCAAAAGGCACAATGCCGTCTTAAGTACAAGAGGACTGCCACTCTCACTTTCTATGATTTGCACCTCTCCTGTGATTCCAGTTTTAGATTCCGATGCTTCACTTCAGGTTTACTGTATCCCTTGGACCTTCTTATTGACGATGAAACACAGAAATTGCATCCGAATTTAATACAAAAGGCACAATACCGAATTAGGTACAAGAGGAGAGACACTCTAACTTTGTATGATTTGAATCTCTCCTGTGAGTCCAGTTTTAAATTCCGATACTTCTCTTCAGGTTTACTGTATCCCTTGGACCTTCTTATTGACGATGAAACACAGATATTGCATCCGAATTTAATACAAATGGCACAATGCCGACTTAAGTACAAGAGGACTGACACTCTCACTTTCTATGATTTGAACCTCTCCTGTGAGTCCAGTTTAAGATTCCGATGCTTCACTTCAGGTTTACTGTATACCTTGCGCCTTCTTATTGACGATGAAACACAGAAATTGTATCCGAATGTAATACAAAAGGCACAATGCCGACTTACGTACAAGAGGACTGACATTCTAACTTTCTATGATTTGAAACTCTCCTGTGAGTCCACTTTTAGATTCCGATGCTTCACTTCAGGTTCACTGTATCCCTTGGACCTTCTTATTGACAATGAAACACAGAAATAGCATCGGAATTAAATTCAAAAGGCACAATGCCGACTTAGGTACAAGAGGACTGACACTCTAACTTTCTATGATTTGAACCTCTCCTGTGAGTCCAGTTTTACATTCCCATGCTTCACTTCAGGTTTACTGTATCCCTTGGACCTTCTGATTGACGATGAAACACAGAGTTTGCATCCGAATTTAATACAAAAGGTACAATGCCGACTTAAGTACAAGAGGACTGACACTCTAACTTTCTATGATTTGCACCTCTCCTGTGAGTCCAGTTTAGATTCCGATGCTTCAGTTCAGGTTCACTGTATCCCTTGGACCATCCTATTGACGATAAAACACAGAAATTGCATCCGAATTTAATACAAAAATCACAATGGCGGCTTAAGTACAAGAGGACTGACACTCTCACTTTCTGTGATTTGAACATCTCCTGTGAGTCCAGTTTTAGATTCTGAGTCTTCATTTCTGGTTCACTGTATCCCTTGGACCTTCTGATTGACGATGAAACACAGAAATTGCATCGGAATCAAATTCAAAACGCACAATGCCGACTTAAGTAAAAGAGGACTGACACTCTCACTTTCTATGATTTGAACCTCTCCTGTGAGTCCAGTTTTAGATTCCGATGCTTCACTTCAGGTTTGCTGTATACCTTGCACCTTCTTATTGACGACGAAACACAGAAATTGCATCCGAATTTAATGCAAAAGGCACAATGCCGACTTAAGTACAAGAGGACTGACATTCTAACTTTCTATGATTTGAACCTCTCCTGTGAGTCCAGTTTTAGATTCCGATGCTTTACTTCTGGTTTACTGTATCCCTTGGACCTTCTTATTAACAATGAAACACAGAAAAAGCATCGGAATTAAATTCAAAAGGAACAATGCTGACTTAAGTACAAGAGGACTGACATACTAACTTTCTATGATTTGAACCTCTCCTAAGAGTCCAGTTTTAAATTCTGATGCTTCACTTAAGGTTTACTGTATCCCTTGGACCTTCTTATTGACGATGAAACACAGAGTTTGCATTCGAATTTAGTACGAAGGGCACAATGCCGACTTAAGTACAAGAGGACTGACACTCTAACTTTCTATGATTTGAACCTCTCCTGTGAGTCCAGTTTTAGATTCCGAAGCTTCACTTCAGATTTACTGTATACCTTGCAGCTTCTTATTGACGATGAAACACAGAAATTGCATCGGAATTAAATTCAAAAGGCACAATGCCGACTTAAGTACAAGAGGACAGATACTCTCACTTTCTATGATTTGAACCTCTCCTGTGAGTCCAGTTTTACATTCCCATGCTTCACTTCAGGTTTACTGTATCCCTTGGACCTTCTAATTGACGATGAAACACAGAGTTTGCATCCGAATTTAATACAAAAGGTACAATGCCGACATAAGTACAAGAGGACTGACACTCAAACTTTCTATGATTTGCACCTCTCCTGTGAGTCCAGTTTAGATTCCGATGCTTCACTTCAGGTTTACTGTATCCCTTGGACCTTCTTATTGACGATGAAACACAGAAATTGCATCCGAATCTAATACAAAAATCACAATGGCGGCTTAAGTACAAGAGGACTCACACTCTCACTTTCTATGATTTGAACACCTCCTGTGAGTCCAGTTCTAGATACCGGTGCTTCACTTCAGGTTTACTGTATCCCTTGGACCTTCTTATTGACGATGAAAACGCACAATGCCGACTTCAGTAAATGAGGACTGACACTCTCACTTTCTATGATTTGAACCTCTCCTGTGAGTCCAGTTTTAGATTCCGATGCTTTACTTCAGGTTTACTGTATCCCTTATACCTTCTTATTGACGATGAAAACAGAAATTGCATCCGAATTTAATACAAGAGGCACAATGGCGACTTAAGTACAAGAGTACTGACACTCTCACTTTCTATGATTTGAACCTCCCCTGTGAGTCCAGTTTTAGATTCCGATGCTTCACTTCAGGTTTACTGTATCCCTAGGACCTTCTTATTGACGACGAAACACAGAAATTGCATCCGAATTTAATACAAATTTCACAATGCCGACTTAAGTACAAGAGGACTGACACTCTCACTTTCTATGATTCGAACCTCTCCTCTGGGTCAGATTTAGATTCCGATGCTTCACTTCATATCTACTGTATACCTTGCACCTTCTTATTGACGATGAAACTCAGAAAATGCATCGGAATTAAATTCAAAAGGCACAATGCCGTCTTAAGTACAAGAGGACTGCCACTCTCACTTTCTATGATTTGATCCTCTCCTGTGATTCCAGTTTTAGATTCCGATGCTTCACTTCAGGTTTACTGTATCCCTTGGACCTTCTAATTGACGATGAAACACAGAAATTGCATCCGAATTTAATACAAAAATCACAATGGCGACTTAAGTACAAGAGGACTGACACTCTCACTTTCTATGATTTGAACATCTCCTGTGAGTCCAGTTTTAGATTCCGATGCTTCACTTCAGGTATTCTGTATCCCTTGGACATTCTTATTGACGATGAAACACAGAAATTGCATCGGAATTAAATTCAAAAGGCGCAATGCCGACTTAAGTACAAGAGGACTGATACTCTAACTTTCTATGATTTGAACCTCTCCTGTGAGTCCAGTTTTAGATTCCGATGCTTCACTTCAGGTTTGCTGTATACCTTGCACCTTCTTATTGACGATGAAACACAGAAATTGCATCCGAATTTAATGCAAAAGGCACAATGCAGACTTAAGTACAAAAGGACTGACATTCTAACTTTCTATGATTTGAACCTCTCCTGTGAGTCCAGTTTTCTATTCCGATGCTTCACTTCAGGTTTACTGTATCCCTTGGGCCTACTTATTGATAATGAAAAACAGAAAAAGCATCGGAATTAAATTCAAAAGGCACAATGCCGACTTTAGTACAAGATTACTGACATTCTAACTTTCTATGATTTGAACCTCTCCTAAGAGTCCAGTTTTTAATTCTGATGCTTCACTTAAGGTTTACTGTATCCCTTGGACCTTCTTATTGACGATGAAACACAGAGTTTGCATTCGAATTTAGTACAAAGGGCACAATGCCGTCTTAAGTACAAGAGGACTGACACTCTAACTTTCTATGATTTGAACCTCTCCTGTGAGTCCAGTTTTAGATTCCGATGCTTCACTTCAGGTTTACTGTATCCCTTGGACCTTCTTATTGACGATGAAACACAGAAATTGCAACCGAATTTAATACAAAAGGCACAATGGCGGCTTAAGTACAAGAGGACTGACACTTTCACTTTCTATGATTTGAACCTCTCCTGTGAGTTCAGTTTTAGATTCCGATGCTTCACTTCAGGTTTACTGCATCCCTTGGACCTTCTTATTGACGATGAAACACAGAAATTGCATCCGAATTTAAAACAAAAGGCACAATGCCGACTTTAGTACAAGAGGACTGACACTCTCACTCTCTATGATTCGAACCTCTCCTGTGAGGTCAGATTTAGATTCCGATGCTTCACTTCAGGTTTACTGTATACCTTGCACCTTCTTACTGACGATGAATCACAGAAATTGCATCCAAATATAATACAAAAGGTACAATGCCGACTGAAGTACAAGAGGACTGACACTCTAACTTTCTATGATTTGAACCTCTCCTGTGAGTCCAGTTTTAGATTCCGATGCTTCACTTCAGGTTTACTGTATCCCTTGGACCTTCTTATTGACGATGAAACACAGAAATTGCATGAGAATTTAATACAAAAATCACAATGGCGACTTAAGTACAAGAGGACTGACACTCTCACTCTCTATGATTTGAACATCTCCTGTGAGTCCAGTTTTAGATTCCGACGCTTCACTTCTGGTTTACTGTATCCCTTGGACCTTCTGATTGACGATGAAACACAGAAATTGCATCGGAATCAAATTCAAAACGCACAATGCCGACTTAAGTAAAAGAGGATTGACACTCTCACTTTCTATGATTTGAACCTCTCCTGTGAGTCCAGTTTTAGATTACGATGCTTCACTTCAGGTTTACTGTATCCCTTGGACCTTCTTACTGACGATGAAACACAGAAATTGCATCGGAATTAATTTCAAAAGGCACAATGCTGACTTAAGTACAAGAGGACTGACACTCCAACTTTCTATGATTTGAACCTTTCCTGTGAGTCCAGTTTTAGATTCCGATGCTTCACTTCAGGTTTACTATATCCCTTGGACCTTCTTATTGACGATGAAACACAGAGTTTGCATCCGAATTTAATACAAGAGGCACAATGCCGACTTAAGTACAAGAGGACTGACACTCTAACTTTCTATGATTTGAACCTCTCCTGTTAGTCCAGTTTTAGATTCCGATGCTTCACCTCAGGTTTACTGTATCTCTTGGACCTTCTTATTGACGATGAAACACAGAAATTGCATCCGAATTTAATACAAATGGCACAATGCCGACTTAAGTACAAGAGGGCTGACACTCTGACATTCTATGTTTTGAACCTCTTTTGCGAGTCCAGTTTTAGATTCCGATGTTTCACGTAATGTTTACTGTATTCCCTTGGACCTTCTTATTGATGATGAAACACAGAAATTGCATACGAATTTAATACAAAAGACACAATACCAACTTAAGTACAAGAGGAGTGACACTCTAACTATCTATGATTTCAATCTCTCCTGTGAGTCCAGTTTTTTATTCCGATGCTTCTCTTCAGGTTTACTGTATCCCTTGGACCTTCTTATTGACGATGTAACACAGAAATTGGATCCGAATTTAATACAAAAATCACAATGGCGATAAAGTACAAGAGGACTGACACTCTCCCTCTCTATGATTTGAACCTCTCCTGTGAGTCCAGTTTTTGATTCCGATGCTTCACTTCAGGTTTACTGTATCCCTTGGACCTTCTTATTGATGATGAAACACAGAAATTGCATCCGAAATTAATACAAAAGGTACAATGCCGACTTAAGTACAAGAGGACTGACACTCTAACTTTCTATGATTTGCACCTCTCCTGTGAGTCCAGTTTAGATTCCGATGCTTCAGTTCAGGTTCACTGTATCCCTTGGACCTTCTGATTGACGATGAAACACAGAGTTTGCATCCGAATTTAATACAAAAGGTACAATGCCGACTTAAGTACAAGAGGACTGACACTCTAACTTTCTATGATTTGCACCTCTCCTGTGAGTCCAGTTTAGATTCCGATGCTTCAGTTCAGGTTCACTGTATCCCTTGGACCATCCTATTGACGATAAAACACAGAAATTGCATCCGAATTTAATACAAAAATCACAATGGCGGCTTAAGTACAAGAGGACTGACACTCTCACTTTCTGTGATTTGAACATCTCCTGTGTGTCCAGTTTTAGATTCTGAGTCTTCATTTCTGGTTCACTGTATCCCTTGGACCTTCTGATTGACGATGAAACACAGAAATTGCATCGGAATCAAATTCAAAACGCACAATGCCGACTTAAGTAA
Organism: Schistocerca americana; assembly: GCF_021461395.2. Lineage (NCBI taxonomy): Eukaryota > Metazoa > Arthropoda > Insecta > Orthoptera > Acrididae > Schistocerca > Schistocerca americana. The sequence continues at coordinate 7,830,365 of NC_060128.1, read as the reverse complement.
AAGAGGACTGACACTCTCACTTTCTATGATTTGAACCTCTCCTGTGAGTCCAGTTTTAGATTCCGATGCTTCACTTCAGGTTTGCTGTATACCTTGCACCTTCTTATTGACGACGAAACACAGAAATTGCATCCGAATTTAATGCAAAAGGCACAATGCCGACTTAAGTACAAGAGGACTGACATTCTAACTTTCTATGATTTGAACCTCTCCTGTGAGTCCAGTTTTAGATTCCGATGCTTTACTTCTGGTTTACTGTATCCCTTGGACCTTCTTATTGACAATGAAACACAGAAAAAGCATCGGAATTAAATTCAAAAGGAACAATGCTGACTTAAGTACAAGAGGACTGACATACTAACTTTCTATGATTTGAACCTCTCCTAAGAGTCCAGTTTTAAATTCTGATGCTTCACTTAAGGTTTACTGTATCCCTTGGACCTTCTTATTGACGATGAAACACAGAGTTTGCATTCGAATTTAGTACGAAGGGCACAATGCCGACTTAAGTACAAGAGGACTGACACTCTAACTTTCTATGATTTGAACCTCTCCTGTGAGTCCAGTTTTAGATTCCGAAGCTTCACTTCAGATTTACTGTATACCTTGCAGCTTCTTATTGACGATGAAACACAGAAATTGCATCGGAATTAAATTCAAAAGGCACAATGCCGACTTAAGTACAAGAGGACAGATACTCTCACTTTCTATGATTTGAACCTCTCCTGTGAGTCCAGTTTTACATTCCCATGCTTCACTTCAGGTTTACTGTATCCCTTGGACCTTCTAATTGACGATGAAACACAGAGTTTGCATCCGAATTTAATACAAAAGGTACAATGCCGACATAAGTACAAGAGGACTGACACTCAAACTTTCTATGATTTGCACCTCTCCTGTGAGTCCAGTTTAGATTCCGATGCTTCACTTCAGGTATACTGTATCCCTTGGACCTTCTTATTGACGATGAAACACAGAAATTGCATCCGAATCTAATACAAAAATCACAATGGCGGCTTAAGTACAAGAGGACTCACACTCTCACTTTCTATGATTTGAACACCTCCTGTGAGTCCAGTTCTAGATACCGGTGCTTCACTTCAGGTTTACTGTATCCCTTGGACCTTCTTATTGACGATGAAAACGCACAATGCCGACTTCAGTAAATGAGGACTGACACTCTCACTTTCTATGATTTGAACCTCTCCTGTGAGTCCAGTTTTAGATTCCGATGCTTTACTTCAGGTTTACTGTATCCCTTATACCTTCTTATTGACGATGAAAACAGAAATTGCATCCGAATTTAATACAAGAGGCACAATGGCGACTTAAGTACAAGAGTACTGACACTCTCACTTTCTATGATTTGAACCTCCCCTGTGAGTCCAGTTTTAGATTCCGATGCTTCACTTCAGGTTTACTGTATCCCTAGGACCTTCTTATTGACGACGAAACACAGAAATTGCATCCGAATTTAATACAAATTTCACAATGCCGACTTAAGTACAAGAGAACTGACACTCTCACTTTCTATGATTCGAACCTCACCTCTGGGTCAGATTTAGATTCCGATGCTTCACTTCATATCTACTGTATACCTTGCACCTTCTTATTGACGATGAAACTCAGAAAATGCATCGGAATTAAATTCAAAAGGCACAATGCCGTCTTAAGTACAAGAGGACTGCCACTCTCACTTTCTATGATTTGATCCTCTCCTGTGATTCCAGTTTTAGATTCCGATGCTTCACTTCAGGTTTACTGTATCCCTTGGACCTTCTAATTGACGATGAAACACAGAAATTGCATCCGAATTTAATACAAAAATCACAATGGCGACTTAAGTACAAGAGGACTGACACTCTCACTTTCTATGATTTGAACATCTCCTGTGAGTCCAGTTTTAGATTCCGATGCTTCACTTCAGGTATTCTGTATCCCTTGGACATTCTTATTGACGATGAAACACAGAAATTGCATCGGAATTAAATTCAAAAGGCGCAATGCCGACTTAAGTACAAGAGGACTGATACTCTAACTTTCTATGATTTGAACCTCTCCTGTGAGTCCAGTTTTAGATTCCGATGCTTCACTTCAGGTTTGCTGTATACCTTGCACCTTCTTATTGACGATGAAACACAGAAATTGCATCCGAATTTAATGCAAAAGGCACAATGCAGACTTAAGTACAAAAGGACTGACATTCTAACTTTCTATGATTTGAACCTCTCCTGTGAGTCCAGTTTTCTATTCCGATGCTTCACTTCAGGTTTACTGTATCCCTTGGGCCTACTTATTGATAATGAAAAACAGAAAAAGCATCGGAATTAAATTCAAAAGGCACAATGCCGACTTTAGTACAAGATTACTGACATTCTAACTTTCTATGATTTGAACCTCTCCTAAGAGTCCAGTTTTTAATTCTGATGCTTCACTTAAGGTTTACTGTATCCCTTGGACCTTCTTATTGACGATGAAACACAGAGTTTGCATTCGAATTTAGTACAAAGGGCACAATGCCGTCTTAAGTACAAGAGGACTGACACTCTAACTTTCTATGATTTGAACCTCTCCTGTGAGTCCAGTTTTAGATTCCGATGCTTCACTTCAGGTTTACTGTATCCCTTGGACCTTCTTATTGACGATGAAACACAGAAATTGCAACCGAATTTAATACAAAAGGCACAATGGCGGCTTAAGTACAAGAGGACTGACACTTTCACTTTCTATGATTTGAACCTCTCCTGTGAGTTCAGTTTTAGATTCCGATGCTTCACTTCAGGTTTACTGCATCCCTTGGACCTTCTTATTGACGATGAAACACAGAAATTGCATCCGAATTTAAAACAAAAGGCACAATGCCGACTTTAGTACAAGAGGACTGACACTCTCACTCTCTATGATTCGAACCTCTCCTGTGAGGTCAGATTTAGATTCCGATGCTTCACTTCAGGTTTACTGTATACCTTGCACCTTCTTACTGACGATGAATCACAGAAATTGCATCCAAATATAATACAAAAGGTACAATGCCGACTGAAGTACAAGAGGACTGACACTCTAACTTTCTATGATTTGAACCTCTCCTGTGAGTCCAGTTTTAGATTCCGATGCTTCACTTCAGGTTTACTGTATCCCTTGGACCTTCTTATTGACGATGAAACACAGAAATTGCATCCGAATTTAATACAAAAATCACAATGGCGACTTAAGTACAAGAGGACTGACACTCTCACTTTCTATGATTTGAACATCTCCTGTGAGTCCAGTTTTAGATTCCGACGCTTCACTTCTGGTTTACTGTATCCCTTGGACCTTCTGATTGACGATGAAACACAGAAATTGCATCGGAATCAAATTCAAAACGCACAATGCCGACTTAAGTAAAAGAGGATTGACACTCTCACTTTCTATGATTTGAACCTCTCCTGTGAGTCCAGTTTTAGATTACGATGCTTCACTTCAGGTTTACTGTATCCCTTGGACCTTCTTACTGACGATGAAACACAGAAATTGCATCGGAATTAATTTCAAAAGGCACAATGCTGACTTAAGTACAAGAGGACTGACACTCCAACTTTCTATGATTTGAACCTTTCCTGTGAGTCCAGTTTTAGATTCCGATGCTTCACTTCAGGTTTACTATATCCCTTGGACCTTCTTATTGACGATGAAACACAGAGTTTGCATCCGAATTTAATACAAGAGGCACAATGCCGACTTAAGTACAAGAGGACTGACACTCTAACTTTCTATGATTTGAACCTCTCCTGTGAGTCCAGTTTTAGATTCCGATGCTTCACCTCAGGTTTACTGTATCTCTTGGACCTTCTTATTGACGATGAAACACAGAAATTGCATCCGAATTTAATACAAATGGCACAATGCCGACTTAAGTACAAGAGGGCTGACACTCTGACATTCTATGTTTTGAACCTCTTTTGCGAGTCCAGTTTTAGATTCCGATGTTTCACGTAATGTTTACTGTATTCCCTTGGACTTTCTTATTGATGATGAAACACAGAAATTGCATACGAATTTAATACAAAAGACACAATACCAACTTAAGTACAAGAGGAGTGACACTCTAACTATCTATGATTTCAATCTCTCCTGTGAGTCCAGTTTTTTATTCCGATGCTTCTCTTCAGGTTTACTGTATCCCTTGGACCTTCTTATTGACGATGTAACACAGAAATTGGATCCGAATTTAATACAAAAATCACAATGGCGATAAAGTACAAGAGGACTGACACTCTCCCTCTCTATGATTTGAACCTCTCCTGTGAGTCCAGTTTTTGATTCCGATGCTTCACTTCAGGTTTACTGTATCCCTTGGACCTTCTTATTGATGATGAAACACAGAAATTGCATCCGAAATTAATACAAATTCCACAATGCCGACTTAATTACAAGAGGTCTGACACACTCACTTTCTATGATTTGAACCTCTCCAGTGAGTCCAGTTTTAGATTCCGATGCTTCTCCTGATGTTTACTGTATACCTTGCACCTTCTTATTGACGATGAAACACAGAAATTGCATCCGAATTCAATGCAAAAGGCACAATACCGACTTACGTACAAGAGGTCTGACATTCTAACTTTCTATGATTTGAACCTTTCCTGTGAGTCCAGTTTTAGATTCCGATGCTTCACTTCACGTTTACTGTATACCTTGCACCTTCTGACTGACGATGAAACACAGAAATTGCATCCGAATTTAATACAAAAGGCACAATGCCGACTTAAGTACAAGAGGACTGACATTCTAACTTTCTATGATTAGAACCTCTCCTGTGAGTCCTGATTTAGATTCCTATGCTTCACTTCAGGTTTACCGTATCCGTTGGACCTTCTTATTGACAACGAAACACAGAAATAGCATCGGAATTAAATTCAAAAGCCACAATGCCGACTTAAGTAAAAGAGGACTGACACTCTAACTTTCTATGATTTGAAACTCTCCTGTGAGTCCAGTTTTAGATTCCGATGCTTCACTTCAGTTTTACTGTATCCCTTGGACCTTTTTATTGACGATGAAACACAGAAATTGCATCCAAATTTAATACAAATGGCACAATGTCGACTTAAGTACAAGAGGACCGACACTCTCACTTTCTATGCCTTGAACCTCTCCTGTGAGTCCAGTTTTAGATTCCGATGCTTCACTTCAGGTTTACTGTATACCTTGCACCTTCTTATTGACGATAAGACAGAGAGTTTGCATCCGAATTTAATACAACAGGCACAATGCCGACTTAAATACAAGAGGACTGACACTCTAACTTTCTATGATTTGAACCTCTCCTGTGAGTCCAGTTTTGGATTCCGATGCTTCACTTCAGGTTTACTGTATCCCTTGGACCTTCTTATTGACGATGAAACACAGAAATTGCATTCGAATTTAATACAAATGGCACAATGCCGACTTAAGTACAAGTGGGCTGACACTCTGACATTCTATGATTTGAACCTCTTTTGCGAGTCCAGTTTTAGATTCCGATGTTTCACGTAATGTTTACTGTATCCCTTGGACCTTCTTATTGACGATGAAACACAGATATTGCATTCGAATTTAATACAAATGGCACAATGCCGACTTTAGTACAAGAGGACTGACACTCTCACTCTCCATGATTTGAACCTCTCCTGTGAGTCCAGTTTTAGATTCCGATGCTTCACTTCAGGTTTACTGTATCCCTTGGACCTTCTTATTGACGATGAAACACAGAAATTGCAACCGAATTTAATACAAAAGGCACAATGGCGGCTTAAGTACAAGAGGACTGACACTTTCACTTTCTATGATTTGAACCTCTCCTGTGAGTCTAGTTTTACATTCCGATGCTTCACTTCAGGTTTACTGCATCCCTTGGACCTTCTTATTGACGATGAAACACAGAAATTGCATCCGAATTTAAAACAAAAGGCACAATGCCGACTTTAGTACAAGAGGACTGACACTCTCACTCTCTGTGATTCGAAACTCTCCTGTGAGGTCACATTTAGATTCCGATGCTTCACTTCAGGTTTACTGTATACCTTGCACCTTCTTTCTGACGATGAATCACAGAAATTGCATCCAAATATAATACAAAAGGTACAATGCCGACTTAAGTACAAGAGGACTGACACTCTAACTTTCTATGATTTGAACCTCTCCTGTGAGTCCAGTTTTAGATTCCGATGCTTCACTTCAGGTTTACTGTATCCCTTGGACCTTCTTATTGACGATGAAACACAGAAATTGCATCCGAATTTAATACAAAAATCACAATGGCGACTTAAGTACAAGAGGACTGACACTCTCACTTTCTATGATTTGAACATCTCCTGTGAGTCCAGTTTTAGATTCCGACGCTTCACTTCTGGTTTACTGTATCCCTTGGACCTTCTGATTGACGATGAAACACAGAAATTGCATCGGAATCAAATTCAGAACGCACAATGCCGACTTAAGTAAAAGAGGATTGACACTCTCACTTTCTATGATTTGAACCTCTCCTGTGAGTCCAGTTTTAGATTCCGATGCTTCACTTCAGGTTTACTGTATCCCTTGGACCTTCTTATTGACGATGAAACACAGAAATTGCATCGGAATTAAATTCAAAAGGCACAATGCTTTCTTAAGTACAAGAGGACTGACACTCTAACTTTCTATGATTTGAACCTCTCCTGTGAGTCTAGTTTTACATTCCGATGCTTCACTTCAGGTTTACTGTATCCCTTGGACCTTCTTATTGACGATGAAACACAGAGTTTGCATCCGAATTTAATACAAGAGGCACAATGCCGACTTAAGTACAAGAGGACTGACACTCTAACTTTCTATGATTTGAACCTCTCCTGTGAGTCCAGTTTTAGATTCCGATGCCTCACCTCAGGTTTACTGTATCTCTTGGACATTCTTATTGACGATGAAACACAGAAATTGCATCCGAATTTAATACAAATGGCACAATGCCGACTTAAGTACAAGAGGGCTGACACTCTGACATTCTATGATTTGAACCTCTTTTGCGAGTCCAGTTTTAGATTCCGATGTTTCACGTAATGTTTACTGTATCCCTTGGACGTTCTTATTGATGATGAAACACAGAAATTGCATCCGAATTTAATACAAAAGGCACAATACCAACTTAAGTACAAGAGGAGTGACACTCTAACTTTCTATGATTTGAACCTTTCCTGTGAGTCCAGTTTTAGATTCCGGTGCTTCACTTCACGTTTACTGTATAACTTGCACCTTCTGATTGACGATGAAACACAGAAATTGCATCCGAATTTAATACAAAAGGCACAATGCCGACTTAAGTACAAGAGGACTGACATTCTAACTTTCTATGCTTAGAACCTCTCCTGTGAGTCCTGATTTAGATTCCTATGCTTCACTTCAGGTTTACCGTATCCCTTGGACCTTCTTATTGACAACGAAACACAGAAATAGCATCGGAATTAAATTCAAAAGGCACAATGCCGACTTAAGTAAAAGAGGACTGACACTCTAACTTTCTATGATTTTAAACTCTCCTGTGAGACCAGTTTTAGATTCCGATGCTTCACTTCAGTTTTACTGTATCCCTTGGACCTTTTTATTGACGATGAAACACAGAAATTGCATCCAAATTTAATACAAATGGCACAATGTCGACTTAAGTACAAGAGGACCGACACTCTCACTTTCTATGCCTTGAACCTCTCCTGTGAGTCCAGTTTTAGATTCCGATGCTTCACTTCAGGTTTACTGTATACCTTGCACCTTCTTATTGACGATAAGACAGAGAGTTTGCATCCGAATTTAATACAAAAGGCACAATGCCGACTTAAATACAAGAGGACTGACACTCTAACTTTCTATGATTTGAACCTCTCCTGTGAGTCCAGTTTTGGATTCCGATGCTTCACTTCAGGTTTACTGTATCCCTTGGACCTTCTTATTGACGATGAAACACAGAAATTGCATTCGAATTTAATACAAATGGCACAATGCCGACTTTAGTACAAGAGGACTGACACTCTCACTCTCTATGATTCGAACCCCTGAGGTCAGATTTAGATTCCGATGCTTCACTTCAGGTTTACTGTATACCTTGCACCTTTTTACTGACGATGAATCACAGAAATTGCATCCAAATATAATACAAAAGGTACAATGCCGACTTAAGTACAAGAGGACTGACACCCTAACTTTCTATGATTTGAACCTCTCCTGTGAGTCCAGTTTTAGATTCCGATGCTTCACTTCAGGTTTACTGTATCCCTTGGACCTTCTTATTGACGATGAAACACAGATATTGCATCCGAATTTAATACAAAAATCACAATGGCGACTTAAGTACAAGAGGACTGACACTCTCACATTCTATGATTTGAACATCTCCTGTGAGTCCAGTTTTAGATTCCGACGCTTCACTTCTGGTTTACTGTATCCCTTGGACCTTCTGATTGACGATGAAACACAGAAATTGCATCGGAATCAAATTCAAAACGCACAATGCCGACTTAAGTAAAAGAGGACTGACACTCTCACTTTCTATGATTTGAACCTCTCCTGTGAGTCCAGTTTTAGATTCCGATGCTTCACTTCAGGTTTACTGTATCCCTTGGACTTTCTTATTGACGATGAAACACAGAAATTGCATCGGAATTAAATTCAAAAGGCACAATGCTGACTTAAGTACAAGAGGACTGACACTCCAACTTTCTATGATTTGAACCTTTCCTGTGAGTCCAGTTTTAGATTCCGATGCTTCACTTCAGGTTTACTATATCCCTTGGACCTTCTTATTGACGATGAAACACAGAGTTTGCATCCGAATTTAATACAAGAGGCACAATGCCGACTTAAGTACAAGAGGACTGACACTCTAACTTTCTATGATTTGAACCTCTCCTGTGAGTCCAGTTTTAGATTCCGATGCTTCACCTCAGGTTTACTGTATCTCTTGGACATTCTTATTGACGATGAAACACAGAAATTGCATCCGAATTTAATACAAATGGCACAATGCCGACTTAAGTACAAGAGGGCTGACACTCTGACATTCTATGATTTGAACCTCTTTTGCGAGTCCAGTTTTAGATTCCGATGTTTCACGTAATGTTTACTGTATCCCTTGGACCTTCTTATTGATGATGAAACACAGAAATTGCATCCGAATTTAATACAAAAGGCACAATACCGACTTAAGTACAAGAGGAGTGACACTCTAACTTTCTATGATTTCAATCTCTCCTGTGAGTCCAGTTTTTTATTCCGATGCTTCTCTTCAGGTTTACTGTATCCCTTGGACCATCTTATTGACGATGTAACACAGAAATTGGATCCGAATTTAATACAAAAATCACAATGGCGATAAAGTACAAGAGGACTGACACTCTCCCTCTCTATGATTTGAACCTCTCCTGTGAGTCCAGTTTTTGATTCCGATGCTTCACTTCACGTTTACTGTATCCCTTGGACCTTCTTATTGATGATGAAACACAGAAATTGCATCCGAATTTAATACAAATTCCACAATGCCGACTTAATTACAAGAGGACTGACACTCTCACTTTCTATGATTTGAACCTCTCCAATGAGTCCAGTTGTAGATTCCGATGCTTCTATTCAGGTTTACTGTATACTGTGCACCTTCTTATTGACGATGAAACACAGAAATTGCATCTGAATTCAATACAAAAGGCACAATGCCGACTTAAGTACAAGAGGACAGACATTCTAACTTTCTATGATTTGAACCTCTCCTGTGAGTCCAGTTTTAGAGTCCGATGCATCACTTTAGGTTTACTGTATCCCTTGGACCTTCTTATTGACGATGAAACACAGAAATTGCATCGGAATTAAATTCAAAAGGCACAATGCTGACTTAAGTACAAGAGGACTGACGCTCTAACTTTCTATGATTTGAACCTTTCCTGTGAGTCCAGTTTTAGATTCCGATGCTTCACTTCAGGTTTTCTATATCCCTTGGACCTTCTTATTGACGATGAAACACAGAGTTTGCATCCGAATTTAATACAAGAGGCACAATGCCGACTTAAGTACAAGAGGACTTACACTCTAACTTTCTATGATTTGAACCTCTCCTGTGAGTCAAGTTGTTGATTCCGATGCTTCACTTCAGGTTTACTGTACCCCTTGGACCTTGTTATTGACGATGAAACCCAGAAATTGCACCCGAATTTAATACAAATGGCACAATGCCGACTTAAGTACAAAAGGACTGACACTCTCACTTTCTATAATTTGAACCTCTCCTGTGAGCCCAGTTTTAGCTTCCGATGCTTCACTTCAGGTTAAGTGTATCCCTTGGACCTTCTTATTGACGATGAAACACAGAAATTGCATCGGAATTAAATTCAAAAATCACAATGCCGACTTAAGTACAAGATGACTGACCCTCTAACTTTCTATGATTTGAACTTCTTCTGTGCGTCCAGTTTTAGATTCCGATGCTTCACTTCAGGTTTACTGAATCCCTTGGACCTTCTTATTGACGATGAAACACAGAGTTTGCATCCGAAATTAATACAAAAGGCACAATGCCGACTTAAGTACAGGAGGACTGACACTCTAACTTTCTTTGATTTGAACCTCTCCTGTGAGTCCAGTTTTAGATTCCGATGCTTCACTTCAGGTTTACTATATCCCTTGGACCTTCTTATTGACGATGAAACACAGAGTTTGCATCCGAATTTAATACAAGAGGCACAATGCCGACTTAAGTACAAGATGACTGACCCTCTAACTTTCTATGATTAGAACTTCTTCTGTGAGTCCTGATTTAGATTCCCATGCTTCACTTCAGGTTTACCGTATCCCTTGGACCTTCTTATTGACAACGAAACACAGAAATAGCATCGGAATTAAATTCAAAAGGCACAATGCCGACATAAGTAAAAGAGGACTGACACTCTAACTTTCTATGATTTGAAACTCTCCTGTGAGTCCAGTTTTAGATTCCGATGCTTCACTTCAGTTTTACTGTATCCCTTGGACCTTTTTATTGACGATGAAACACAGAAATTGCATCCAAATTTAATACAAATGGCATAATGTCGACTTAAGTACAAGAGGACCGACACTCTCACTTTCTATGCCTTGAACCTCTCCTGTGAGTCCAGTTTTAGATTCCGATGCTTCACTTCAGGTTTACTGTATACCTTGCACCTTCTTATTGACGATAAGACAGAGAGTTTGCATCCGAATTTAATACAAAAGGCACAATGCGGACTTAAATACAAGAGGACTGACACTCTAACTTTCTATGATTTGAACCTCTCCTGTGAGTCCAGTTTTGGATTCCGATGCTTCACTTCAGGTTCACTGTATCCCCTTGACCTTCTTATTGACGATGAAACACAGGAATTGCATTCGAATTTAATACAAATGGCACAATGCCGACTTAAGTACAAGAGAACTGACACTCTCACTTTCTATGATTTGAACCTCTCCAGTGAGTCCAGTTTTAGAGTCCGATGCATCACTTCAGGTTTACTGTATCCCTTGGACCTTCTTATTGACGATGAAACACAGAAATTGCATCGGAATTAAATTCAAAAGGCACTATGCTGACTTAAGTACAAGAGGACTGACGCTCTAACTTTCTATGATTTGAACCTTTCCTGTGAGTCCAGTTTTAGATTCCGATGCTTCACTTCAGGTTTACTATATCCCTTGGATCTTCTTATTGACGATGAAACACAGAGTTTGCATCCGAATTTAATACAAGAATCACAATGCCGACTTAAGTAGAAGAGGACTGCCACTCTAACTTTCTATGATTTGAACCTCTCCTGTGAGTCAAGTTTTGATTCCGATGCTTCACTTCAGGTTTACTGTACCCCTTGGACCTTGTTATTGACGATGAAACCCAGAAATTGCACCCGAATTTAATACAAATGGCGCAATGCCGACTTAAGTACAAAAGGACTGACACTCTCACTTTCTATGATTTGAACCTCTCCTGTGAGCCCAGTTTTAGCTTCCGATGCTTCACTTCAGGTTAAGTGTATCCCTTGGACCTTCTTATTGACGATGAAACACAGAAATTGCATCGGAATTAAATTCAAAAATCACAATGCCGACTTAAGTACAAGATGACTGACCCTCTAACTTTCTATGATTTGAACTTCTTCTGTGAGTCCAGTTTTAGATTCCGATGCTTCACTTCAGGTTTACTGAATCCCTTGGACCTTCTTATTGACGATGAAACACAGAGTTTGCATCCGAAATTAATACAAAAGGCACAATGCCGACTTAAGTACAAGAGGACTGACACTCTAACTTTCTTTGATTTGAACCTCTCCTGTAAGTCCAGTTTTAGATTCCGATGGTTTATTTAAGGTTTACTGTATCCCTTGGACCTTCTTATTGACGATGAAACACAGAAATTGCATCCGAATTTAATACAAAAGGCACAATACCGAATTAGGTACAAGAGGAGAGACACTCTAACTTTCTATGATTTGAATCTCTCCTGTGAGTCCAGTTTTAGATTCCGATGCTTCACTTCAGTTTTACTGTATCCTTTGGATCTTCCTATTGACGATGAAACACAGAAATTGCATCGGAATTAAATTCAAAAGGCACAATGCCGACCTAAGTAGAAGAGAACTGACACGCTCACTTACTATGATTTGAACCCCTCTTGTGAGTCCAGTTTTAGATTCCGATGCTTCACTTCAGTTTTACTGTATACCTTGGACCTTCTTATTGACGATGAAACACAGAAGTTGCATTCGAATTTAATACAAAAGGCACAATGGCGACTTAAGTACAAGAGGACAGACACTCTCACTTTCTATGATTTGAACCTTTCCTGTGAGTCCAGTTTTAGATTCCGATGCTTCACTTCAGGTTTACTGTATACCTTGCACCTTCTTATTGACGATGACACACAGAGTTTGCATCTGAATTTAATACAAAAGGCACAATGCCGACTTAAATACAAGAGGACTGACACTCTAACTTTCTATGATTCAACCTCTCCTGTGAGTCCAGTTTTGGATTCCGATGCTTCACTTCAGGTTTACTGTATCCCTTGGACCTTCTTATTGACGATGAAACACAGAAATTGCATCCGAATTTAATACAAAATGCACAATGGCGACTTAAGTACAAGAGGACAGACACTCTCACTTTCTATGATTTGAACCTCTCCTGTGAGTCCAGTTTTAGATTCCGATGCTTCACTTCAAGTTTACTGTATACCTTGCACCTTCTTATTGACGATGAAACACAGAGTTTGCATCCGAATGCAATACAAAAGGCACAATGCCAACTTAAGTACAAGAGGAATGACATTCTAACTTTCTATGATTAGAACCCCTCGTGTGAGTCCACTTTTAGATTCCTATGCTTCACTTCAGGTTTACTGTATCCCTTGGACCTTCTTATTGACAATGAAACACAGAAATAGCATCGGAATTAAATTCAAAAGGCACAATGCTGACTTAAGTAAAAGAGGACTGACACTCGAACTTTCTATGATTTGAACCTCTCCTGTGAGTCCAGTTTTAGATTCCGATGCTTCACTTCAGGTTTACTGTATCCCTTGGACCTTCTTATTGACGATGAAACACAGATATTGCATCCGAATTTAATACAAATGGCACAATGCCGACTTAAGTACAAGAGGACTGACACTCTCACTTTCTATGATTTGAACCTCTCCTGTGAGTCCAGTTTTAGATTCCGATGCTTCACTTCAGGTTTACTGTATTCCTTGCACCTTCTTACTGACGATGAAACACAGAAATTGCATCCGAATGTAATACAAAAGGCACAATGCCGACTTAAGTACAAGAGGACTGACATTCTAACTTTCTATGATTTGAACCTCTCCTGTGAGTCCACTTTTAGATTCCGATGCTTCACTTCAGGTTTACTGTATCCCTTGGACCTTCTTATTGACGATGAAACACAGAAGTTGCATTCGAATTTAATACAAATGGCACAATGCCGACTTAAGTACAAGAGGACAGACACTCTCACTTTCTATGTTTCGAACCTCTCCTGTGAGGTCAGATTTAGATTCCGATGCTTCACTCCAGGTTTACTGTATACCTTGCACCTTCTTATTGATGATGAAACACAGATATTGCATCAGAATTAAATTCAATAGGCACAATGCCGTCTTAAGTACAAGAGGACTGACACTCTCACTTTCTATGATTTGAACTTCTCCTGTGAGTCCAGTTTTAGATTCCGATGCTTCACTTCAGGTTTACTGTATCCGTTGGACCTTCTTATTGACGATGAAACACAGAAATTGCATCGGAATTAAATTCAAATGCCACAATGCCGACTTAAGTACAAGAGGAGTGACACTCTAACTTTCTATGAGTTGAACCTCTCCTGTGAGTCCAGTTTTAGATTCCGATGCTTCACTTCATGTTTACTGTATACCTTGCACCTTTTTATTGACGATGAAACATAGTAATTGCATCGGAACTTAATACAAAAGGCACAATGCCGACTTAAGTACAAGAGGACTGACACTCTAACTTTCTATGATTTGAACCTCTCCTGTGAGTCCAGTTTTAGATTCCGATACTTCACTTCAGGTTCATTGTATCCCTTGGACATCCTTATTGACGATGAAACACAGAAATTGCATCCGAATTTAATACAAATGCTACAATGCCGACTTAAGTACAAGAGGACTGACACTCTCACTTTCTATGATTTGAACCTTTCCTGTGAGTCCAGTTTTTGATTCCGATGCTTCACTTCAGGTTTACTGTATCCCTTGGACCTTCTTATTGACGATGAAACACAGAATTTGCATCGGAATTAAATTCAAAAGGCACAATGCAGACTTAAGTGAAAGAGGCCTGACACTCTCAATTTCTATGATTTGAACCTCTCCTGTGAGTCCAGTCTTAGATTCCAATGCTTCATTTCAGGTTTACTGTATCCCTTGGACCTTCTTATTGACGATGAAACACAGAAATTGCATCGGAATTAAATTCAAAAATCACAATGCCGACTTAAGTACAAGTGGACTGACACTCTAACTTTCTCCGATTTGAACCTCTCCTGTGAGTCCAGTTTTAGATTCCGATGCTTTACTTAAGGTTTACTGTATCCCTTGGACCTTCTTATTGATGATGATACACAGAAATTACATCCGAAAATAATACAAAAGCCACAATACCGAGTTTAGTACAAGAGGAGCGACACTCTAGCTTTTTATGATTTGAATCTCTCCTGTGAGTTCAGTTTCAGATTCCGATGCTTCACTTCAGGTTTACTGTATCCTTTGGACCTTCTTTTTGACGATGAAACACAGAAATTGCATCGGAGTTAAATTCAAAAGGCACAATGCCGACCTAAGTAGAAGAGGACTGACACTCTCACTTTCCATTATTTGAACCTCTCCTGTGAATCCAGTTTTAGATTCCGATGCTTCACTTCAGGTTTACTGTATCCCTTGGACCTTCTTATTGACGATGAAACACAGAAATTGGTCCCGAATTTAATACAAATGGCAAAATGCCGACTTAAGTACAAGAGGATTGACACTCCCACTTTCTATGATTTGAACCTCTCCTGTGAGTCTAGTTTCAGATTCCGATGCACCACTTCAGGTTTAATGTATCCCATGGACCTTCTAATTGACGTTGATACACAGCGTTAGCATCCGAATGTAATACAAAAGTCACAATGCCGACTTAAGTACAAGAGGACTGACGCTCTTACTTTCTATGATTTGAATCTCTCCTGTGAGTCCAGTTTTAGATTCCGATGTTTCACTTCAGGTTTACTGTATTCCTTGGACCGTCTTATTGACTATGAAACACAGGAATTGCATCCGAATTTAATACATATGGCACAATACCGACTTAAGTACAAGAGGTCAGACACTCTCACTTTCTATGATTCGAACCTCTCCTGTGAGGTCAGATTTAGATTCCGATGCTTCACTCCAGGTTTACTGTATACCTTGCACTTTCTTATTGATGATGGAACACAGAAATTGCATCGGAATTAAATTCAAAAGGCACAATGCCGTCTTAAGTACAAGAGGACTGACACTCTCACTTTCTATGATTTGAACTTCTCCTGTGAAACCAGTTTTAGATTCCGATGCTTCACTTCAGGTTTACTGTATCCCTTGGACCTTCTTATTGACGATGAAACACAGAAATTGCATCGGATTAAAATTCAAAACGCACAATGCCGACTTAAGTACAAGAGGACTGACAATCTAACTTTCTATGTTTTGAACCTCTCCTGTGAGTCCGGTTTTAGATTCCGATGCTTCACTTCAGGTTTACTGTATCCCTTGGACCTTCTTATTGACGATGAAACACAGAGTTTGCATCCGAATTTAATACAAAAGGCACAATGCCGACTTAAGTACAAGAGGACTGACACTCTAACTATCTATGATTTGAACCTGTCCTGTGAGTCCAGTTTTGGATTCGGATGCTTCACTTCAGGTTTACTGTATCCCTTGGACCTTCTTATTCACGATGAAACACAGAAATTGCATCCGAATTTAATACAAAAGGCACAATGGCGACTTAAGTACAAGAGGACTGACACTCTCACTTTCAATGATTTGAACCTCTCCTGTGAGTCCAGTTTTAGATTCCGATGCTTCCCATCAGGTTTACTGCATCCCTTGGACCTTATTATTGACTTTGAAACACAGAAATTGCATCCAAATCTAATACAAATGGCACAATGCCGACTTAAGTACAAGAGGGCTGACACTCTCACTTTCTATGATTCGAACCGCTCCTGTGAGGTCAGGTTTAGATTCCGATGCTTCACTTCAGGTTTGCTGTATCCCTTGGACCTTCTTATTGCCGATAAAACACAGAAATCGCATCCGTATTTAATACAAATGGCACAATGCCGACTTAAGTACAAGAGGACTGACACTCTCACTTTCTATGATTTGAACCTCTCCTGTGAGACCGGTTTTAAATTGCGATGCATCAATTCAGGTTTACTGTATACCTTGCACTTTCTTATTGACGATGAAACATAGAAATTGCATCGGAATTAAATACAAAAGGCACAATGCCGACATAAGTAAAAGAGGACTGACACTCTAACTTTCTGTCATTTCAACTTCTCCTGTGAGTCCAGTTTTAGATTCCGATGCTTCACTTCAGATTTACTGTATCCCTTGGACCTTCTTATTGACGATGAAACACAGAAATTGCATCGGAATTTAATACAAAAGGCACAATGCCGACTTAAGTAAAAGAGGACTGACACTCTGACATTCTATGATTTGCACCTGTCCTGTGAGTCCAGTTTTAGATTCCGATGCTTCACTTAATGTTTACCGTATCCCTTGGACCTTCTTATTGACGATGAAACACAGAAATTGCATCCGAATTTAATACAAAAGGCACAATACCGACTTAAGTACAAGAGGAGTGACACTCTAACTTTCTCTGATTTGAATCTCTCCTGTGAGTCCTGTTTTTGATTCCGATGCTACACTTCAGGTTTACTGTATCCTTTGGACCTTCTTATTGACGATGAAACACAGAAATTGCATCGGAATTAAATTGAAAAGGCACAATGCCGACCTAAGTAGAAGAGGACTGACACTCTCACTTCCTATGATTTGAACCTCTCCTTTGAGTCCAGTTTTAGATTCCGATGCTTCACTACAGGTTCACAGTATACCTTGCACCTTCTTACTGACGATGAAACTCAGAAATTGCAGCCGAATTTAATACAAAAGTACAATGCCGACTTAAGTGCAAGAGGACTGACACTCTCACTTTCTATGATTTGAACCTTTCCTGTGGGTCCAGTTTTTGATTCCGATGCTTCACTTCAGGTTTACTGTATCCCTTGGACCTTCTTATTGACGATGAAATACAGAATTTGCATCGGAATTAAATTCAAAAGGCACAATGCCGACTTAAGTAAAAGTGGACTGACACTCTCATTTTCTATGATTTGAACCTATCCTGTGAGTCCAGTCTTAGATTCCAATGCTTCATTCCAGGTTTACTGTATCCCTTGGACCTTCTTATTGACGATGAAACACAGAAATTGCATCGAAATTAAATTCAAAAATCACAATGCAGAGTTAAGTACAAGAGGAATGACACTCTAACTTTCTATGATTTGAATCTCACCTGTGAGTTCAGTTTTAGATTCCGATGCTTCACTTCAGGTTTAGTGTATCCCTTGGACCTTCTCATTGACGATGAAACACAGAAATTGCACCCGAATTTAATACAAATGGCACAATGCCGACTTAAGTACAAGAGGATTGACAGTCCCACTTTCTATGATTTGAACCTCTCCTGTGAGTCCAGTTCAGATTCCGATGCATCACTTCAGGTTTACTGTATCCCTTGGACCTTCTAATTGACGATAAAACACAGAGTTAGCATCCGAATTTAATACAAAAGTCACAATGCCGACTTAAGTACAAAAGGACTGACACTCTAACTTTCTATGATTTGAACCTCTCCTGTGAGTCCAGTTTTAGATCCCGATGCTTCACTTCAGGTTTGCTGTATCCCTTGGACCTTTTTATTGACGATGAAACACAGAGTTTGCATCCAAATTTAACACAAAAAGTACAATGCCGACTTAAGTACAAGAGGACTGACGCTCTTACTTTCTATGATTTGAACCTCTCCTGTGAGTCCAGTTTTAGATTCCGATGTTTCACTTCAGGTTTACTGTATTCCTTGGACCATCTTATTGACTATGAAACACAGGAATTGCATCCGAGATTAATACAAATGGCACAATGCCAACTTAAGTACAAGAGGACTGACACTCTCTCTTTCTATGGTTTGAACCTCTCCTGTGAGTCCAGTTTTAGATTCCGATGTTTCACTTCAGATTTACTGTATTCCTTGGACCGTCTTATTGACTATGAAAGACAGGAATTGCATCCGAATTTAATACAAATGGCACAATGCCATCTTAAGTACAAGAGGACTGACACTCTCTCTTTCTATGATTTGAACCTCTCCTGTGAGTCCGGTTTTAAATTCCGATGCTTAACTTCAGGTTTACTGTATACCTTGCACCTTCTTATTGACGATGAAACATACAAATTGCATCGGGATTTTATGCTAAAGCCACAATGCCGACTTAAATAAGAGAGGAGTAACACTCTAACTTTCTATGATTTGAACCTCTCCTGTGAGTCCAGTTCTAGATTCCGATGCTTCACTTCAGGTTTACTGTATCCCTTGGATCTTCTTATTGACGATGAAACACAGAAATTGCATCCGATTTTAATACAAATGGCACAATGTCGACTTAAGTACAAGAGGACTGACGCTATCACTTTCTATGATTTGAACCTCTTCTGTGAGTCCAGTTTTAGATTCCGATGCTTCACTTCAGGTTTACAGTATACCTTGCACCTTCTTATTGACGATGAAACACAGAAATTGCAGCCGAATTTAATACAAAAGGTACAATGCCGACTTAAGTACAAGAGGACTGACATTCTAACTTTCTATGATTTGAACCTTCCCTGTGAGTCCAGTTTTAGATTCCGATGCTTCACTTCAGTTTTACTGTATCCCTTGGACCTTCTTATTGACGATGAAACACAGAAATTGCATCCGAATTTAATACAAAAGGCACAATGCCGACTTAAGTAAAACAGGACTGACAGTCTGACATTCTATGACTTGAACCTCTCCTGCGAGACCAGTTTTAGATTCCGATGCTTCACTTAAGGTTTACTGCATCCCTTGGACCTTCATATTGACGATGAAACACAGAAATTGCATCCGAATGTAATACAAAAGGCACAATACCGACTCATGTACAAGAGGAGTGATACTCTCACTTTCTATGATTTGAACCTCTCCTGTGAATACAGTTTTAGATTCCGATGCTTCACTTCAGTTTTACTGTGTCCCTTGGACCTTCTTATTGACGATGAAACACAGAAATTTCATCCGAATTTAATACAAATGCAACAATGCCGACTTAAGTACAAGAGGACTGACACTCTCACTTTCTATGATTTGAACCTCTCCTGTGAGTCCAGTCTTAGATTCCGATGCTTCACTCCAGGTTTACTGTATCCCTGGGACCTTCTTACTGACGATGAAACACAGAAATTGCATCCGAATTAAATTCAAAAATCACAATACCGACTTAAGTACAAGAGGACTGACACTCTAACTTTCTGTGATTTGAACCTCTCCAGTGAGTCTAGTTTTAGATTCCGATGCTTCACTTCAGATTAACTGTATCCCTTGGACCTTCTTATTGACGATGAAACACAGAATTTGCATCGGAAATAATATAAAAGCCACAATGCCGACTTAAGTACAAGAGGACTGACATTCTAACTTTCTATGATTTGAAGCTCTCCTGTGAGTCCAGTTTCAGATTCCGAAGCATCACTTCAGGTTTACTGTATCCCTTGGACCTTCTAATTGACGATGAAACACAGAGTTTGCATCCGAATTTAATACAAAAGTCACAATGCCGACTTAAGTACAAGAGGACTGACACTCTAACTTTCTATGATTTGAATCTCTCCTGTGAGTCCAGTTTTTGATTCCGATGCTTCACTTCAGGTTTACTGTATCCTTTGGACCTTCTTATTGACGATGAAACATAGAAATTGCATCGGAATCAAATTCAAAAGGCACAATGCCGACCTAAGTAGAAGAGGACTGACATTCTCACTTTCTATGATTTGAACCTCTCCTGTGAGTCCAGTTTTAGATCCCGATGCTTCACTTCAGGTTTGCTGTATCCCTTGGACCTTTTTATTGACGATGAAACACAGAGTTTGCATCCAAATTTAACACAAAAGGTACAATGCCGACTTAAGTACAAGAGGACTGACGCTCTTACTTTCTATGATTTGAACCTCTCCTGTGAGTCCAGTTTTAGATTCCGATGCTTCACTTCAGGTTTACTGTATCCCTTGGACCTTCTTATTGACGATGAAATACAGAATTTGCATCGGAATTAAATTCAAAAGGCACAATGCCGACTTAAGTAAAAGTGGACTGACACTCTCATTTTCTATGATTTGAACCTCTCCTGTGAGTCCAGTCTTAGATTCCAATGCTTCATTCCAGGTTTACTGTATCCCTTGGACCTTCTTATTGACGATGAAACACAGAAATTGCATCGAAATTAAATTCAAAAATCACAATGCAGAGTTAAGTACAAGAGGAATGACACTCTAACTTTCTATGATTTGAATCTCTCCTGTGAGTTCAGTTTTAGATTCCGATGCTTCACTTCAGGTTTACTGTATCCCTTGGACCTTCTTATTGACGATGAAACACAGAAATTGCACCCGAATTTAATACAAATGGCACAATGCCGACTTAAGTACATGAGGATTGACAGTCCCACTTTCTATGATTTGAACCTCTCCTGTGAGTCCAGTTCAGATTCCGATGCATCACTTCAGGTTTACTGTATCCCATGGACCTTCTTATTGACGATGAAACACAGAAATTGCATCCGAATTTAATACAAAAGGCACAATGGTGACTTAAACACAAGACTACTGACACTCTCACTTTCTATATTGTGAACCTCTCCTGTGAGTCCAGTTTCAGATTACGATGCTTCACTTCAGGTTTACTGCATACCTTGCACCTTCGTATTGACGATGAAACACAGAAATTGCATCGGAATTAAATTCAAAATGCACAATACCAACTTAACTACAAGAGGACTGACACTCTCACTTTTTATGATTTGAACCTCTCCTATGAGTCCAGTTTTAGATCCCGATGCTTCACTTCAGGTTTGCTGTATCCCTTGGACCTTTTTATTGACGATGAAACACAGAGTTTGCATCCAAATTTAACACAAAAGGTACAATGCCGACTTGAGTACAAGAGGACTGACGCTCTTACTTTCTATGATTTGAACCTCTCCTGTGAGTCCAGTTTTAGATTCCGATGTTTCACTTCAGGATTACTGTATTCCTTGGACCGTCTTATTGACTATGAAACACAGGAATTGCATCCGAATTTAATACAAATGGCACAATGCCGACTTAAGTACAAGAGGTCAGACTCTCTCACTTTCTATGATTCGAACCTCTCCTGTGAGGTCAGATTTAGATTCCGATGCTTCACTCCAGGTTTACTGTATACCTTGCACCTTCTTATTGATGATGAAACACAGAAATTGCATCGGAATTAAATTCAAAAGGCACAATGCCGTCTTAAGTACAAGAGGACTGACACTCTCACTTTCTATCATTTGAACTTCTCCTGTGAGTCCAGTTTTAGATTCCGATGCTTCACTTCAGGTTTACTGTATCCCTTGGACTTTCTTATTGACGATGAAACACAGAAATTGCATCGGATTAAAATTCAAAACGCACAATGGCGACTTAAGTACAAGAGGACTGACAATCTAACTTTCTATGTTTTGAACCTCTCCTGTGAGTCCGGTTTTAGATTCCGATGCTTGACTTCAGGTTTACTGTATCCCTTGGACCTTCTTATTGACGATGAAACACAGAGTTTGCATCCGAATTTAATACAAAAGGCACAATGCCGACTTAAGTACAAGAGGACTGAAACTCTAACTTTCTATGATTTGAACCTGTCCTGCGAATCCCGTTTTGGATTCCGATGCTTCACTTCAGGTTTACTGTATCCCTTGGACCTTCTTATTCACGATGAAACACAGAAATTGCATCCGAATTTAATACAAAAGGCACAATGGCGACTTAAGTACAAGAGGACTGACAGTCTCACTTTCTATGATTTGAACCTCGCCTGTGAGTCCAGTTTTAGATTCCGATGCTTCCCATCAGGTTTACTGCATCCCTTGGACCTTATTATTGACTTTGAAACACAGAAATTGCATCCAAATTTAATACAAATGGCACAATGCCGACTTAAGTACAAGAGGGCTGACACTCTCACTTTCTATGATTCGAACCTCTCCTGTGAGGTCAGGTTTAGATTCCGATGCTTCACTTCAGGTTTACTGTATCCCTAGGACCTTCTTATTGCCGATAAAACACAGAAATCGCATCCGTATTTAATAAAAATGGCACAATGCCGACTTAGGTACAAGAGGACTGACACTCTCACTTTCTATGATTTGAACCTCTCCTGTGAGACCGGTTTTAAATTCCGATGCATCAATTCAGGTTTACTAAATACCTTGCACTTTCTAATTGACGATGAAACATAGAAATTGCATCGGAATTTAATACAAAAGGCACAATGCCGACTTAAGTAAAAGAGGACTGACACTCTAACTTTCTGTCATTTCAACCTCTCCTGTGAGTCGAGTTTTAGATTCCGATGCTTCACTTCAGCTTTACTGTATCCCTTGGGTCTTCTTATTGACGATGAAACACAGAAATTGCATCGGAATTTAATACAAAAGGCACAATGCCGACTTAAGTAAAAGAGTACTGACACTCTGACATTCTATGATTTGAACCTGTCCTGCGAGTCCAGTTTTAGATTCCGATGCTTCACTTAATGTATACTGTATCCCTTGGTCCTTCTTATTGACGATGAAACACAGAAATTGCATCCGAATTTAATACAAAACGCACAATACCGACTTAAGTACAAGAGGAGTAACACTCTAACTTTCTATGATTTGAATCTCTCCTGTGAGTCCTGTTTTTGATTCCGATGCTTCACTTCAGGTTTACTGTATCCTTTGGACCTTCTTATTGACGATGAAACACAGAAATTGCATCGGAATTAAATTGAATAGGCACAATGCCGGCCTAAGTAGAAGAGGACTGACACTCTCACTTCCTATGATTTGAACCTCTCCTGTGAGTCCAGTTTATATTCCGATGCTTCACTCCAGGTTTACTGTATACCTTGCACCTTTTCATTGACGATGAAACATAGTAATTGCATCGGAATTTAATACAAAAGGCACAATGCCGACTTAAGTACAAGAGGACTGACACTCTAACTTTCTATGATTTGAACCTCTCCTGTGAGTCCAGTTTTAGTTTCTGATGCTTCATTTCAGGTTTATTTTATCCCTTGGACATTCTTATTGACGATGAAACACAGAAATTGCATCCGAATTTAATACAAATGCCACAATGCCGACTTAAGTACAAGACGACTGATACTCTCACTATCTATGATTTGAACCTTTCCTGTGGGTCCAGTTTTAGATTCCGATGCTTCACTTCAGGTTTACTGTATCCCTTGGACCTTCTTATTGACGATGAAACACAGAATTTGCATCGGAATTAAATTCAAAAGGAACAATGCCGACTTAAGTAAAAGAGGACTGACACTCTCATTTTCTATTATTTGAACCTCTCCTGTGAGTCCAGTCTTAGATTCCAATGCTTGACTTCAGGTTTACTGTATCCCTTGGACCTTCTTATTGACGATGAAACACATAGTTTGCATCCGAATTTAATACAAAAGGCACAATGCCGACTTAAGTACAAGAGGACTGAAACTCTAACTTTCTATGATTTGAACCTGTCCTGCGAGTCCAGTTTTGGATTCCGATGCTTCACTTCAGGTTTACTGTATCCCTTGGACCTTCTTATTCACGATGAAACACAGAAATTGCATCCGAATTTAATACAAAAGGCACAATGGCGACTTAAGTACAAGAGGACTGACAGTCTCACTTTCTATGATTTGAACCTCTCCTGTGAGTCCAGTTTTAGATTCCGATGCTTCCCATCAGGTTTACTGCATCCCTTGGACCTTATTATTGACTTTGAAACACAGAAATTGCATCCAAATTTAATACAAATGGCACAATGCCGACTTAAGTACAAGAGGGCTGACACTCTCACTTTCTATGATTCGAACCTCTCCTGTGAGGTCAGGTTTAGATTCCGATGCTTCACTTCAGGTTTACTGTATCCCTAGGACCTTCTTATTGCCGATAAAACACAGAAATCGCATCCGTATTTAATAAAAATGGCACAATGCCGACTTAGGTACAAGAGGACTGACACTCTCACTTTCTATGATTTGAACCTCTCCTGTGAGACCGGTTTTAAATTCCGATGCATCAATTCAGGTTTACTGTATACCTTGCACTTTCTTATTGACGATGAAACATAGAAATTGCATCGGAATTTAATACAAAAGGCACAATGCCGACTTAAGTAAAAGAGGACTGACACTCTAACTTTCTGTCATTTCAACCTCTCCTGTGAGTCGAGTTTTAGATTCCGATGCTTCACTTCAGCTTTACTGTATCCCTTGGATCTTCTTATTGACGATGAAACACAGAAATTGCATCGGAATTTAATACAAAAGGCACAATGCCGACTTAAGTAAAAGAGGACTGACACTCTGACATTCTATGATTTGAACCTGTCCTGCGAGTCCAGTTTTAGATTCCGATGCTTCACTTAATGTTTACTGTATCCCTTGGACCTTCTTATCGACGATGAAACACAGAAATTGCATCCGAATTTAATACAAAACGCACAATACCGACTTAAGTACAAGAGGAGTAACACTCTAACTTTCTATGATTTGAATCTCTCCTGTGAGTCCTGTTTTTGATTCCGATGCTTCACTTCAGGTTTACTGTATCCTTTGGACCTTCTTATTGACGATGAAACACAGAAATTGCATCGAAATTAAATTCAAAAATCACAATGCAGAGTTAAGTACAAGAGGAATGACACTCTAACTTTCTATGATTTGAATCTCTCCTGTGAGTTCAGTTTTAGATTCCGATGCTTCACTTCAGGTTTACTGTATCCCTTGGACCTTCTTATTGACGATGAAACACAGAAATTGCACCCGAATTTAATACAAATGGCACAATGCCGACTTAAGTACATGAGGATTGACAGTCCCACTTTCTATGATTTGAACCTCTCCTGTGAGTCCAGTTCAGATTCCGATGCATCACTTCAGGTTTACTGTATCCCTTGGACCTTCTTATTGACGATGAAACACAGAAATTGCATCCGAATTTAATACAAAAGGCACAATGGTGACTTAAATACAAGACTACTGACACTCTCACTTTCTATATTGTGAACCTCTCCTGTGAGTCCAGTTTCAGATTACGATGCTTCACTTCAGGTTTACTGCATACCTTGCACCTTCGTATTGACGATGAAACACAGAAATTGCATCGGAATTAAATTCAAAATGCACAATACCGACTTAACTACAAGAGGACTGACACTCTCACTTTTTATGATTTGAACCTCTCCTATGAGTCCAGTTTTAGATCCCGATGCTTCACTTCAGGTTTGCTGTATCCCTTGGACCTTTTTATTGACGATGAAACACAGAGTTTGCATCCAAATTTAACACAAAAGGTACAATGCCGACTTGAGTACAAGAGGACTGACGCTCTTACTTTCTATGATTTGAACCTCTCCTGTGAGTCCAGTTTTAGATTCCGATGTTTCACTTCAGGATTACTGTATTCCTTGGACCGTCTTATTGACTATGAAACACAGGAATTGCATCCGAATTTAATACAAATGGCACAATGCCGACTTAAGTACAAGAGGTCAGACTCTCTCACTTTCTATGATTCGAACCTCTCCTGTGAGGTCAGATTTAGATTCCGATGCTTCACTCCAGGTTTTTTGTATACCTTGCACCTTCTTATTGATGATGAAACACAGAAATTGCATCGGAATTAAATTCAAAAGGCACAATGCCGTCTTAAGTACAAGAGGACTGACACTCTCACTTTCTATCATTTGAACTTCTCCTGTGAGTCCAGTTTTAGTTTCCGATGCTTCACTTCGGGTTTACTGTATCCCTTGGACTTTCTTATTGACGATGAAACACAGAAATTGCATCGGATTAAAATTCAAAACGCACAATGGCGACTTAAGTACAAGAGGACTGACAATCTAACTTTCTATGTTTTGAACCTCTCCTGTGAGTCCGGTTTTAGATTCCGATGCTTGACTTCAGGTTTACTGTATCCCTTGGACCTTCTTATTGACGATGAAACACAGAGTTTGCATCCGAATTTAATACAAAAGGCACAATGCCGACTTAAGTACAAGAGGACTGAAACTCTAACTTTCTATGATTTGAACCTGTCCTGCGAGTCCAGTTTTGGATTCCGATGCTTCACTTCAGGTTTACTGTATCCCTTGGACCTTCTTATTCACGATGAAACACAGAAATTGCATCCGAATTTAATACAAAAGGCACAATGGCGACTTAAGTACAAGAGGACTGACAGTCTCACTTTCTATGATTTGAACCTCGCCTGTGAGTCCAGTTTTAGATTCCGATGCTTCCCATCAGGTTTACTGCATCCCTTGGACCTTATTATTGACTTTGAAACACAGAAATTGCATCCAAATTTAATACAAATGGCACAATGCCGACTTAAGTACAAGAGGGCTGACACTCTCACTTTCTATGATTCGAACCTCTCCTGTGAGGTCAGGTTTAGATTCCGATGCTTCACTTCAGGTTTACTGTATCCCTAGGACCTTCTTATTGCCGATAAAACACAGAAATCGCATCCGTATTTAATAAAAATGGCACAATGCCGACTTAGGTACACGAGGACTGACACTCTCACTTTCTATGATTTGAACCTCTCCTGTGAGACCGGTTTTAAATTCCGATGCATCAATTCAGGTTTACTAAATACCTTGCACTTTCTTATTGACGATGAAACATAGAAATTGCATCGGAATTTAATACAAAAGGCACAATGCCGACTTAAGTAAAAGAGGACTGACACTCTAACTTTCTGTCATTTCAACCTCTCCTGTTAGTCGAGTTTTAGATTCCGATGCTTCACTTCAGCTTTACTGTATCCCTTGGATCTTCTTATTGACGATGAAACACAGAAATTGCATCGGAATTTAATACAAAAGGCACAATGCCGACTTAAGTAAAAGAGTACTGACACTCTGACATTCTATGATTTGAACCTGTCCTGCGAGTCCAGTTTTAGATTCCGATGCTTCACTTAATGTATACTGTATCCCTTGGTCCTTCTTATTGACGATGAAACACAGAAATTGCATCCGAATTTAATACAAAACGCACAATACCGACTTAAGTACAAGAGGAGTAACACTCTAACTTTCTATGATTTGAATCTCTCCTGTGAGTCCTGTTTTTGATTCCGATGCTTCACTTCAGGTTTACTGTATCCTTTGGACCTTCTTATTGACGATGAAACACAGAAATTGCATCGGAATTAAATTGAATAGGCACAATGCCGACCTAAGTAGAAGTGGACTGACACTCTCACTTCCTATGATTTGAACCTCTCCTGTGAGTCCAGTTTATATTCCGATGCTTCACTCCAGGTTTACTGTATACCTTGCACCTTTTCATTGACGATGAAACATAGTAATTGCATCGGAATTTAATACAAAAGGCACAATGCCGACTTAAGTACAAGAGGACTGACACTCTAACTTTCTATGATTTCAACCTCTCCTGTGAGTCCAGTTTTAGTTTCTGATGCTTCATTTCAGGTTTATTTTATCCCTTGGACATTCTTATTGACGATGAAACACAGAAATTGCATCCGAATTTAATACAAATGCCACAATGCCGACTTAAGTACAAGACGACTGACACTCTCACTATCTATGATTTGAACCTTTCCTGTGGGTCCAGTTTTAGATTCCGATGCTTCACTTCAGGTTTACTGTATCCCTTGGACCTTCTTATTGACGATGAAACACAGAATTTGCATCGGAATTAAATTCAAAAGGAACAATGCCGACTTAAGTAAAAGAGGACTGACACTCTCATTTTCTATTATTTGAACCTCTCCTGTGAGTCCAGTCTTAGATTCCAATGCTTGACTTCAGGTTTACTGTATCCCTTGGACCTTCTTATTGACGATGAAACACATAGTTTGCATCCGAATTTAATACAAAAGGCACAATGCCGACTTAAGTACAAGAGGACTGAAACTCTAACTTTCTATGATTTGAACCTGTCCTGCGAGTCCAGTTTTGGATTCCGATGCTTCACTTCAGGTTTACTGTATCCCTTGGACCTTCTTATTCACGATGAAACACAGAAATTGCATCCGAATTTAATACAAAAGGCACAATGGCGACTTAAGTACAAGAGAACTGACAGTCTCACTTTCTATGATTTGAACCTCTCCTGTGAGTCCAGTTTTAGATTCCGATGCTTCCCATCAGGTTTACTGCATCCCTTGGACCTTATTATTGACTTTGAAACACAGAAATTGCATCCAAATTTAATACAAATGGCACAATGCCGACTTAAGTACAAGAGGGCTGACACTCTCACTTTCTATGATTCGAACCTCTCCTGTGAGGTCAGGTTTAGATTCCGATGCTTCACTTCAGGTTTACTGTATCCCTAGGACCTTCTTATTGCCGATAAAACACAGAAATCGCATCCGTATTTAATAAAAATGGCACAATGCCGACTTAGGTACAAGAGGACTGACACTCTCACTTTCTATGATTTGAACCTCTCCTGTGAGACCGGTTTTAAATTCCGATGCATCAATTCAGGTTTACTGTATACCTTGCACTTTCTTATTGACGATGAAACATAGAAATTGCATCGGAATTTAATACAAAAGGCACAATGCCGACTTAAGTAAAAGAGGACTGACACTCTAACTTTCTGTCATTTCAACCTCTCCTGTGAGTCGAGTTTTAGATTCCGATGCTTCACTTCAGCTTTACTGTATCCCTTGGATCTTCTTATTGACGATGAAACACAGAAATTGCATCGGAATTTAATACAAAAGGCACAATGCCGACTTAAGTAAAAGAGGACTGACACTCTGACATTCTATGATTTGAACCTGTCCTGCGAGTCCAGTTTTAGATTCCGATGCTTCACTTAATGTTTACTGTATCCCTTGGACCTTCTTATTGACGATGAAACACAGAAATTGCATCCGAATTTGATACAAAACGCACAATACCGACTTAAGTACAAGAGGAGTAACACTCTAACTTTCTATGATTTGAATCTCTCCTGTGAGTCCTGTTTTTGTTTCCGATGCTTCACTTCAGGTTTACTGTATCCTTTGGACCTTCTTATTGACGATGAAACACAGAAATTGCATCGGAAATTAATTGAATAGGCACAATGCCGACCTAAGTAGAAGAGGACTGACACTCTCACTTCCTATGATTTGAACCTCTCCTGTGAGTCCAGTTTTAGATTCCGATGCTTCACTCCAGGTTTACTGT
The DNA here is from genome assembly GCF_021461395.2 of Schistocerca americana. Classification (NCBI taxonomy): domain Eukaryota; kingdom Metazoa; phylum Arthropoda; class Insecta; order Orthoptera; family Acrididae; genus Schistocerca; species Schistocerca americana. The sequence goes on along the minus strand of NC_060128.1, from coordinate 7,800,229 downwards.
ATACCTTGCACCTTTTCATTGACGATGAAACATAGTAATTGCATCGGAATTTAATACAAAAGGCACAATGCCGACTTAAGTACAAGAGGACTGACACTCTAACTTTCTATGATTTGAACCTCTCCTGTGAGTCCAGTTTCAGTTTCCGATGCTTCATTTCAGGTTTATTTTATCCCTTGGACATTCTTATTGACGATGAAACACAGAAATTGCATCCGAATTTAATACAAATGCCACAATGCCGACTTAAGTACAAGACGACTGACACTCTCACTATCTATGATTTGAACCTTTCCTGTGGGTCCAGTTTTAGATTCCGATGCTTCACTTCAGGTTTACTGTATCCCTTGGACCTTCTTATTGACGATGAAACACAGAATTTGCATCGGAATTAAATTCAAAAGGAACAATGCCGACTTAAGTAAAAGAGGACTGACACTCTCATTTTCTATTATTTGAACCTCTCCTGTGAGTCCAGTCTTAGATTCCAATGCTTCATTCAAGGTTTACTGTATCCCTTGGACCTTCTTATTGACGATGAAACACAGAAATTGCAACGGAATTAAATTCAAAAATCACAATGCAGAGTTAAGTACAAGAGGAGTGACACTCTAACTTTCTATGATTTGAACCTCTCCTGTGAGTCCAGTCTTAGATTCCAATGCTTCATTCCAGGTTTACTGTATCCATTGGACCTTCTAATTGACGATGAAACTTAGAGTTAGCATCCGAATTTAATACAAAAGTCACAAACCCGACTTAAGTACAAAAGGACTGACACTCTAACTTTCTATGATTTGAACCTCTCCTGTGAGTCCAGTTTTAGATTCCGAAGCTTCACTTCAGGTTTACTGTATCCCTTGGACCTTCTTATTGACAATGAAACACAGAAATTGCATCCGAATTTAATACAAAAGGCACAATGGCGACTTAAATACAAGACTACTGACACTCTCACTTTCTATGATGTGAACCTCTCCTGTGAGTCCAGTTTCAGATTACGATTCTTCACTTCAGGTTTACTGCATACCTTGCACCTTCTAATTGACGATGAAACACAGAAATTGCATTGGAATTAAATTCAAAATGCACAACACCGACTTAACTACAAGAGGACTGACACTCTCACTTTTATGATTTGAACCTCTCCTATGAGTCCAGTTTTAGATCCCGATGCTTCACTTCAGGTTTGCTGTATCCCTTGGACCTTTTTATTGACGATGAAACACCGAGTTTGCATCCAAATTTAACACAAAAGGTACAATGCCGACTTAAGTACAAGAGGACTGACGCTCTTACTTTCTATGATTTGTACCTTTCCTGTGAGTCCAGTTTTAGTTTCCGATGTTTCACTTCAGGTTTACTGCATCCCTTGGACCTTATTATTGACTTTGAAACACAGAAATTGCATCCAAATTTAAAACAAATGGCACAATGCCGACTTAAGTACAAGAGGGCTGACACTCTCACTTTCTATGATTCGAACCTCTCCTGTGAGGTCAGGTTTAGATTCCGATGCTTCACTTCAGGTTTACTGTATCCCTTGGACCTTCTTATTGCCGATAAAACACAGAAATCGCATCCGTATTTAATACAAATGGCACAATGCCGACTTAGGTACAAGAGGACTGACAGTCTCACTTTCTATGATTTGAACCTCTCCTGTGAGACCGGTTTTAAATTCCGATGCATCAATTCAGGTTTACTGTATGCCTTGCACTTTCTTATTGACGATGAAACATAGAAATTGCATCGGAATTTAATACAAAAGGCACAATGCCGACTTAAGTACAAGAGGACTGACACTCTAACTTTCTATGATTTGAACCTCTCCTGTGAGTCGAGTTTTAGATTCCGATGCTTCATTTCAGGTTTATTTTATCCCTTGGACATTCTTATTGACGATGAAACACAGAAATTGCATCCGAATTTAATACAAATGCCACAATGCCGACTTAAGTACAAGACGACTGACACTCTCACTTTCAATGATTTGAACCTTTCCTGTGGGTCCAGTTTTTGATTCCGATGCTTCACTTCAGGTTTACTGTATCCCTTGGACCTTCTTATTGACGATGAAACACAGAATTTGCATCGGAATTAAATTCAAAAGGCACAATGCCGACTTAAGTAAAAGAGGACTGACACTCTCATTTTCTATAATTTGAACCTCTCCTGTGAGTCCAGTCTTAGATTCCAATGCTGCATTCAAGGTTTACTGTACCGCTTGACCTTCTTATTGACGATGAAACACAGAAATTGCATCGGAATTAAATTCAAAAATCACAATGCAGAGTTAAGTACAAGAGGAATGACACTCTAACTTTCTATGATTTGAACCTCTCCTGTGAGTCCAGTCTTAGATTCCAATGCTTCATTCCAGGTTTACTGTATCCCTTGGACCATCTAATTGACGATGAAACACAGAGTTAGCATCCGAATTTAATACAAAAGTCACAATCCCGACTTAAGTATAAAAGGACTGACACTCTAACTTTCTATGATTTGAACCTCTCCTGTGAGTCTAGTTTTAGATTCCGAAGCTTCACTTCAGGTTTACTGTATCCCTTGGACCTTCTTATTGACGATGAAACACAGAAATTGCATCCGAATTTAATACAAAAGGCACAATGGCGACTTAAATACAAGACTACTGACACTCTCACTTTCTATGATGTGAACCTCTCCTGTGAGTCCAGTTTCAGATTACGATGCTTCACTTGAGGTTTACTGCATACCTTGCACCTTCTAATTGACGATGAAACACAGAAATTGCATCGGAATTAAATTCAAAATGCACAATACCGACTTAACTACAAGAGGACTGACACTCTCACTTTTATGATTTGAACCTCTCCTGTGAGTCCAGTTTTAGAATCCGATGCTTCACTTCAGGTTTACTGTATCCCTTGGACCTTCTTATTGACGATGAAACACAGAGTTTGCATCCGAAATTAACACAAAAGGCACAATGCCGACTTAAGTACAAGAGGACTGATACTCTAACTTTCTCCGATTTGAACCTCTCCTGTGAGTCCACTTTTAGATTCCGATGCATTACTTAAGGTTTATTGTATCCCTTGGACCTTCTTATTGATGATGAAACACAGAAATTACATCCGAATATAATACAAAAGGCACAATACCGACTTAAGTACAAGAGGAGTGACACTCTAGCTTTCTATGATTTGAATCTCTCCTGTGAGTTCAGTTTTAGATTCCGATGCTTCACTTCAGGTTTACTGTATCCTTTGGACCTTCTTATTGACGATGAAACACAGAAATTGCATCGGAGTTAAATTCAAAAGGCACAATGCCGACCTAAGTAGAAGAGGACTGACACTCTCACTTTCTATTATTTGAACCTCTCCTGTGAGTCCAGTTTTAGATTCCGATGCTTCACTTCAGGTTTACTGTATCCCTTGGACCTTCTTATTGACGATGAAACACAGAAATTGCACCCGAATTTAATACAAATGGCACAATGCCGACTTAAGTACAAGAGGATAGACAGTCCCACTTTCTATGATTTGAACCTCTCCTGTGAGTCCAGTTCAGATTCCGATGCATCACTTCAGGTTTACTGTATCCCTTGGACCTTCTAATTGAGGATGAAACACAGAGTTAGCATCCGAATTTAATACAAAAGTCACAATGCCGACTTAGGTACAAAAGGACTGACACTCTAACTTTCTATGATTTGAACCTCTCCTGTGAGTCCAGTTTTAGATTCCGAAGCTTCACTTCAGGTTTACTGTATCCCTTGGACCTTCTTATTGACGATGAAACACAGAAATTGCATCCGAATTTAATACAAAAGGCACAATGGCGACTTAAATACAAGACTACTGACACTCTCACTTTCTATATTGTGAACCTCTCCTGTGAGTCCAGTTTCAGATTACGATGCTTCACTTCAGGTTTACTGCATACCTTGCACCTTCTTATTGACGATGAAACACAGAAATTGCATCGGAATTAAATTCATAATGCACAATACCGACTTAACTACAAGAGGACTGACACTCTCACTTTTTATGATTTGAACCTCTCCTATGAGTCCAGTTTTAGATCCCGATGCTTCACTTCAGGTTTGCTGTATCCCTTGGACCTTTTTATTGACGATGAAACACAGAGTTTGCATCCAAATTTAATACAAAAGGTACAATGCCGACTTAAGTACAAGAGGACTGACGCTCTTACTTTCTATGATTTGAACCTCTCCTGTGAGTCCAGTTTTAGATTCCGATGTTTCACTTCAGGTTTACTGTATTCCTTGGACCGTCTTATTGACTATGAAACACAGGAATTGCATCCGAATTTAATACAAATGGCACAATGCCAACTTAAGTACAAGAGGACTGACACTCTCTCTTTCTATGATTTGAAATTCTCCTGTGAGTCCAGTTTTAGATTCCGATGTTTCACTTCAGGTTTACTGTATTCCTTGGACCGTCTTATTGACTATGAAAGACAGGAATTGCATCCGAATTTAATACAAATGGCACAAAGCCATCTTAAGTACAAGAGGACTGACACTCTCTCTTTCTATGATTTGAACCTCACCTGTGAGTCCGGTTTTAAATTCCGATGCTTAACTTCAGGTTTAATGTATACCTAGCACCTTCTTATTGACAATGAAACATAGAAATTGCATCGGGATTTTATACAAAAGCCACAATGCCGACTTAAATAAAAGAGGAGTAACACTCTAACTTTCTATGATTTGAACCTCTCCTGTGAGTCCAGTTCTAGATTCCGATGCTTCACTTCAGGTTTACTGTATCCCTTGGATCTTCTTATTGACGATGAAACACAGAAATTGCATCCGATTTTAATACAAATGGCACAATGTCGACTTAAGTACAAGAGGACTGACACTATCACTTTCTATGATTTGAACCTCTTCTGTGAGTCCAGTTTTAGATTCCGATGCTTCACTTCAGGTTTACAGTATACCTTGCACCTTCTTATTGACGATGAAACACAGAAATTGCAGCCGAATTTAATACAAAAGGTACAATGCCGACTTAAGTACAAGAGGACTGACATTCTAACTTTCTATGATTTGAACCTCTCCTGTGAGTCCAGTTTTAGATTCCGATGCTTCACTTCAGGTTTACTGTATCCCTTGGACCTTCTTATTGACGATGAAACACAGAAATTGCATCCGAATTTAATACAAAAGGCACAATGGCGACTTAAATACAAGACTACTGACACTCTCACTTTCTATATTGTGAACCTCTCCCGTGGGTCCAGTTTCAGATTACGATGCTTCACTTCAGGTTTACTGCATACCTTGCACCTTCTTATTGACGATGAAACACAGAAATTGCATCGGAATTAAATTCAAAATGCACAATACCGACTTAACTACAAGAGGACTGACACTCTCACTTTTTATGATTTGAACCTCTCCTATGAGTCCAGTTTTAGATCCCGATGCTTCACTTCAGGTTTGCTGTATCCCTTGGACCTTTTTATTGACGATGAAACACAGAGTTTGCATCCAAATTTAACACAAAAGGTACAATGCCGACTTAAGTACAAGAGGACTGACGCTCTTACTTTCTATGATTTGAACCTCTCCTGTGAGTCCAGTATTAGATTCCGATGCTTCACTTCATGTTTACTGTATCCCTTGGACTTTCTTATTGACGATGAAACACAGAAATTGCATCGGAATTAAATTCAAAAAGCACAATGCCGACTTAAGTACAAGAGGACAGACACTCTAACTTTCTATGATTTGAACCACTCATGTGAGTCCTGTTTTAGATTCCGATGTTTCACTTCAGGTTTACTGTATTCCTTGGACCGTCTTATTGACTATGAAACACAGGAATTGCATCCGAATTTAATACAAATGGCACAATGCCAACTTAAGTACAAGAGGACTGACACTCTCTCTTTCTATGATTTGAACCTCTCCTGTGAGTCCAGTTTTAGATTCCGATGTTTCACTTCAGGTTTACTGTATTCCTTGGACCGTCTTATTGACTATGAAAGACAGGAATTGCATCCGAATTTAATACAAATGGCACAATGCCATCATAAGTACAAGAGGACTGACACTCTCTCTTTCTATGATTTGAACCTCTCCTGTGAGTCCGGTTTTAAATTCCGATGCTTAACTTCAGGTTTACTGTATACCTTGCACCTTCTTATTGACGATGAAACATAGAAATTGCATCGGGATTTTATGCAAAAGCCACAATGCCGACTTAAATAAAAGAGGAGTAACACTCTAACTTTCTATGATTTGAACCTCTCCTGTGAGTCCAGTTCTAGATTCCGATGCTTCACTTCAGGTTTACTGTATTCCTTGGATCTTCTTATTGACGATGAAACACAGAAATTGCATCCGATTTTAATACAAATGGCACAATGTGGACTTAAGAACAAGAGGACTGACACTATCACTTTCTATGATTTGAACCTCTTCTGTGAGTCCAGTTTTAGATACCGATGCTTCACTTCAGGTTTACAGTATACCTTGCACCTTCTTATTGACGATGAAACACAGAAATTGCAGCCGAATTTATTACAAAAGGTACAATGCCGACTTAAGTACAAGAGGACTGACATTCTAACTTTCTATGATTTGAACCTCTCCTGTGAGTCCCGTTTTAGATTCCGATGCTTCACTTCAGGTTTACTGTATCCCTTGGACCATCTTATTGACGATGAAACACAGAAATTGCATCCGAATTTAATACAAAAGGCACAATGCCGACTTAAGTAAAAGAGGACTGACACTCTAACATTCTATGACTTGAACCTCTCCTGCGAGTCCAGTTTTAGATTCCGATGCTTCACTTAAGGTTTACTGTATCCCTTGGACCTTCATATTGACGATGAAACACAGAAATTGCATCCGAATGTAATACAAAAGCTACAATACCGATTCATGTACAAGAGGAGTGACACTCTCACTTTCTATGATTTGAACCTCTCCTGTGAGTCCAGTTTTAGATTCCGATGCTTCACTTCAGTTTTACTGTATCCCTTGGACCTTCTTATTGACGATGAAACACAGAAATTTCATCCGAATTTAATACAAATGCAACAATGTCGACTTAAGTACGAGAGGACTGACACTCTCACTTTCTATGATTTGAACCTCTCCTGTGAGTCCAGTCTTAGATTGCGATGCTTCACTCCAGGTTTACTGTATCCCTGTGACCTTCTTACTGACGATGAAACACAGAAATTGCATCCGAATTAAATCCAAATATCACAATACCGACTTAAGTACAAGAGGACTGACACTGTAACTTTCTATGATTTGAACCTCTCCTGTGAGTCTAGTTTTAGATTCCGATGCTTCACTTCAGGTTTACTGTATCCCTTGGACCTTCTTATTGACGACGAAACACAGAATTTGCATCGGAAATAATATAAAAGCCACAATGCCGACTTAAGTACAAGAGAACTCACATTCTTTCTATGATTTGAACCTCTCCTGTGAGTCCAGTTTCAGATTCCGAAGCATCACTTCAGGTTTACTGTATCCCTTGGACCTTCTAATTGACGATGAAACACAGAGTTTGCATCCGAATTTAATACAAAAGTCACAATGCCGACTTAAGTCCAAGAGGACTGACACTCTAACTTTCTATGATTTGAATCTCTCCTGTGAGTCCAGTTTTTGATTCCGATGCTTCACTTCAGGTTTACTGTATCCTTTGGACCTTCTTATTGACGATGAAACACAGAAATTGCATCGGAATCAAATTCAAAAGGCACAATGCCGACCTAAGTAGAAGAGGACTGACATTCTCACTTTCTATGATTTGAACCTCTCCTGTGAGTCCAGTTTTAGATCCCGATGCTTCACTTCAGGTTTGCTGTATCCCTTGGACCTTTTTATTGATGATGAAACACAGAGTTTGCATCCAAATTTATTACAAAAGGTACAATGCCGACTTAAGTAAAAGAGGACTGACACTCTACTTTTCTATGATTTGAACCTCTCCTGTGAGACCAGTCTTAGATTCCGATGCTTCACTTCAGTTTTACTGTATCCCTTGGACCTTCTTACTGACGATGAAACACAGAAATTTCAACCGAATTTAATACAAATGCAACAATGCCGACTTAAGTACAAGAGGACTGACACTCTCACTTTCTATGATTTGAACCTCACCTGGGAGTCCAAACTTAGATTCCGATGCTTCACTCCAGGTTTACTGTATCCCTGAGACCCTCTTACTGACGATGAAACACAGAAATTGCATCCGAATTAAATTCAAAAATCACAATGCCGACTTAAGTACAAGAGGACTGACACTCTAACTTTCTATGATTTGAACCTCTCCTGTGAGTCTAGTTTTAGATTCCGATGCTTCACTTCAGGTTTACTGTATCCCTTGGACCTTCTTATTGACGATGAGACACAGAAATTGCATCGGAATTTAATACAAAATGCACAATGCCGACTTTAGTACAAGAGGACTGACATTCTAACTTTCTATGATTTGAGCCTCTCCTGTGAATCCAGTTTCAGATTCCGAAGCATCACTTCAGGTTTACTGTATCCCTTGGACCTTCTAATTGACGATGAAACACAGAGTTAGCATCCGAATTTGATACAAAAGTCACAATGCCGACTTAAGTACAAAAGGACTGACACTCTAACTTTCTATGATTTGAACCTCTCCTGTTAGTCCAGTTTTAGATTCCGAAGCTTCACTTCAGGTTTACTGTATCCCTTGGACCTTCTTTTTGACGATGAAACACAGAAATTGCATCCGAATTTAATACAAAAGGCACAATGGCGACTTAAATACAAGACTACTGACACTCTCACTTTCTATGATGTGAACCTCTCCTGTGAGTCCAGTTTCAGATTACGATGCTTCACTTCAGGTTTACTGCATACCTTGCACCTTCTTATTGACGATGAAACACAGAAATTGCATCGGAATTAAATTCAAAATGCACAATACCGACTTAACTACAAGAGGACTGACACTCTCACTTTCTATGATTTGAACCTCTCCTATGAGTCCAGTTTTAGATCCCGATGCTTCACTTCAGGTTTGCTGTATCCCTTGGACCTTTTTATTGACGATGAAACACATAGTATGCATCCAAATTTAATACAAAAGGTACAATGCCGACTTAAGTACAAGAGGACTGACGCTCTTACTTTCTATGATTTGAACCTCTCCTGTGAGTCCAGTTTTAGATTCCGGTGTTTCACTTCAGGTTTACTGTTTCCTTGGACCGTCTTATTGACTATGAATCACAGGAATTGCATCCGAATTTAATACAAATGGCACAATGACTTAAGTACAAGAGGACTGACACTCTCTCTTTCTATGATTTCAACCTCTCCTGTGAGTCCGGTTTTAAATTCCGATGCTTCACTTCAGGTTTACTGTATACCTTGCACCTTCTTATTGACGATGAAACATAGAAATTGCATCGGAATTTAATGCAAAAGCCACAATGCCGACTTAAGTACAAGAGGACTGACATTCTAACTCTCTATGATTTGAACCTATCCTGTGAGTCCAGTTTTAGATTCCGATGCTTCACTTCAGGTTTACTGTATCCCTTGGACCTTCTTATTGACGATGAAACACAGAAATTGCATCCGAATTTCATACAAAAGGCACAATGCCGACTTAAGTAAAAGAGGACTGACACTCTAACATTCTATGACTTGAACCTCTCCTGCGAGTCCAGTTTTAGATTCCGATGCTTCACTTAAGGTTTACTGTATCCCTTGGACCTTCATAATGACGATGAAACACAGAAATTGCATCCAAATGTAATACAAAAGGCACAATACCGACTCATGTACAAGAGGAGTGACACTCTCACTTTCTATGATTGGAACCTCTCCTGTGAGTCTAGTTTTAGATTCCGATGCTTCACTTCAGGTTTACTGTATCCCTTGGACCTTCTTATTGACGATGAAACACAGAAATTGCATTGGAATTTAATACAAAAGCCACAATGCCGACTTAAGTACAAGAGGACTGACATTCTAACTTTCTATGTTTTGAACCTCTCCTGTGAGTCCAGTCTTAGATTCCGATGCTTCACTCCAGGTTTACTGTATCCCTGGGACCTTCTTACTGACGATGAAACACAGAAATTGCATCCGAATTAAATTCAAAAATCACAATGCCGACTTAAGTACAAGAGGACTGACACTCTAACTTTCTATGATTTGAATCTCTCCTGTGGGTCCAGTTTTTGATTCCGATGCTTCACTTCAGGTTTACTGTATCCTTTGGACCTTCTTATTGACGATGAAACACAGAAATTGCATCGGAATCAAATTCAAAAGGCACAATGCCGACCTAAGTAGAAGAGGACTGAGACTCTCACTTTCTATGATTTGAACCTCTCCTGTGAGTCCAGTTTTAGATTCCGATGCTTCACTTCAGGTTTACTGTGTACCTTGCACCTTTTTATTGACGATGAAACATAGTAATTGCATCGGAATTTATTACAAAAGGCACAATGCCCACTTAAGTGAAAGAGGACTGACACTCTAAATTTCTATGATTTGATCCTCTCCTGTGAGTCCAGTTTTAGATTCCGATGCTTCACTTCAGGTTTATTGTATCCCTTGGACGTTCTTATTGACGATGAAAGACAGAAATTGCATCCGAATTTAATGGAAATGCCACAATGCCGACTTAAGTACAAGAAGACTGACACGCTCACTTTCTATGATTTGAACCTTTCCTGTGAGTCCAGTTTTTGATTCCGATGCTTCACTTCAGGTTTACTGTATCCCTCGGACCTTCTTATTGACGATGAAACACAGAATTTGCATCGGAACTAAATTCAAAACGCACAATGCCGATTTAAGTAAAAGAGGACTGACACTCTCATTTCCTATGATTTGAACCTCACCTGTGAGTCCAGTCTTAGATTCCAATGCTTCATTCCAGGTTGACTGTATCCCTTGGACCTTCTTATTGACGATGAAACACAGTGTTTGCATCCGAATTTAATACAAAAGGTTCAATGCCGACTTAAGAACAAGAGGACTGACATTCTTACTTTCTATGATTTGGACCTCTCCTGTGAGTCCAGTTTTAGATTCCGATGCTTCACTTCAGGTTTACTGTATCCCTTGGACTTTCTTATTGAAGTTGAAACACAGAGTTTGCATCCGAAATTAACACAAAAGGCACAATGCCGACTTAAGTACAAGAGGACTGACACTCTATCTTTCTCGGATTTAAACCTCTCCTGTGGGTCCACTTTTAGATTCCGATGCTTTACTTAAGGTTTACTGTATCCCTTGGACTTTCTTATTGATGATGAAACACAGAAATTACATCCGAATATAATACAAAAGGCACAGTACCGACTTAAGTACAAGAGGAGTGACACTCTAGCTTTCTATGATTTGAATCTCTCCTGTGAGTTCAGTTTTAGATTCCGATGCTTCACTTCAGGTTTACTGTATCCTTTGGACCTTCTTATTGACGATGAAACACAGAAATTGCATCGGAGTTAAATTCAAAAGGCACAATGCCGACCTAAGTAGAAGAGGACTGACACTCTCACTTTCTATTATTTGAACCTCTCCTGTGAGTCCAGTTTTAGATTCCGATGCTTCACTTCAGGTTTACTGTATCCCTTGGACCTTCTTATTGACGATGAAACACAGAAATTGCATCCGAATTTAATACAAAAGGCACAATGGCGACTTAAATACAAGACTACTGACACTCTCACTTTCTATGATGTGAACCTCTCCTGTCAGTCCAGTTTCAGATTACGATGCTTCACTTCAGGTTTACTGCATAACTTGCACCTTCTTATTGACGATGAAACACAGAAATTGCATCGGAATTAAATTCAAAATGCACAATACCGACTTAACTACAAGAGGACTGACACTCTCACTTTCTATGATTTGAACCTCTCCTATGAGTCCAGTTTTAGATCCCGATGCTTCACTTCAGGTTTGCTGTATCCCTTGGACCTTTTTATTGACGATGAAACACAGAGTATGCATCCAAATTTAATACAAAAGGTACAATGCCGACTTAAGTACAAGAGGACTGACGCTCTTACTTTCTATGATTTGAACCTCTCCTGTGAGTCCAGTTTTAGATTCCGGTGTTTCACTTCAGGTTTACTGTTTCCTTGGACCGTCTTATTGACTATGAATCACAGGAATTGCATCCGAATTTAATACAAATGGCACAATGCCAACTTAAGTACAAGAGGACTGACACCCTCTCTTTCTATGATTTCAACCTCTCCTGTGAGTCCGGTTTTAAATTCCGATGCTTCACTTCAGGTTTACTGTATACCTTGCACCTTCTTATTGACGATGAAACATAGAAATTGCATCGGAATTTAATGCAAAAGCCACAATGCCGACTTAAGTACAAGAGGACTGACATTCTAACTCTCTATGATTTGAACCTATCCTGTGAGTCCAGTTTTAGATTCCGATGCTTCACTTCAGGTTTACTGTATCCCTTGGACCTTCTTATTGACGATGAAACACAGAAATTGCATCCGAATTTAATACAAAAGGCACAATGCCGACTTAAGTAAAAGAGGACTGACACTCTAACATTCTATGACTTGAACCTCTCCTGCGAGTCCAGTTTTAGATTCCGATGCTTCACTTAAGGTTTACTGTATCCCTTGGACCTTCATATTGACGATTAAACACAGAAATTGCATCCAAATGTAATACAAAAGGCACAATACCGACTCATGTACAAGAGGAGTGACACTCTCACTTTCTATGATTTGAACCTCTCCTGTGAGTCTAGTTTTAGATTCCGATGCTTCACTTCAGGTTTACTGTATCCCTTGGACCTTCTTATTGACGATGAAACACAGAAATTGCATTGGAATTTAATACAAAAGCCACAATGCCGACTTAAGTACAAGAGGACTGACATTCTAACTTTCTATGTTTTGAACCTCTCCTGTGAGTCCAGTCTTAGATTCCGATGCTTCACTCCAGGTTTACTGTATCCCTGGGACCTTCTTACTGACGATGAAACACAGAAATTGCATCCGAATTAAATTCAAAAATCACAATGCCGACTTAAGTACAAGAGGACTGACACTCTAACTTTCTATGATTTGAATCTCTCCTGTGGGTCCAGTTTTTGATTCCGATGCTTCACTTCAGGTTTACTGTATCCTTTGGACCTTCTTATTGACGATGAAACACAGAAATTGCATCGGAATCAAATTCAAAAGGCACAATGCCGACCTAAGTAGAAGAGGACTGACACTCTCACTTTCTATGATTTGAACCTCTCCTGTGAGTCCAGTTTTAGATTCCGATGCTTCACTTCAGGTTTACTGTGTACCTTGCACCTTTTTATTGACGATAAAACATAGTAATTGCATCGGAATTTATTACAAAAGGCACAATGCCCACTTAAGTGAAAGAGGACTGACACTCTAAATTTCTATGATTTGAACCTCTCCTGTGAGTCCAGTTTTAGATTCCGATGCTTCACTTCAGGTTTATTGTATCCCTTGGACATTCTTATTGACGATGAAAGACAGAAATTGCATCCGAATTTAATGGTAATGCCACAATGCCGACTTAAGTACAAGAAGACTGACACACTCACTTTCTATGATTTGAACCTTTCCTGTGAGTCCAGTTTTTGATTCCGATGCTTCACTTCAGGTTTACTGTATCCCTCGGACCTTCTTATTGACGATGAAACACAGAATTTGCATCGGAACTAAATTCAAAACGCACAATGCCGATTTAAGTAAAAGAGGACTGACACTCTCATTTCCTATGATTTGAACCTCACCTGTGAGTCCAGTCTTAGATTCCAATGCTTCATTCCAGGTTGACTGTATCCCTTGGACCTTCTTATTGACGATGAAACACAGTGTTTGCATCCGAATTTAATACAAAAGGTTCAATGCCGACTTAAGTACAAGAGGACTGACATTCTTACTTTCTATGATTTGGACCTCTCCTGTGAGTCCAGTTTTAGATTCCGATGCTTCACTTCAGGTTTACTGTATCCCTTGGACCTTCTTATTGAAGTTGAAACACAGAGTTTGCATCCGAAATTAACACAAAAGGCACAATGCCGACATAAGTACAAGAGGACTGACACTCTATCTTTCTCGGATTTGAACCTCTCCTGTGGGTCCACTTTTGGATTCCGATGCTTTACTTAAGGTTTACTGTATGCCTTGGACTTTCTTATTGATGATGAAACACAGAAATTACATCCGAATATAATACAAAAGGCACAATACCGACTTAAGTACAAGAGGAGTGACACTCTGGCTTTCTATGATTTGAATCTCTCCTGTGAGTTCAGTTTTAGATTCCGATGCTTCACTTCAGGTTTACTGTATCCTTTGGACCTTCTTATTGACGATGAAACACAGAAATTGCATCGGAGTTAAATTCAAAAGGCACAATGCCGATCTAAGTAGAAGAGGACTGACACTCTCACTTTCTATTATTTGAACCTCTCCTGTGAGTCCAGTTTTAGATTCCGATGCTTCACTTCAGGTTTACTGTATCCCTTGGACCTTCTTATTGACGATGAAACACAGAAATTGCACCCGAATTTAATACAAATGGCACATTGCCGACTTAAGTACAAGAGGATTGACAGTCCCACTTTCTATGATTTGAACCTCTCCTGTGAGTCCAGTTCAGATTCCGATGCATCACTTCAGGTTTACTGTATCCCTTGGACCTTCTAATTGACGATGAAACACAGAGTTAGCATCCGAATTTAATACAATAGTCACAATGCCGACTTAAGTACAAAAGGACTGACACTCTAACTTTCTATGATTTGAACCTCTCCTGTGAGTCCAGTTTTAGATTCCGAAGCTTCACTTCAGGTTTACTGTATCCCTTGGACCTTCTTATTGACAATGAAACACAGAAATTGCATCTGAATTTAATACAAAAGGCACAATGGCGACTTAAATACAAGACTGCTGACACTCTCACTTTCTATATTGTGAACCTCTCCTGTGAGTCCAGTTTCAGATTACGATGCTTCACTTCAGGTTTACTGCATACCTTGCACCTTCTTATTGACGATGAAATACAGAAATTGCATCGGAATTAAATTCAAAATGCACAATACCGACTTAACTACAAGAGGACTGACACTCTCACTTCTTATGATTTGAACCTCTCCTATGAGTCCAGTTTTAGATCCCGATGCTTCACTTCAGGTTTGCTGTATCCCTTGGACCTTTTTATTGACGATGAAACACAGAGTTTGCATCCAAATTTAACACAAAAGGTGCAATGCCGACATAAGTACAAGAGGACTGACGCTCTTACTTTCTATGATTTGAACCTCTCCTGTGAGTCCAGTTTTAGATTCCGATGTTTCACTTCAGGTTTACTGTATTCCTTGGACCGTCTTATTGACTATGAAACACAGGAATTGCATCCGAATTTAATACAAATGGCACAATGTCAACTTAAGAACAAGAGGACTTACACTCTCTCTTTCTATGATTTTAACCTCTCCTGTGAGTCCATTTTTAGATTCCGATGTTTCACTTCAGGTTTACTGTATTCCTTGGACCGTCTTATTGACTATGAAAGACAGGAATTGCATCCGAATTTAATACAAATGGCACAATGCCATCTTAAGTACAAGAGGACTGACACTCTCTCTATCTATGATTTAAACCTCTCCTGTGAGTCCGGTTTTAAATTCCGATGCTTAACTTCAGGTTTACTGTATACCTTGCACCTTCTTATTGACGATGAAACATAGAAATTGCATCGGGATTTTATGCAAAAGCCACAATGCCGACTTAAATAAAATAGGAGTAACACTCTAACTTTCTATGATTTGAACCTCTCCTGTGAGTCCTGTTCTAGATTCCGATGCTTCACTTCAGGTTTACAGTATACCTTGCACCTTCTTATTGACGATGAAACACAGAAATTGCAGCCGAATTTAACACAAAAGGTACAATGCCGACTTAAGTACAAGAGGACTGACATTCTAACTTTCTATGATTTGAAACTCTCCTGTGAGTCCAGTTTTAGATTCCGATTCTTCACTTCAGGTTTACTGTATCCCTTGGACCTTCTTATTGACGATGAAACACAGAAATTGCATCCGAATTTAATACAAAAGGCACAATGCCGACTTAAGTAAAAGAGGACTGACACTCTAACATTCTATGACTTGAACCTCTCCTGCGAGTCCAGTTTTAGATTCCGATGCTTCACTTAAGGTTTACTGTATCCCTTGGACCTTCATATTCACAATGAAACACAGAAATTGCATCCGAATGTAATACAAAAGGCACAATACCGACTCATGTACAAGAGGAGTGACACTCTCACTTTCTATGATTTGAACCTCTCCTGTGAGTTAAGTTTTAGATTCCGATGCTTCACTTCAGTTTTACTGTATCCCTTGGACCTTCTTATAAACGATGAAACACAGAAATTTCATCCGAATTTAATACAAATGCAACAATGCCGACTTAAGTACAAGAGGACTGACACTCTCACTTTCCATGATTTGAACCTCTCCTGTGAGTCCAGTCTTAGATTCCGATGCTTCACTCCAGGTTTACTGTATCCCTGGGACCTTCTTATTGACGATGAAACACAGAAATTGCATCCGAATTAAGTTCAAAAATCACAATACCGACCTAAGTACAAGAGGACTGACACTCTAACTTTCTATGATTTGAATCTCTCCTGTGAGTCCAGTTTTTGATTCCGATGCTTTACTTCAGGTTTACTGTATCCTTTGGACCTTCTTATTGACGATGAAACACAGAAATTGCATCGGAATCAAATTCAAAAGGCACATTGCCGACCTAAGTAGAAGAGGACTGACATTCTCACTTTCTATGATTTGAACCTCTCCTGTGAGTCCAGTTTTAGATCCCGATGCTTCACTTCAGGTTTGCTGTATACCTTGGACCTTTTTTATTGACGATGAAACACAGAGTTTGCATCCAAATTTATTACAAAAGGTACAATGCCGTCTTAAGTAAAAGAGGACTGACACTCTAACTTTCTATGATTTGAACGTCTCCTGTGAGTCCAGTTTTATATTCCGATGCTTCACTTCAGGTTTATTGTATCCCTTGGACATTCTTATTGACGATGAAACACAAAAATTGCATCCGAATTTAATAGAAATTCCACAATGCCGACTTAAGTACAAGAGGACTGACACTCTCCTTTTCTATGATTTGAACCTTTCCTGTGAGTCCAGTTTTTGATTCCGATGCTTCACTTCAGGTTTACTGTATCCCTTGGACCTTCTTATTGACGATGAAACACAGAGTTTGCATCCGAAATTAATACAAAAGGCACAATGCCGACTTAAGTACAAGAGGACTGACACTCTAACTTTCTATGATTTGAACCTCTCCTGTGAGTCCAGTTTTAGATTCCGATGCTTTACTTGAGGTTTACTGTATCACTTGGACCTTCTTATTGATGATGAAACACAGATATTGCATCGGAATTTAATGCAAAAGCCACAATACCGACTTAAATAAAGGAGGACTAACACTCTAACTTTCTATGATTTGAACCTCTCCTGAGAGTCCAGTTCCAGATTCCGATGCTTCACTTCAGGTTCATAGTATCCCTTGGACCTTCTTATTGACGATGAAACACAGAAATTGCATCCGAATTTAATACAAATGGCACAATGTCGACTTAAGTACAAGAGGACTGACACTCTCACTTTCTATGATTTGAACCTCTCCTGTGAGTCGAGTTTTAGATTCCGATGCTTCACTTCAGGTTTACAGTATACCTTGCACCTTCTTATTGACGATGAAACACAGAAATTGCAGCCGAATTTAATACAAAAGGCACAATGCCGACTTAAGTACAAGAGGACAGACATTGTAACTTTCTATGATTTGAACCTCTCCTGTGAGTCCAGTTTTAGATTCCGATGCTTCACTTTAGGTTTACTGTATCCCTTGGACCTTCTTATTGACGATGAAACACAGAAATTGCATACGAATTTAATACAAAAGGCACAACACCGACTCAAGTACAAGAGGAGTGACACTCTCACTTTCTATGATTTGAACCTCTCCTGTGAGTCCAGTTTTAGATTCCGATGCTTCACTTCAGTTTTACTGTATCCCTTGGACCTTCTTATTGACGATGAAACACAGAAATTTCATCCGAATTTAATACAAATGCAACAATGCCGACTTAAGTACAAGAGGACTGACACTCTCACTTTCTATGATTTGAACCTCTCCTGTGAGTCCAAACTTAGATTCCGATGCTTCACTCCAGGTTTACTGTATCCCTGGGACCTTCTTACTGACGATGAAACACAGAAATTGCATCCGAATTAAATTCAAAAATCACAATGCCGACTTAAGTACAAGAGGACTGACACCTTAACTTTCTATGATTTGAACCTCTCCTGTGAGTCTAGTTTTAGATTCCGATGCTTCACTTCAGGTTTACTGTATCCCTTGGACCTTCTTATTGACGATGAGTCACAGAAATTGCATCGGAATTTAATACAAAAGGCACAATGCCGACTTAAGTACAAGAGGACTGACATTCTAACTTTCTATGATTTGAACCTCTCCTGTGAGTCCAGTTTCAGATTCCGAAGCATCACTTCAGGTTTACTGTATCCCTTGGACCTTCTAATTGACGATGAAACACAGAGTTAGCATCCGAATTTAATACAAAAGTCACAATGCCAACTTAAGTACAAAAGGACTGACACTCTAACTTTCTATGATTTGAACCTCTCCTGTGAGTCCAGTTTTAGATTCCGAGGCTTCACTTCAGGTTTACTGTATCCCTTGGACCTTCTTATTGACGATGAAACACAGAAATTGCATCCGAATTTAATACAAAAGGCACAATGGCGACTTAAATACAAGACTACTGACACTATCACTTTCTATGATGTGAACCTCTCCTGTGAGTCCAATTTCAGATTACGATGCTTCACTTCAGGTTTACTGCATACCTTGCACCTTCTAATTGACGATGAAACACAGAAATTGCATCGGAATTAAATTCAAAATGCACAATACCGACTTAACTACAAGAGGACTGACACTCTCACTTTCTATGATTTGAACCTCTCCTATGAGTCCAGTTTTAGATCCCGATGCTTCACTTCAGGTTTGCTGTATCCCTTGGACCTCCTTATTGACGATGAAACACAGAAATTGCATCCGAATTTAATACAAATGGCACAATGCCGACTTAAGTAAAAGAGGACTGACACTCTAACATTCTATGACTTGAACCTCTCCTGCGAGTCCAGTTTTAGATTCCGAGGCTTCACTTCAGGTTTACTGTATCCCTTGGACCTTTTTATTGACGATGAAACACAGAGTATGCGTCCAAATTTAATACAAAAGGTACAATGCCGACTTAAGTACAAGAGGACTGACGCTCTTACTTTCTATGATTTGAACCTCTCCTGTGAGTCCAGTTTTAGATTCCGGTGTTTCACTTCAGGTTTACTGTTTCCTTGGACCGTCTTATTGACTATGAAACACAGGAATTGCATCCGAATTTCATACAAATGGCACAATGCCAACTTAAGTACAAGAGGACTGACACTCTCTCTTTCTATGATTTCAACCTCTCCTGTGAGTCCGGTTTTAAATTCCGATGCTTCACTTCAGGTTTACTGTATACCTTGCACCATCTTATTGACGATGAAACATAGAAATTGCATCGGAATTTAATGCAAAAGCCACAATGCCGACTTAAGTACAAGAGGACTGACATTCTTACGTTCTATGATTTGAACCTATCCTGTGAGTCCAGTTTTAGATTCCGATGCTTCACTTCAGGTTTACTGTATCCCTTGGACCTCCTTATTGACGATGAAACACAGAAATTGCATCCGAATTTAATACAAATGGCACAATGCCGACTTAAGTAAAAGAGGACTGACACTCTAACATTCTATGACTTGAACCTCTCCTGCGAGTCCAGTTTTAGATTCCGATGCTTCACTTAAGGTTTACTGTATCCCTTGGACCCTCATATTGACGATGAAACACAGACATTGCATCCAAATGTAATACAAAAGGCACAATACCGACTCATGTACAAGAGGAGTGACACTCTCACTCTCTATGATTTGAACCTCTCCTGTGAGTCCAGTTTTAGATTCCGATGCTTCACTTCAGTTTTACTGTATCCCTTGGACCTTCTTATTGACGATGAAACACAGAAATTTCATCCGAATTTAATACAAATGCAACAGTGCCGACTTAAGTACAAGAGGACTGACACTCTCACTTTCTATGATTTGAACCTCTCCTGTGAGTCAAGTATTAGATTCCGATGCTTCACTCCATGTTTACTGTATCCCTGGGACCTTCTTACTGACGATGAAACACAGAAATTGCATCCGAATTAAATTCAAAAATCACAATGCCCACTTAAGTACAAGAGGACTGACACTCTAACTTTCTATGATTTGAACCTCTCCTGTGAGTCTAGTTTTAGATTCCGATGCTTCACTTCAGGTTTACTGTATCCCTTGGACCATCTTATTGACGATGAAACACAGAAATTGTATCGGAATTTAATACAAAAGCAACAATGCCGACTTAAGTACAAGAGGACTGACATTCTAACTTTCTATGTTTTGAACCTCTCCTGTGAGTCCAGTCTTAGATTCCGATGCTTCACTCCAGGTTTACTGTATCCCTGGGACCTTCTTACTGACGATGAAACACAGAAATTGCATCCGAATTAAATTCAAATATCACAATGCCGACTTAAGTACAAGAGGACTGACACTCTAATTTTCTATGATTTGAATCTCTCCTGTGGGTCCAGTTTTTGATTCCGATGCTTCACTTCAGGTTTACTGTATCCTTTGGACCTTCTTATTGACGATGAAACACAGAAATTGCATCGGAATCAAATTCAAAAGGCACAATGCCGACCTAAGTAGAAGAGGACTGACACTCTCACTTTCTATGATTTGAACCTCTCCTGTGAGTCCAGTTTTAGATTCCGATGCTTCACTTCAGGTTTACTGTAAACCTTGCACCTTTTTATTGACGATGAAACATAGTAATTGCATCGGAAATTAATACAAAAGGCAGAATGCCCACTTAAGTGAAAGAGGACTGACACTTTAAATTTCTATGATTTGAACCTCTCCTGTGAGTCCAGTTTTAGATTCCGATGCTTCACTTCAGGTTTATTGTATCCCTTGGACATTCTTACTGACGATGAAACACAGAAATTGCATCCGAATTTAATAGAAATGCCACAATGCCGACTTAAGTACAAGAGGACTGACACTCTCACTTTCTATGATTTGAACCTTTCCTGTGAGTCCAGTTTTTGATTCCGATGCTTCACTTCAGGTTTACTGTATCCCTCGGACCTTCTTATTGACGATGAAACACAGAATTTGCATCGGAACTAAATTCTAAACGCACAATGCCGATTTAAGTAAAAGAGGACTGACACTCTCATTTCCTATGATTTGAACCTCTCCTGTGAGTCCAGTCTTAGATTCCAATGCTTCATTCCAGGTTGACTGTATCCCTTGGACCTTCTTATTGACGATGAAACACAGTGTTTGCATCCGAATTTAATACAAAAGGTTCAATGTCGACTTAAGTACAAGAGGACTGACATTCTTACTTTCTATGATTTGAACCTCTCCTCTGAGTCCAGTTTTAGATTCCGATGCTTCACTTCAGGTTTACTGTATCCCTTGGGCCTTCTTATTGACGATGAAACACAGAGTTTGCATCCGAAATTAATACAAAAGGCACAATGCCGACTTAAGTACAAGAGGACTGACACTCTAACTTTGTATGATTTGAACCTCTCCTGTGAGTCCAGTTTTAGAATCCGATGCTTTACTTAAGGTTTACTGTATCCCCTGGATCTTCTTATTGATGATGAAACACAGAAATTGCATCGGAATTAAATTCAAAATGCACAATACCGACTTAACTACAAGAGGACTGACACTCTCACTTTCTATGATTTGAACCCCTCCTATGAGTCCAGTTTCAGATTCCGATGCTACACTTCAGGTTTACTGCATACTTGCACCTTCTTATTGATGATGAAACACAGAAATTGCATCGGAATTAAATTCAAAATGCACAATACCGACTTAACTACAAGAAGACTGACACTCTCACTTTCTATGATTTGAACCCCTCCTATGAGTCCAGTTTTAGATCCCGATGCTTCACTTCAGGTTTGCTGTATACCTTGCACCTTCTTATTGACGATGAAACATAGAAATTGCATGGGAATTTAATGCAAAAGCCACAATACCGACTTAAATAAAAGAGGACTAACACTCTAACTTTCTATGATTTGAACCTCTCCTGTGAGTCCAGTTCTAGATTCCGATGCTTCACTTCAGGTTTATAGTATCCCTTGGACCTTCTTATTGGCGATGAAACACAGAAATTGCATCCGAATTTAATACAAATGGCACAATGTCGACTTAAGTACAAGAGGACTGACACTCTCACTTTCTATGATTTGAACCTCTCCTGTGAGTCCAGTTTTAGATTCCAATGCTTCACTTCAGGTTTACAGTGTACCTTGCACCTTCTTATTGACGATGAAACACAGAAATTGCAGCCGAGTTTAATACAAAAGGCACAATGCCGACTTAAGTACAAGAGGACTGACATTCTAACTTTCTGTGATTTGAACCTCTCCTGTGAGTCCAGTTTTAGATTCCGATGCTTCACTTCAGGTTTACTGTATCCCTTGGACATTCTTATTGACGATGAAACACAGAAATTGCATCCGAATTTAATACAAAAGGCACAATGCCGACTTAAGTAAAAGAGGACTGACACTCTAAAATTCTATGATTTGAACCTCTCCTGCGAGTCCAGTTTTAGATTCCTATGCTTCACTTAAGGTTTACTGTATCCCTTGTACCTTCTTATTGACGAAGAAACACAGAAATTGCATACGAATTTAATACAAAAGGCACAATACCGACTCAAGTACAAGAGGAGTGACACTCTCACTTTCTATGATTTGAACCTCTCCTGTGAGTCCAGTCTTAGATTCCGATGCTTCACTCCAGGTTTACTGTATGCCTGGGACCTTCTTACTGACGATGAAACACAGAAATTGCATCCGAATTAAATTCAAAAATCACAAGGCCGACTTAAGTACAAGAGGACTGACACTCTAACTTTCTATGATTTGAACATCTCCTGTGAGATTAGTTTTAGATTCCGATGCTTCACTTCAGGTTTACTGTATGCTTTGGACCTTCTTATTGACGATGAAACACAGAAATTGCATCCGAATTAAATTCAAAAGGCACAATGCCGACCTAAGTAGAAGAGGACTGACACTCTCACTTTCTATGATTTGAACCTCTCCTGTGAGTCCAGTTTTAGATTCCGATGCTACACTTCAGGTTTACTGTATACCTTGCACCTTTTTATTGACGATGAAACATAGTAATTGCATCGGAATTTAATACAAAAGGCACAATGCCGACTTAAGTAAAAGAGGACTGACACTCGAACTTTCTATGTTATGAACCTCTCCTGTGAGTCCAGTTTTAGATTCCGATGCTTCACTTCAGGTTTATTGAATCCCTTGGACATTCTTATTGACGATGAAACACAGAAATTGCATCCGAATTCAATAGAAATGCCACAATGCCGACTTAAGTACAAGAGGACTGACACTCTCACTTTCTATGATTTGAATCTTTCCTGTGAGTCCAGTTTTTGATTCCGATGCTTCACTTCGGGTTTACTGTATCCCTTGCACCTTCTTATTGACGATGAAACACAGAATTTGCATCGGAATTAAATTCAAAACGCACAATGCCGGTTTAAGTAAAAAAGGACTGACACTCTCATTTTCTATGATTTGAACCTCTCCTGTGAGTCCAGTCTTAGATTCCAATGCTTCATTCCAGGTTGACTGTATCCCTTGGACCTTCTTATTGACGATGAAACACAGAAATTGCATCGGAATTAAATTCAAAAATCACAATGCAGAGTTAAGTACAAGAGGACTGACACTCTCACTTTCTATGATTTGAACCTCTCCTGTGAGTCCAGTTTTAGATTCCGATGCTTCACTTCAGGTTTACAGTATACCTTGCACCTTCTTATTGACGATGAAACAGAGATATTGCAGCCGAATTTAATACAAAAGGCACAATGCCGACTTAAGTACAAGAGGACTGACATTCTAACTTTCTATGATTTGAACCTCTCCTGTGAGTCCAGTTTTAGATTCCGATGCTTCACTTCAGGTTTACTGTATCCCTTGGACATTCTTTTTGACGATGAAACACAGAAATTGCATCCGAATTTAATACAAAAGGCACAATGCCGACTTAAGTAAAAGAGGACTGACACTCTAACATTGTATGATTTGAACCTCTACTGCGAGTCCAGTTTTAAATTCCGATGCTTCACTTAAGGTTTACTGTATCCCTTGGACCTTCTTATTGACGATGAAACACAGAAATTGCATACGAATTTAATAGAAAAGGCACAATACCGCCTCAAGAACAAGAGGAGTGACACTCTCACTTTCTATGATTTGAACCTCTCCTGTGAGTCCAGTTTTAGATTCCGATGCTTCACTTCAGGTTTACTGTATTGCTTGGACCGTCTTATTGACTATGAAACACAGGAATTGCATGCGAATTTAATACAAATGGCACAATGCCAACTTAAGTACAAGGGGACTGACACTCTCTCTTTCTATGATTTGAACCTTTCCTGTGAGTCCGGTTTTAAATTCCGATGCTTCACTTCAGGTTTACTGTATACCTTGCACCTTCTTATTGACGATGAAACATAGAAATTGCATGGGAATTTAATGCAAAAGCCACAATACTGACTTAAATAAAAGAGGACTAACACTCTAACTTTCTATGATTTGAACCTCTCCTGTGAGTCCAGTTCTAGATTCCGATGCTTCACTTCAGGTTTATAGTATCCCTTGGACCTTCTTATTGACGATAATACACAGAAATTGCATCCGAATTTAATACAAATGGCACAATGTCGACTTAAGTACAAGAGGACTGACACTCTCACTTTCTATGATTTGAACCTCTCCTGTGAGTCCAGCTTTAGATTCCAATGCTTCAGGTTTACAGTGTACCTTGCACCTTCTTATTGACGATGAAACACAGAAATTGCAGCCGAGTTTAATACAAAAGGCACAATGCCGACTTAAGTACAAGAGGACTGACATTCTAACTTTCTGTGATTTGAACCTCTCCTGTGAGTCCAGTTTTAGATTCCGATGCTTCACTTCAGGTTTACTGTATCCCTTGGACATTCTTATTGACGATGAAACACAGAAATTGCATCCGAATTTAATACAAAAGGCACAATGCCGACTTAAGTAAAAGAGGTCTGACACTCTAAAATTCTATGATTTGAAACTCTCCTGCGAGTCCAGTTTTAGATTCCTATGCTTCACTTAAGGTTTACTGTATCCCTTGTACCTTCTTATTGACGAAGAAACACAGAAATTGCATACGAATTTAATACAAAAGGCACAATACCGACTCAAGTACAAGAGGAGTGACACTCTCACTTTCTATGATTTGAACCTCTTTGAGTCCAGTCTTAGATTCCGATGCTTCACTCCAGGTTTACTGTATGCCTGGGACCTTCTTACTGACGATGAAACACAGAAATTGCATCCGAATTAAATTCAAAAATCACAATGCCGACTTAAGTACAAGAGGACTGACACTCTAACTTTCTATGATTTGAACCTCTCCTGTGAGATTAGTTTTAGATTCCGATGCTTCACTTCAGCTTTACTGTATGCTTTGGACCTTCTTATTGACGATGAAACACAGAAATTGCATCCGAATTAAATTCAAAAGGCACAATGCCGACCTAAGTAGAAGAGGACTGACACTCTCACTTTCTATGATTTGAACCTCTTCTGTGAGTCCAGTTTTAGATTCCGATGCTACACTTCAGGTTTACTGTATACCTTGCACCTTTTTATTGACGATGAAACATAGTAATTGCATCGGAATTTAATACAAAAGGCACAATGCCGACTTAAGTAAAAGAGGACTGACACTCTAACTTTCTATGTTATGAACCTCTCCTGTGAGTCCAGTTTTAGATTCCGATGCTTCACTTCAGGTTTATTGAATCCCTTGGACATTCTTATTGACGATGAAACACAGAAATTGCATCGGAATTAAATTCAAAAATCACAATGCAGAGTTAAGTACAAGAGGACTGACACTCTCACTTTCTATGATTTGAACCTCTCCTGTGAGTCCAGTTTTAGATTCCGATGCTTCACTTCAGGTTTACAGTATACCTTGCACCTTCTTATTGACGATGAAACAGAGATATTGCAGCCGAATTTAATACAAAAGGCACAATGCCGACTTAAGTACAAGAGGACTGACATTCTAACTTTCTATGATTTGAACCTCTCCTGTGAGTCCAGTTTTAGATTCCGATGCTTCACTTCAGGTTTACTGTATCCCTTGGACATTCTTTTTGACGATGAAACACAGAAATTGCATCCGAATTTAATACAAAAGGCACAATGCCGACTTAAGTAAAAGAGGACTGACACTCTAACATTGTATGATTTGAACCTCTACTGCGAGTCCAGTTTTAAATTCCGATGCTTCACTTAAGGTTTACTGTACCCCTTGGACCTTCTTATTGACGATGAAACACAGAAATTGCATACGAATTTAATAGAAAAGGCACAATACCGCCTCAAGAACAAGAGGAGTGACACTCTCACTTTCTATGATTTGAACCTCTCCTGTGAGTCCAGTTTTAGATTCCGATGCTTCACTTCAGGTTTACTGTATTGCTTGGACCGTCTTATTGACTATGAAACACAGGAATTGCATGCGAATTTAATACAAATGGCACAATGCCAACTTAAGTACAAGGGGACTGACACTCTCTCTTTCTATGATTTGAACCTTTCCTGTGAGTCCGGTTTTAAATTCCGATGCTTCACTTCAGGTTTACTGTATACCTTGCACCTTCTTATTGACGATGAAACACAGAAATTGCAGCCGAGTTTAATACAAAAGGCACAATGCCGACTTAAGTACAAGAGGACTGACATTCTAACTTTCTGTGATTTGAACCTCTCCTGTGAGTCCAGTTTTAGATTCCGATGCTTCACTTCAGGTTTACTGTATCCCTTGGACATTCTTATTGACGATGAAACACAGAAATTGCATCCGAATTTAATACAAAAGGCACAATGCCGACTTAAGTAAAAGAGGTCTGACACTCTAAAATTCTATGATTTGAAACTCTCCTGCGAGTCCAGTTTTAGATTCCTATGCTTCACTTAAGGTTTACTGTATCCCTTGTACCTTCTTATTGACGAAGAAACACAGAAATTGCATACGAATTTAATACAAAAGGCACAATACCGACTCAAGTACAAGAGGAGTGACACTCTCACTTTCTATGATTTGAACCTCTTTGAGTCCAGTCTTAGATTCCGATGCTTCACTCCAGGTTTACTGTATGCCTGGGACCTTCTTACTGACGATGAAACACAGAAATTGCATCCGAATTAAATTCAAAAATCACAATGCCGACTTAAGTACAAGAGGACTGACACTCTAACTTTCTATGATTTGAACCTCTCCTGTGAGATTAGTTTTAGATTCCGATGCTTCACTTCAGCTTTACTGTATGCTTTGGACCTTCTTATTGACGATGAAACACAGAAATTGCATCCGAATTAAATTCAAAAGGCACAATGCCGACCTAAGTAGAAGAGGACTGACACTCTCACTTTCTATGATTTGAACCTCTTCTGTGAGTCCAGTTTTAGATTCCGATGCTACACTTCAGGTTTACTGTATACCTTGCACCTTTTTATTGACGATGAAACATAGTAATTGCATCGGAATTTAATACAAAAGGCACAATGCCGACTTAAGTAAAAGAGGACTGACACTCTAACTTTCTATGTTGTGAACCTCTCCTGTGAGTCCAGTTTTAGATTACGATGCTTCACTTCAGGTTTATTGAATCCCTTGGACATTCTTATTGACGATGAAACACAGAAATTGCATCCGAATTCAATAGAAATGCCACAATGCCGACTTAAGTACAAGAGGACTGACACTCTCACTTTCTATGATTTGAATCTTTCCTGTGAGTCCAGTTTTTGATTCCGATGCTTCACTTCGGGTTTACTGTATCCCTTGCACCTTCTTATTGACGATGAAACACAGAATTTGCATCGGAATTAAATTCAAAACGCACAATGCCGGTTGAAGTAAAAAAGGACTGACACTCTCATTTTCTATGATTTGAACCTCTCCTGTGAGTCCAGTCTTAGATTCCAATGCTTCATTCCAGGTTGACTGTATCCCTTGGACCTTCTTATTGACGATGAAACACAGAAATTGCATCGGAATTAAATTCAAAAATCACAATGCACAGTTAAGTACAAGAGGAATGATACTCTAACTTTCTATGATTTGAACCTCTCCTGTGAGTCCAGTTTTAGATTCTGTTGCTTCACTTCAGGTTTACTGTATCCCTTAGACCTTCTTATTGACGATGAAACACAGAGTTTGCATCCGAAATTAATACAAAAGGCACAATGCCGACTTAAGTACAAGAGGACTGACACTCTAACTTTCTATGATTTGAACCTCTCCTGTGAAATTAGTTTTAGATTCCGATGCTTCACTTCAGGTTTACTGTATCCTTTGGACCTTCTTATTGACGATGAAACACAGAAATTGCATCCGAATTAAATTCAAAAGGCACAATGCCGACCTAAGTACAAGAGGACTGACACTCTCACTTTCTATGATTTGAACCTCTCCTGTGAGTACAGTTTTAGATTCCGATGCTTCACTTCAGGTTTACAGTATACCTTGCACGTTCTTATTGACGATGAAACAGAGATATTGCAGCCGAATTTAATACAAAAGGCACAATGCCGACTTAAGTACAAGAGGACTGACATTCTAACTTTCTATGAGTTGAACCTCTCCTGTGAGTCCAGTTTTAGATTCCGATGCTTTACTTCAGGTTTACTGTATCCCTTGGACATTCTTTTTGACGATGAAACACAGAAATTGCATCCGAATTTAATACAAAAGGCACAATGCCGACTTAAGTAAAAGAGGACTGACACTCTAACATTGTATGATTTGAACCTCTACTGCGAGTCCAGTTTTAAATTCCGATGCTTCACTTAAGGTTTACTGTATCCCTTGGACCTTCTTATTGACGATGAAACACAGAAATTGCATACGAATTTAATAGAAAAGGCACAATACCGCCTCAAGAACAAGAGGAGTGACACTCTCACTTTCTATGATTTGAACCTCTCCTGTGAGTCCAGTTTTAGATTCCGATGCTTCACTTCAGTTTTACTGTATCCCTTGGACCTTCTTATTGACGATGAAACACAGAAATTTCATCCGAATTTAATACAAATGCATCAATGCCGACTTAAGTACAAGAGGACTGACACTATCACTTACTATGATTTCAACCTCTCCTGTGAGTCCAGTCTTAGATTCCGATGCTTCACTCCAGGTTTACTGTATCCCTGGGACTTTCTTACTGACGATGAAACACAGAAATTGCATCCGAATTAAATTCAAAAATCACAATGCCGACTTAAGTACAAGAGGACTGACACTCTAACTTTCAATGATTTGAACCTCTCCTGTGAGTCTTGTTTTAGATTCCGATGCTTCACTTCAGGTTTACTGTATCCCTTGGACCTTCTTATTGACGATGAAACACAGAAATTGCATCGGAATTTAATACAAAAGGCACAATCCCGACTTAAGTACAAGAGGACTGACATTCTAACTGTCTATGATTTGAACCTCTCCTGTGAGTCCAGTTTCAGATTCCGTAGCATCACTTCAGGTTTACTGTATCCCTTGGACCTTCTAATTGACGATGAAACACAGAGTTTGCATCCGAATTTAATACAAAAGTCACAATGCCGACTTAAGTACAAGAGGACTGACGCTCTTACTTTCTATGATTTGAACCTCTCCTGTGAGTCCAGTTTTAGATTCCGATGCTTCACTTCAGGTTTACTGTATCCTTTGGACCTTCTTATTGACGATGAAACACAGAAATTGCAGCGGAATCAAATTCAAAAGGCACAATGCCGACCTAAGTAGAAGAGGACTGACACTCTCACTTTCTATGATTTGAACCTCTCCTGTGAGTCCAGTTTTAGATTCCGATGCTTCACTTCAGGTTTACTGTATACCTTGCACCTTTTTATTGACGATGAAACATAGTAATTGCATCGGAATTTAATACAAAAGGCCAAATGCCGACTTAAGTAAAGAGGACTGACAGTCTAACTTTCTATGATTTGTACCTCTCCTGTGAGTCCACCTTTAGATTCCGATGCTTCACTTCAGGTTTATTGTATCCCTTGGACATTCTTATTGACGATGAAACACAGAAATTGCATCCGAATTCAATAGAAACGCCACAATGCCGACTTAAGTACGAGAGGACTGACACTCTCACTTTCTATGATTTGAACCTTTCCTGTGAGTCCAGTTTTAGATCCCGATGCTTCACTTCAGGTTTGCTGTATCCCTTGGACCTTTTTATTTACGATGAAACACAGAGTTTGCATCCAAATTTAATACAAAAGGTACAATGCCGACTTAAGTACAAGAGGACTGACGCTCTTACTTTCTATGATTTGAACCTCTCCTGTGAGTCCAGTTTTATATTCCGATGTTTCACTTCAGGTTTACTGTATTCCTTGGACCGGTTTATTGACTATGAAACACAGGAATTGCATCCGAATTTAATACAAATGGCACAATGCCAACTTAAGTACAAGGGGACTGACACTCTCTCTTTCAATGATTTGAACCTCTCCTGTGAGTCCGGTTTTAAATTCCGATGCTTCACTTCAGGTTTACTGTATACCTTGCACCTTCTTATTGACGATGAAACATAGAAATTGCATCGGAATTTAATGCAAAAGCCACAATACCGACATAAATAAAAGAGGACTAACACTCTAAATTTCAATGATTTGAACCTCTCCTGTGAGTCCAGTTCTAGATTCCGATGCTTCACTTCATGTTGATAGTATCCCTTGGACCTTCTTATTGACGATGAAACACAGAAATTGCATCCGAATTTAATACAAATGGCACAATGTAGACTTAAGTACAAGAGGACTGACACTCTCACTTTCTATGATTTGAACCTCTCCTGTGAGTCCAGTTATATATTCCGATGCTTCACTTCAGGTTTACAGTATACCTTGCACCTTCTTATTGACGATGAAACACAGAAATTGGAGCCGAATTAAATACAAAAGGCACAATGCCGACTTAAGTAAAAGAGGACTGACACTCTAACATTCTATGATTTGAACCTCTCCTGCGAGTCCAGTTTTAGATTCCGATGCTTCACTTAAGGTTTACTGTATCCCTTGGACCTTCTTATTGACGATGAAACACAGAAATTGCATACGAGTTTAATACAAAAGGCACAATACCGACTCAAGTACAAGAGGAGTGACTCTCTCACTTTCTATGATTTGAACCTCTCCTGTGAGTCCAGTTTTAGATTCCGATGCTTCACTTCAGTTTTACTGTATCCCTTGGACCTTCTTATTGACGATGAAACACAGAAATTTCATCCGAATTTAATACAAATGCAACAATGCCGACTTAAGTACAAGAGGACTGACACTCTCACTTTCTATGATTTGAACCTCTCCTGTGAGTCCCGTTTTAGATTCCGATGTTTCACTTCAGGTTTACTGTATTCCTTGGACCTTCTTATTGGCTATGAAACACAGGAATTGCATCCGAATTTAATACAAATGGCACAATGCCAACTTAAGTACAAGAGGACTGACACTCTCTCTTTCTATGATTTGAACCTCTCCTGTGAGTTCGGTTTTAAATTCCGATGCTTCACTTCAGGTTTACTGTATAGCTTGCACCTACTTATTGACGATGAAACATAGAAATTGCATCGGAATTTAATGCAAAAGCCACAATTCCGACTTAAATAAAAGAGGACTAACACTCTAACTTTCTATGATGTTAACCTCTCCTGTGAGTCCAGTTTCAGATTACGATGCTTCACTTCAGGTTTACTGCATACCTTGCACCTTCTTATTGACGATGAAACTCAGAAATTGCATCGGAATTAAATTCAAAATGCACAATACCGACATAACTACAAGAGAACTGACATTCTAACTTTCTATGATTTGAACCTCTCCTGTGAGTCCAGTTTTAGTTTCCGATGCTTCACTTCAGGTTTACTGTATCCCTTGGACCTTCTTATTGACGATGAAACACAGAAATTGCATCCGAATTTAATACAAAAGTCACAATGCCGACTTAAGTAAAAGAGGACTTACACTCTAACATTCCATGATTTGATCCTCTCCTGCGAGTCCAGTTTTAGATTCCGATGCTTCACTTAAAGTTTACTGTATCCCTTGGACCTTCTTATTGACGATGAAACACAGAAATTGCATCCGAATTTAATACAAAAGGCACAATGCCGACTTAAGTACAAGAGGACTGACATTCTAACTTTCTATGATTTGAACCTCTCCTGTGAGTCCAGTTTTAGTTTCCGATGCTTCACTTCAGGTTTACTGTATCCCTGGGACCTTCTTATTGACGAAGAAACACAGAAATTGCATCCGAAATTAATACAAAAGGCACAATGCCGACTTAAGTAGAAGAGGACTGACACTCTAACATTCTATGATTTGAACCTCTCCTGCGAGTCCAGTTTTAGATTCCAATGCTTCACTTAAGGTTTACTGTATCCCTTGCACCTTCTTATTGACGATGAAACACAGAAATTGCATCCGAATGTAATACAAAAGGCACAAAACCGACTTAAGTACAAGAGGAGTGACACTCTAACTTTCTATGATTTGAATCTCTCCTGTGAGTCCAGTTTCAGATTCCGATGCTTCACTTCAGGTTTACTGTATCCTTTGCACCTTCTTATTGACGATGAAACACAGAAAACGCATCGGAATGAAATTCAAAAGGCACAATGCCGACCTAAGTAGAAGTGGACTGACACTCTCATTTTCTATGATTTGAACCTCTCCTGTGAGTCCAGTTTTAGATTCCGATGTTTCACTTCAGGTTTACTGTATACCTTGCACCTTCCTATTGACGATGAAACACAGAAATTGCATCGGAAATAAATTCAAAGGACACAATGCCGACTTAAGTACAAGAGGACTGACACTCTCACTTTCTATGATGTGAACCTCTTCTGTGAGTCCAGTTTTAGATTCCGATGCTTCACTTCAGGTTTACTGTATCCCTTGGACCTGCTTATTGACGATGAAACACAGAGTTTGTATCCGAATTTTAATACAAAAGGTACAATGCCGACTTAAGTACAAGAGGACTGACACTCTAACTTTCTATGATTTGAACCTCTCCTATGAGTCCAGTTTTAGATCCCGATGCTTCACTTCAGGTTTACTGTATACCTTGGACCTTTTTATTGACGATGAAACACAGAGTTTGCATCCAAATTTAATACAAAAATCACAATGGCGACTAAAGTACAAGAGTACTGACACTCTCACTTTCTATGAATTGAACCTCTCCTGTGAGTCCAGTTTTAGATTCCGAAGCTTCACTTCAGGTTTACTGTATCCCTTGGACCTTCTTATTGACTATGAAACACAGAAATTGCATCCGAATTTAATACAAAAGGCACAATGGCGACTTAAGTACAAGACTACTGACACTCTCAATTTCTATGATGTGAACCTCTCCTGTGAGTCCAGTTTCAGATTCCGATGCTTCACTTCAGGTTTACTGCAAACCTTGCACCTTCTTATTGACGATGAAACACAGAAATTGCATCGGAATTAAATTCTAAATGCACAATACCGAATTAAGTACAAGAGAACTGACACTCTCACTTTCTATGATTTGAACCTCTCCTATGAGTCCAGTTTTAGATCCCGATGCTTCACTTCAGGTTTACTGTATACCTTGGACCTTTTTATTGACGATGAAACACAGAGTTTGCATCCAAATTTAATACAAAAATCACAATGGCGACTAAAGTACAAGAGTACTGACACTCTCACTTTCTATGAATTGAACCTCTCCTGTGAGTCCAGTTTTAGATTCCGATGCTTCACTTCAGGTTTACTGTATCCCATGGACCTTCTTATTGACGATGAATCACAGAAATTTCAACCTAATTTAATACAAATGCCACAATGCCGACTTAAGTACAAGAGGACTGACACTGTCATTTTCTATGATTTGAACCTCTCCTGTGTGACCAGTTTTAGATTCCGATGCTTCACATCAGGTTTACCGTATACCTTGCACCTCCTTATTGACGATGAGACACAGAAATTGCATCCGAATTTAATACAAAAGGCACAATGCCGACTTAAGTACAAGAGGACTGACATTCTAACTTTCTATGATTTGAACCTCTCATGTGAATCCAATTTTAGATTCCGATGCTTCACTTCAGGTTTACTGTATCCGTTGGACATTCTTATTGACGATGAAACACAGAAATTGCTCCCCAATTTAATACAATAGCACAATACCGACTCAAGTACAAGAAGAGTGACACTCTAACTTTCTATGACTTGAACCTCTCCTGTGAGTCCAGTTTCAGATTCCGATGGTTCACTTCCGGTTTATTGTATCCCTTGGACCTTCTTATTGACGATGAAACACAGAAATTGCATCCGAATTTAATACAAATGCCACAAAGCCGACATAAGTACAAGAGGACGGACACTCTCACTTTCTATGATTTGAACCTTTCCTATGAGTCCAGTTTTAGATTCCGATGCTTCACTTCAGGTTTACTGTATCCGTTGGACCTTCTTATTGACGATCAAACACAGATATTTCATCCTAATTAAATACAAATGCCACAATGCCGACTTAAGTACAAGAGAACTGACACTCTCATGTTCTATGATTTGAACCTCTCCTGTGAGTCCAGTTTTCGATTCCGATGCTTCACTACAGGTTTACTGAATACCTTGCTCCTTCTAATTGACGATGAAACACAGAAATTGCATCCGAATTTAATACAAAGGGCAAATTCCGACTTAAGTACAAGAGGTCTGACATTCTAACTTTCTATGATTTGAACCTCTCCTGTGAATCCAGTTTTAGATTCCGATGCTTCACTTCAGGTTCACTGTATCCCTTGGACATTCTTATTGACGATGAAACACAGAAATTGCTACCCAATTTAATACAAAAGCACAATACCGACTCAAGTACAAGAGGAGTGACACTCTAACTTTCTATGATTTGAACCTCTCCTGTGAGTCCAGTTTTAGATTCCGATGCTTCACTTCAGGTTTCTTGTATCCCTTGGACCTTCTTATTGACGATGAAACACAGAAATTGCATCCGAATTTAATACAAATGCCACAAAGCCGACATAAGTACAAGAGGACGGACACTCTCACTTTCTATGATTTGAACCTTTCCTATGAGTCCAGTTTTAGATATCGATGCTTCACTTCAGGTTTACTGTATCCGTTGGACCTTCTTATTGACGATCAAACACAGATATTTCATCCTAATTAAATACAAATGCCACAATGCCGACTTAAGTACAAGAGAACTGACACTCTCATGTTCTATGATTTGAACCTCTCCTGTGAGTCCAGTTTTCGATTCCGATGCTTCACTACAGGTTTACTGAATACCTTGCTCCTTCTAATTGACGATGAAACACAGAAATTGCATCCGAATTTAATACAAAGGGCAAAATGCCGACTTAAGTACAAGAGGTCTGACATTCTAACTTTCTATGATTTGAACCTCTCCTGTGAATCCAGTTTTAGATTCCGATGCTTCACTTCAGGTTCACTGTATCCCTTGGACATTCTTATTGACGATGAAACACAGAAATTGCTACCCAATTTAATACAAAAGCACAATACCGACTCAAGTACAAGAGGAGTGACACTCTAACTTTCTATGATTTGAACCTCTCCTGTGAGTCCAGTTTTAGATTCCGATGCTTCACTTCAGGTTTCTTGTATCCCTTGGACCTTCTTATTGACGATGAAACACAGAAATTGCATCCGAATTTAATACAAATGCCACAATGCCGACATAAGTACAAGAGGACGGACACTCTCACTTTCTATGATTTGAACCTTTCCTGTGAGTCCAGTTTCAGATTCCGATGCTTCACTTCAGGTTTACTGTATCCCTTGGACATTCTTATTGACGATGGAACACAGAAATTGCACCCGAATTTAATACAAATGACACAATGCCGAATTAAGTACAAGAGGACTGACACTCTTACTTTCTATGATTTGAACCTCTTCTAAGAGTTCAGTTTCAGATTCCGATGCGTCACTTCAGGTTTACTGTATACCTGGCACCTTCTTATTGACGATGAAACACAGAAATTGCATCGGAATTAAATTCAAAAGGCACAATGCCGACTTAAGTACAAGAGGACTGACACTCTAACTTTCTACGATTTGAACCTCTCCTGTGAGTCCAGTTTCAGATTCCGAAGCATCATTTCAGGTTTACTGCATCCCTTGGACCTTCTAATTGACGATGAAACACAGAGTTTGCATCCAAATTTAATACAAAAGTCACAATGCCGACTTAAGTACAAAGGACTGACACTCTAACATTCTATGATTTGAACCTCTCCTGTGAGTCCAGTTTTAGATTCCGAAGCTTCACTTCAGGTTTACTCTATCCCTTGGACCTTCTTATTGACTATGAAACACAGAAATTGCATCCGAATTTAATACAAAAGGCACAATGGCGACTTAAGTACAAGACTACTGACACTCTCAATTTCTATGATGTGAACCTCTCCTGTGAGTCCAGTTTCAGATTCCGATGCTTCCCTTTAGGTTTACTGCATACCTTGAACCTTCTTATTGACGATGAAACACAGAAATTGCATCGGAATTAAATTCTAAATGCACAATACCGACTTAAGTACAAGAGAACTGACACTCTCACTTTCTATGATTTGAACCTCTCCTATGAGTCCAGTTTTAAATCCCGATGCTTCACTTCAGGTTTACTGTATACCTTGGACCTTTTTATTGACGATGAAACACAAAGTTTTCATCCAAATTTAATACAAAATGTACAATGCCGACTTAAGTACAAGAGGACATACACTCTTACTTTCTATGATTTGAACCTCCCCTGTGAGTCCCGTTTTAGATTCCGATGTTTCACTTCAGGTTTACTGTATTCCTTGGACCTTCTTATTGGCTATGAAACACAGGAATTGCATCCGAATTTAATACAAATGGCACAATGCCAACTTAAGTACAAGAGGACTGACACTCTCTCTTTCTATGATTTGAACCTCTCCTGTGAGTTCGGTTTTAAATTCCGATGCTTCACTTCAGGTGTACTGTATACCTTGCACCTTCTTATTGACGATGAAACATAGAAATTGCATCGGAATTTAATGCAAAAGCCACAATTCCGACTTAAATAAAAGAGGACTAACACTCTAACTTTCTATGATGTGAACCTCTCCTGTGAGTCCAGTTTCAGATTACGATGCTTCACTTCAGGTTTACTGCATACCTTGCACCTTCTTATTGACGATGAAACTCAGATATTGCATCGGAATTAAATTCAAAATGCACAATACCGACTTAACTACAAGAGGATTGACATTCTAACTTTCTATGATTTGAACCTCTCCTGTGAGTCCAGTTTTAGTTTCCGATGCTTCACTTCAGGTTTACTGTATCCCTTGGACCTTCTTATTGACGATGAAACACAGAAATTGCATCCGAATTTAATACAAAAGTCACAATGCCGACTTAAGTAAAAGAGGACTTACACTCTAACATTCCATGATTTGATCCTCTCCTGCGAGTCCAGTTTTAGATTCCGATGCTTCACTTAAGGTTTACTGTATCCCTTGGACCTTCTTATTGACGATGAAACACAGAAATTGCATCCGAATTTAATACGAAAGGCACAATGCCGACTTAAGTACAAGAGGACTGACATTCTAACTTTCTATGATTTGAACCTCTCCTGTGAGTCCAGTTTTAGTTTCCGATGCATCACTTCAGATTTACTGTATCCCTGGGACCTTCTTATTGACGACGAAACACAGAAATTGCATCCGAATTTAATACAAAAGGCACAATGCCGACTTAAGTTGAAGAGGACAGACACTCTAACATTCTATGATTTGAACCTCTCCTGCGAGTCCAGTTTTAGATTCCAATGCTTCACTTATGGTTTACTGTATCCCTTGGACCTTCTTATTGACGATGAAACACAGAAATTGCATCCGAATTTAATACAAAAGGCACAATACCGACTGAAGTACAAGAGGAGTGACACTCTAACTTTCTATGATTTGAATCTCTCCTGTGAGTCCAGTTTCAGATTCCGATGCTTCACTTCAGGTTTACTGTATCCTTTGCACCTTCTTATTGACGATGAAACACAGAAAATGCATCGGAATGAAATTCAAAAGGCACAATGCCGACCTAAGTAGAAGTGGACTGACACTCTCATTTTCTATGATTTGAACCTTTCCTGTGAGTCCAGTTTTAGATTCCGATGTTTCACTTCTGGTTTACTGTATACCTTGCATCTTCTTATTGACGATGAAACACAGAAATTGCATCGGAAATAAATTCAAAAGACACAATGCCGACTTAAGTACAAGTGGACTGACACTCTCACTTTCTATGATGTGAACCTCTTCTGTGAGTCCAGTTTTAGATTCCGATGCTTCACTTCAGGTTTACTGTATCCCTTGGACCTGCTTATTGACGATGAAACACAGAGTTTGCATCCGAATTTTAATACAAAAGGTACAATGCCGACTTAAGTACAAGAGGACTGACACTCAAACTTTCTACGATTTGAACCTCTCCTGTGAGTCCAGTTTAAGATTCCGATGCATCACTTCAGGTATACTGTATCCCTTGGATCTTCTTATTGACGATGAAACACAGAAATTGCATCCGAATGTAATACAAAAATCACAATGGCGACTGAAGTACAAGAGTACTGACACTCTCACTTTCTAAGAATTGAACCTCTCCTGTGAGTCCAGTTTTAGATTCCGATGCATCACTTCAGGGTTACTGTATCCCATGGACCTTCTTATTGACGATGAATCACAGAAATTTCATCCTAATTTAATACAAATGCCACAATGCCGACTTAAGTACAAGAGGACTGACACTCTCACTTTCTATGATTTGAACCTCTCCTGTGTGTCC
Organism: Schistocerca americana; assembly: GCF_021461395.2. Classification (NCBI taxonomy): domain Eukaryota; kingdom Metazoa; phylum Arthropoda; class Insecta; order Orthoptera; family Acrididae; genus Schistocerca; species Schistocerca americana. Next base: position 7,760,967 of record NC_060128.1, on the reverse strand, counting down.
GGTTTTTGATTCTGATGCTTCACTTCAGGTTTACAGTATACTTTGCACCTTCTTATTGACGTTGAAACATAGAAATTGCATCGGAACTTAATACAAAAGGCAAAATGCTGACTTAAGTAAAAGAGGACCGACACGCTAACTTTCTATGTTTTGAACCTCTCCTGTGAGTCCAGTTTTAGATTCCGATGCTTCTCTTTAGGTTTACTGTATCCCTTGGACCTTCTAACTGACGATGAAACACAGAAATTGCATCCAAATTTAATACAAAAGGCACAATACCGACTTAAGTACAAGAGGAGTGTCACTCTATCTATGATTTGAAACTCTCCTGTGAGTCGAGTTTTAGATTCTGATGCTTCACTTCAGGTTTACTGTATCCCTTGGACCTTCTTATTGACGAAGAATCACAGAAATTGCATCCGATTTTAATACAAAAGTCACAATGCCGACTTAAGTACAAGAGGACTGATCATCAAACTTTCTATGATATGAACCTCTCCTGTGAGTCCAGTTTAAGATTCCGATGCTTCACTTCAGGTTTACTGTATCCCTTGGACCTTCTTATTGACGAGGAAACACAGAAATAGCATCCGAATGTAATACAAAAGGCTCAATACCGACTTAAGTACAAGAGGAGTGTCACTCTATTTATGATTTGAAACTCTCCTGTGAGTCGAGTTTTAGATTCTGATGCTTCACTTCAGGTTTACTGCATCCCTTGGACCTTCTTATTGAGGATGAAACACAGAAAGTGCATCCGAATTTAATACAAATGGCACAATGCCGACTTAAGTACAAGAGGACTGACACTCTCACTTTCTATGATTGGAACCTCTCGTGTAAGTCCAGTTTTAGATTCCGATGCTTCACTTCAGGTTTACTGTACCCCTTGCACCTTCTTATTGAAGATGAAACACAGGAAGTGCATCCGAATTTAATACAAATGGCACAATGCCGACTTAAGTACAAGAGGACTGACACTCTCACTTTCTATTATTTGAACCTCTCCTGTGAGTCCATTTTTAGATTCCGATGCTTCACTTCAGGTTTACTGTATCCCTTGGATCTTCTTATTGACGATGAAACACAGAAATTGCATCCGAATTTAATACAAATATCACAATGCCGACTAAAGTACAAGAGGACTGACACTCTCACTTTCTATGATTTGAACCTCCCCTGTGAGTCCGGTTTTAGATTCCGATGCTTCACTTCAGGTTTACTGTATACCTTGCACCTTCTTATTGACGATGAAACATAGAAATTGCATCGGAATTTAATGCAAAAGGCACAATAATGACTTAAGTAAAAGATTACTGACACTCTAACTTTCTATGATTTGAACCTCTCCTGTGAGTCCAGTTTTAGATTCCGATGCTTCACTTCAGGTATACTGTATCCCTTGGACCTTCTTATTGACGATGAAACACAGAAATTGCATCCGAAATTAATACAGAAGGCACAATACCGACTTAAGTACAAGAGGAGTGACACTATATCTATGATTTGAATCTCTCGTGTGAGTCCTGTTTTAGATTCCGATGCTTCACTTCAGGTTTACTGAATCCCTTGGACCTTCTTATTGAAGATGAAACACAGAAATTGCATCAGAATTAAATGCAAAAGGCACAATGCCTACTTAAGTAAAAGTGGATTGACACTCTCACTCTCTATGATTTGAACCTCTCCTGTGCGTCCAGTTTTAGATTCCGATGCTTTGCTTAAGGTTTACTGTATCCCTTGGACCATCTTATTGACGATGAAACACAGAAATTGCATCGGAATAAAATTCAAAAGGCACAATGCCGACTTAAGTACAAGAGGACTGACACTCAAACTTTTTATGATTTGACCCTCTCCTGCGATTCCAGTTTTAGATTCCGATGCTTCACTTCAGGTTTACTGTATCGCTTGGACCTTCTTATTGAAGATGAAACACAGAAAGTGCATCCGAGTTTAATACAAATGGCACAATGCCGACTTAAGTACAAGAGGACTGACACTCTCACTTTCTATGATTTGAACCTCTCCTGTGAGTCCAGTTTTAGATTCCGATGCTTCACTTCAGGTATACTGTATACCTTGGACCTTCTTATTGACGATGAAACACAGAAATTGCATCCGAATTTAATACAAATGACACAATGCCGACATAAAAAAAGAGGACTGACACTCTAAATTTCTATGATTTGAACCTCTCGTGTGAGTCCAGTTTTAGAATCCGATGCTTCACTTCAGGTTTACTGTATCCCTTGGACCCTCTTATTGACGATGAAACAAAGAAATTTCATCCGAATTTAATACAAAAGGCACAATACCGACTTAAGTAAAAGAGGAGTGACACTCTAACTTTCTATGATTTGAACCGCTGCTGTGAGTCCAGTTTTAGATTCGAATGTTTCGATTCAGGCTTACTGTATCCCTTGGAAGTTCTTATTGACTTTGGATCACAGGAATTGCATCCGAATTTAATACAAATGGCACAATGCCGACTTAAGTACAAGAGGACTGACACTCTCACTTTCTATGATTTGAACCTCTCCTGTGAGCCCAGTTTTAGATTCCGGTGCTTCACTTCAGGTTTACTGTATACCTTGCACCTTCTTATTGACGATGAAACACAGAAGTTACATCGGAATTTAATTCAAAAGGCACCAGGCCGAATTAAGTGCAAGAGGACTGACACTCTAACTTTCTATGTTTTGAACCTCTCCTGTGAGTCCAGTTTTAGATTCCGATGCTTCACTTCAGGTTTACTGAATCCCTTGGACCTTCTTATTGACGATGAAACACAGAGATTGCATTCGAATTCAATACAAAAGGCACAATGCCGACTTACGTGCAAAAGGACTGACACTCTAACTTTCTATGATTTGAACCTCTCCTGTGAGTCCAGTTTTGGATTCCGATGTTTCACTTAAGGTTTACTGTATCCCTTGGACCTTCTTATTGACGATGAAACACAGAAATTAGATCCGAATTTAATACAAATGGCACAATGCCGACTTAAGTACAAGAGGACTGTCACTCTTATTCTCTATGAATCGAACCTCTCCTGTGAGGTCAGTTTTAGATTCGGATGCTTCACTTCAGGTTAACTGTATCCCTTGGACCTTCTTATTGACGAAAAAACACAGAAATTGCATCCGTATTTAATACAAATGGCACAATACCGACTTAAGTACAAGAGGAGTGACACTCTAACTTTCTATGATTTGAACCTCTCCTGTGAGTCCAGTTTTAGATTCCGATGTTTCACTTCAGGTTTACTGTATCTCTTGGACTTTCTTATTGACTAAGAATCAGAGGAATTGCATCCGAATTTAATACAAATGGCACAATGCCGACTTAAGTACAAGAGGTCTGACACTCTCACTTTCTATGATTCGAACCTCCCCTGTGAGTCCAGTTTTAGATTCCGATGCTATACTTCAGGTTAACTGTATCCGTTGGACGTTCTTGTTTACGATGAAACACAGAAATTGCATCCGAATTTAATACAAAAGGCACAATGGCGACTTACGTACAAGAGGACTGAGACTCTCACTTTCTATTATTTGAACCTCTCCTGTGAGTCCAGTTTCAGATTCCGATGCTTCACTTCAGGTTTACTGTATCCCTTGGACATTGTTATTGACGATGAAACACAGAAATTGCAACTGAATTAAATTCAAAATGCACAATGCCGACATAAGTAAAAGAGGACTGACACTCTCACTCTCTATGATTTGAACCTCTCCTGTGAGTCCAGTTTTAGATTCCGATGCTTTGCTTAAGGTTTACTGTATCCCTTGGACCATCTTATTGACGATGATACACAGAAATTGCATCGGAATTAAATTCAAAAGGCACAATGCCGACTTAAGTACAAGAGGATTGACACTCAAACTTTCTATGATTTGAACCTCTCCTGTGGTCCAGATTTCGATTCCGATGCTTCACATCAGGTTTACTGTATCCCTTGGACCTTCTTATTGACTATGAATCACAGGAATTGCATCCGAATTTAATACAAATGGCACAATGCCGACTTAAGTACAAGAGGTCTGACACTCTCACTTTCTATGATTTGAACCTCTCCTGTGAGTCCAGTTTTAGATTCCGATGCTATACTTCAGGTTTACTGTATCCCTTTTACGTTCTTCTTGACGATGAAACACAGAAATATCATCCGAATTTAATACAAAAGGAACAATGGCGACATAAGTACAAGAGGACTGAGACTCTCACTTTCTATGATTTGAACCTCTCCTGTGAGTCCAGTTTCAGATTCCGATGCTTCACTTCAGGTTTACTGTATCCCTTGGACCTTCTTATTGACGATGAAACACAGACATTGCAACTGAATTAAATTCAAAAGGCACAATGCCGACTTAAGTAAAAGAGGACTGACACTCTCACTCTCTATGATTTGAACCTCTCCTGTGAGTCCAGTTTTAGATTCCGATGCTTCGCTTAAGGTTTACTGTATCCCTTGGACCATCTTATTGACGATGATGTACAGAAATTGCATCGGAATTAAATTCAAAAGGCACAATGCCGACTTAAGTACAAGAGGACTGGCACTCAAACTTTCTATGATTTGAACCTCTCCTGTGAGTCCAGTTTTAGATTCCGATGCTTCACTTCAGGTTTACTGTATCCCTTGGACCTTCTTATTCACGATGAAACACAGAAATTGCTTCCGAATTTAATACAAATGGCACAATGCCGACTTAAGTACAAGAGGACTGTCACTCTTACTCTCTATGATTCGAACCTCTCCTGTGAGGTCAGTTTTAGATTCGGATGCTTCACTTCAGGTTAACTGTATCCCTTGGACCTTCTTGTTGACGAAAAAACACAGAAATTGCATCCGTATTTAATACAAATGGCACAATACCGACTTAAGTACAAGAGGAGTGACACTCTAACTTTCTATGATTTGAACCTCTTCTGTGAGTCCAGTTTTCGATTCCGATGTTTCACTTCAGGTTTACTGTATCCCTTGGACCTTCTTATTGACTATGAATCACAGGAATTGCATCCGAATTTAATACAAATGGCACAATGCCGACTTAAGTACAAGAGGACTGACACTCTCACTTTCTATGATTTGAACCTCTCCTGTGAGTACAGTTTTAGATTCCGATCCTATACTTCAGGTTTACTGTATCCCTTGGACGTTCTTGTTGACGATGAAACACAGAAATTGCATCCGAATTTAATACAAAAGGCACAATTGCGACTTAAGTACAAGAGGACTGAGACTCTCACTTTCTATGATTTGAACCTCTCCTGTGAGTCCAGTTTCAGATTCCGATGCTTCACTTCAGATTTACTGTATCCCTTGGACCTTCTTATTGACGATGAAACACAGAAATTGCATCGGAATGAAATTCAAAAGGCACAATGCCGACTTAAGTACAAGAGGACTGACACTCAAACTTTCTATGATTTGAACCTCTCCTGTGGGTCGAGTTTTCGATTCCGATGCTTCACATCAGGTTCACTGTATACCTTGCACCTTCTTATTGACGATGAAACACAGACGTTGCATCGGAATTAAATTCAAAAGGCACCACGCCGACTTAAGTCAAGGGGACTGACACTCTAACTTTCTATGTTTTGAACCTCTCCTGTGAGTCCAGTTTTAGATTCCGATGCTTCACTTCAGGTTTACTGTATCCCTTGGATTTTCTTATTGACGATGAAACACAGAAATTGCAACTGAATTAAATTCAAAAGGCACAATGCCGACTTAAGTAAAAGAGGACTGCCACTCTCACTCTCTATGATTTGGACCTCTCCTGTGAGTCCAGTTTTAGATTCCGATGCTTCGCTTAAGGTTTACTGTATCCCTTGGACCATCTTATTGACGATGATACACAGAAATTGCATCGGATTTAAATTCAAAAAGCACAATGCCGACTTAAGTACAAGAGGACTGACACTCAAACTTTCTATGATTTGAACCTCTCCTGTGAGTCCAGTTTTAGATTCCGATGCTTCACTTCAGGTTTACTGTATCCCTTGGACCTTCTTATTCACGATGAAACACAGAGTTGGCATCCGAATTTAATACAAAAGGCACAATGCCGACTTACGTGCAAGAGGACCGATACTCTAACTTTGTATGATTTGAACCTCTCCTGTGTGTCTAGTTTTAGATTCCGATGCTTCACTTCAGGTTTACTGTATCCCTTGGATTTTCTTATTGAAGATGAAACACAGAAATTGCATCCGAATTTAATACAAATGGCACAATGCCGACTTAAGTACAAGAGGACTGACACTCTCACTTTCTGTGATTTGAACCTCTCCTGTGAGTCCAGTTTTAGATTCCGATGCTTCACTTCAGGTTTACTGTATCCCTTGGACCTTCTTATTGACGATGAAACACAGAAATTGCATCCGAATTAAATACAAATGGCCCAATGCCGACTTAAGTACAAGAGGACCGACACTCTCACTTTCTATGATTTGAACATCTCCTGCGAGTCTAGTTTCAGATTCCGATGCTTCACTTCAGGTTTTCTGTATCCCTTGAACCTGCTTATTGACGATGAAACACTGAAATTGCATCGGAATTAAATTCAAAAGGCACAATGCCGACTTAAGTACAAGAGGACTGACACTCTAACTTTCTGTGATTTGAACCTCTCCTGTGGGTCCAGCTTTCGATTCCGATGCTTCACATCAGGTTTACTGTATCGCTTGGACCTTCTTATTGACGATGAAACACAGAGTTTGCATCCGAATTTAATACAAAAGGCACAATGCCGACATAAGTACAAGAGGACTGACACAAAAACTTTTTATGATTTGAACCTCTCCTGTGATTCCAGTTTTAGATTCCGATGCTTCATTTCTGGTTTACTGTATCCCTTGGACCTTCTTATTGACGATGAAACACAGAAATTGCAACTGAATTAAATTCAAAAGGCACAATGCCGACTTAAGTAAAAGAGGACTGACACTCTCACTCTCTATGATTTGAACCTCTCCTGTGAGTCCAGTTTTAGATTCCGATGCTTCGCTTAAGGTTTACTGTATCCCTTGGACCATCTTATTGACGATGATATACAGAAATTGCATCGGAATTAAATTCAAAAGGCACAATGCCGACTTAAGTACAAGAGGACTGGCACTCAAACTTTCTATGATTTGAACCTCTCCTGTGAGTCCAGTTTTAGATTCCGATGCTTCACTTCAGGTTTACTGTATCCCTTGGACCTTCTTATTCACGATGAAACACAGAAATTGCTTCCGAATTTAATACAAATGGCACAATGCCGACTTAAGTACAAGAGGACTGTCACTCTTACTCTCTATGATTCGAACCTCTCCTGTGAGGTCAGTTTTAGATTCGGATGCTTCACTTCAGGTTAACTGTATCCCTTGGACCTTCTTGTTGACGAAAAAACACAGAAATTGCATCCGTATTTAATACAAATGGCACAATACCGACTTAAGTACAAGAGGAGTGACACTCTAACTTCCTATGATTTGAACCTCTCCTGTTCGTCCAGTTTTAGATTCCGATATTTCACTTCAGGTTTACTGTATCCCTTGGACCTTCTTATTGACTATGAATCACAGGAATTGCATCCGAATTTAATACAAATGGCACAATGCCGACTTAAGTACAAGAGGTCTGACACTCTCACTTTCTATGATTTGAACCTCTCCTGTGAGTACAGTTTTAGATTCCGATCCTATACTTCAGGTTTACTGTATCCCTTGGACGTTGTTGTTGACGATGAAACACAGAAATTGCATCCGAATTTAATACAAAAGGCACAATTGCGACTTAAGTACAAGAGGACTGAGACTCTCACTTTCTATGATTTGAACCTCGCCTGTGAGTCCAGTTTCAGATTCCGATGCTTCACTTCAGATTTACTGTATCCCTTGGACCTTCTTATTGACGATGAAACACAGAAATTGCATCGGAATGAAATTCAAAAGGCACAATGCCGACTTAAGTACAAGAGGACTGACACTCAAACTTTCTATGATTTGAACCTCTCCTGTGGGTCGAGTTTTCGATTCCGATGCTTCACATCAGGTTCACTGTATACCTTGCACCTTCTTATTGACGATGAAACACAGACGTTGCATCGGAATTAAATTCAAAAGGCACCACGCCGACTTAAGTCAAGGGGACTGACACTCTAACTTTCTATGTTTTGAACCTCTCCTGTGAGTCCAGTTTTAGATTCCGATGCTTCACTTCAGGTTTACTGTATCCCTTGGATTTTCTTATTGACGATGAAACACAGAAATTGCAACTGAATTAAATTCAAAAGGCACAATGCCGACTTAAGTAAAAGAGGACTGACACTCTCACTCTCTATGATTTGAACCTCTCCTGTGAGTCCAGTTTTAGATTCCGATGCTTCGCTTAAGGTTTACTGTATCCCTTGGACCATCTTATTGACGATGATACACAGAAATTGCATCGGATTTAAATACAAAAAGCACAATGCCGACTTAAGTACAAGAGGACTGACACTCAAACTTTCTATGATTTGAACCTCTCCTGTGAGTCCAGTTTTAGATTCCGATGCTTCACTTCAGGTTTACTGTATCCCTTGGACCTTCTTATTCACGATGAAACACAGAGTTGGCATCCGAATTTAATACAAAAGGCACAATGCCGACTTACGTGCAAGAGGACAGATACTCTAACTTTGTATGATTTGAACCTCTCCTGTGTGTCTAGTTTTAGATTCCGATGCTTCACTTCAGGTTTACTGTAGAACTTGGATTTTCTTATTGAAGATGAAACACAAAAACTGCATCCGAACTTAATACAAATGGCACAATGCCGACTTAAGTACAAGAGGACTGACACTCTCACTTTCTGTGATTTGAACCTCTCCTGTGAGTCCAGTTTTAGATTCCGATGCTTCACTTCAGGTTTACTGTATCCCTTGGACCTTCTTATTGACGATGAAACACAGAAATTGCATCCGAATTAAATACAAATGGCCCATTGCCGACTTAAGTACAAAAGGACCGACACCCTCACTTTCTATGATTTGAACATCTCCTGCGAGTCTAGTTTCAGATTCCGATGCTTCACTTCAGGTTTTCTGTATCCCTTGAACCTGCTTATTGACGATGAAACACTGAAATTGCATCGGAATTAAATTCAAAAGGCACAATGCCGACTTAAGTACAAGAGGACTGACACTCTAACTTTCTATGATTTGAACCTCTCCTGTGGGTCCAGCTTTCGATTCCGATGCTTCACATCAGGTTTACTGTATCCCTTGGACGTTCTTATTGACGATGAAACACAGAGTTTGCATCCGAATTTAATACAAAAGGCACAATGCCGACTTAAGTACAAGAGGACTGACACTCAAACTTTTTATGATTTGAACCTCTCCTGTGATTCCAGTTTTAGATTCCGATGCTTCATTTCTGGTTTACTGTATCCCTTGGACCTTCTTATTGACGATGAAACACAGAGTTTGCATCCGAATTTAATACAAAAGACACAATTCCGACTTAAGTACAAGAGGACTGACACACTAACTTTCTATGATTTGAACCTCTCCTATGAGTTTAGTTTTAGATTCCGATGCTATACTTCAGGTTTACTGTATCCCTTGGACCTTCTTATTGACGATGAAACACAGAAATTGCATCCGAATTTAATACAAATGGCACAATGCCGACTTAAGTACAAGAGGACTGTCACTCTTACTCTCTATGATTCGAACCTCTCCTCTGAGGTCAGTTTTAGATTCGGATGCTTCACTTCAGGTTAACTGTATCCCTTGGACCTTCTTATTGACGAAAAAACACAGAAATTGCATCCGTATTTAATACAAGTGGCACAATACCGACTTAAGTACAAGAGGAGTGACACTCTAACTTTCTATGATTTGAACCTCTCCTGTGAGTCCAGTTTTAGATTCCGATGTTTCACTTCAGGTTTACTGTATCCCTTGGACCTTCTTATTGACTATGAATCACAGGAATTGCATCCGAATTTAATACAAATGGCACAATGCCGACTTAAGTACAAGAGGTCTGACACTCTTACTTTCTACGATTCGAACCTCTCCTGTTTTAGATTCCGATCCTATACTTCAGGTTTACTGTATACCTTGGACGTTCTTGTTGACGATCAAACACAGAAATTCCATCCGAAATTAATACAAAAGGCACAATGGCGACTTAAGTACAAGAGGACTGAGACTCTCACTTTCTATGATTTGAACCTCTCCTGTGAGTCCAGTTTCAGAATCCGATGCTTCACTTTTGATTTACTGTATCCCTTGGACCTTCTTGTTGACGATGAAACACAGAGTTTGCATCCGAATTTAATACAAAATGCACAATGCCGACTTAAGTACAAGAGGACTGACACTCAAACTTTTTATGATTTCAACCTCTCCTGTGATTCCAGTTTTGGATTCCGATGCTTCATTTCAGGTTTACTGTATCCCTTGGACCTTCTTATCGACGATGAAACACAGAGTTTGCATCCGAATTTAATACAAAAGACACAATTCCGACTTCAGTACAAGAGGACTGACACTCTAACTTTCTATGATTTGAACCTCTCCTGTGAGTTTAGTTTTAGATTCCGATGCTATACTTCAGGTTTACTGTATCCCTTGGACCTTCTTATTGACGATGAAACACAGAAATTGCATACGAATTTAATACAAACGGCACAATGGCGACTAAAGTACAAGAGGACTGACACTCTCACTTTCTATGCTTTTGAACCTCTCCTGTGAGTCCAGTTTTAGATTCCGATGCTTCACTTCAGGTTTACTGTATCCCTTGGACCTTCTTATTGACGATGAAACACAGAATTTGCATCCGAATTTAATACAAAAGGCACAATGCCGACTTACGTGCAAAAGGACTGACACTCTAACTTTCTATGATTTGAACCTCTCCTGTGAGTCCAGTTTTGGATTCTGATGCTTCACTTCAGGTTTACTGTATCCCTTGGACCTTCTTATTGACGATGAAACACAGAAATTGCATCCGAATTTAATACAAATGGCACAATGCCGACTTAAGTACAAGAGGACTGTCACTCTTACTCTCTATGATTCGAACGTCTCCTGTGAGGTCAGTTTTAGATTCGGATGCTTCACTTAAGGTTAACTGTATCCCGTGGACCTTCTTATTGACGAAACAACACAGAAATTGCATCCGTATTTAATACAAATGGCACAATACCGACTTAAGTACAAGAGGAGTGACACTCTAACTTTCTATGATTTGAACCTCTCCTGTGAGTCCAGTTTTAGATTTCGATGTTTCACTTCTGGTTTACTGTATCCCTTGGACCTTCTTATTGACTATGAATCACAGGAATTGCATCCGAATTTAATACAAATGGCACAATGCCGACTTAGGTACAAGAGGTCTGTTACTCTCACTTTCTATGATTTGAACCTCCCCTGTGAGTCCAGTTTTAGATTCCGATGCTATACATCAGGTTTACTGTATCCCTTGGACGTTCTTGTTGACGATGAAACACAGAAATTGCATCTGAATTTAATACAAATGGCACAATGGCGACTTAAATACAAAAGGACTGAGACTCTCACTTTCTATGATTTGAACCTCTCCTGTGAGTCCAGTTTCAGATTCCGATGCTTCACTTCAGCTTTACTGTATCCTTTGACCTTCTTATTGACGATGAAACACAGAAATTGCATCGGAATTAAATTCAAAAGGCACAATGCCGACTTAAGTAAAAGAGGACTGACACTCTCACTCTCTACGATTTGAAACTCTCCTGTGAGTCCAGTTTTAGATTCCGATGCTTCGCTTAAGGTTTACTGTATCCCTTGGACCATCTTATTGACGATTATACACAGAAATTGCATCGGAATTAAATTCAAAAGGCACAATGCAGACTTAAGTACAAGAGGACTGACCCTCAAACTTTCTATGATTTGAACCTCTCCTGTGAGTCCAGTTTTAGATTCCGATGCTTCACTTCAGGTTTACTGTATCCCTTGGACCTTCTTATTTACGATGAAACACAGAGTTTGCATCCGAATTTAATACAAAGGGCACAATGCCGACTTACGTGCAAGAGGACTGACACTCTAACTTTCTATGATTTGAACCTATCCTGTGAGTCTAGTTTTAGATTCCAATGCTTCACTTCAGGTTATTGTATCCCTTGGACTTTCTTATTGAAGATGAAACACAGAAATTGCATCCGAATTTAATACAAATGGCACAATGCCGACTTAAGTACAAGAGGACTGACACTCTCACTTTCTATGATTTGAACCTCTCCTGTGAGCCCAGTTTTAGATTCCGATGCTATACTTCAGGTTTACTGTATCATTTGGACCTTCTTATTGACGACGAAACACAGAAGATGCATCGGAATTAAATTCGAAAGGCACCACGCCGACTTAAGTGCAAGAGGACTGACACTCTAACTTTCTATGCTTTGAACATCTCATGTGAGTCCAGTTTTAGATTCCGATGCTTCACTTCAGGTTTACTGTATCCCTTGGATCTTCTTATTGACGATGAAACACAGAATTTGCATCCGGATTTAATACAAAACGCACAATGCCGACTTACGTGCAAAAGGACTGACACTCTAACTTTCTATGATTTGAACCTCTCCTGTGAGTCCAGTTTTGGATTCCGATGCTTCACTTCAGGTTTACTGAATCCCTTGGACCTTCTTATTGACGATGAAACACAGAAATTGCATCCGAATTTAATACAAATGGCACAATGCCGACTTAAGTACAAGAGGACTGTCACTCTTACTCTCTATGATTCGAACCTCTCCTGTGAGGTCAGTTTTAGATTCGGATGCTTCACTTCAGGTTAACTGTATCCCTTGGACCTTCTTATTGACGAAAAAACACAGAAATTGCATCCGTATTTAATACAAATGGCACAATACCGACTTAAGTACAAGAGGAGTGACACTCTAACTTTCTATGATTTGAACCCCTCCTGTAAGTCCAGTTTTAGATTCCGATGTTTCACTTCAGGTTTACTGTATCCGTTGGACCTTCTTATTGACTATGAATCACAGGAATTGCATCCGAATTTAATACAAATGGCACAATGCCGACTTAAGTACAAGAGGACTGACACTCAAACTTTCTATGATTTGAACCTCTCCTCTGAGTCCAGTTTTAGATTCCGATGCTATACTTCAGGTTTACTGTACCCCTTGGACGTTCTTGTTGACGATGAAACACAGAAATTGCATCCGAATTTAATACAAAAGGCACAATGCCGACTTAAGTACAAGAGGACTGAGACTCTCACTTTCTATGATTTGAACCTCTCCTGTGAGTCCAGTTTCAGATTCCGATGCTTCACTTCAGGTTTACTGTATACCTTGTACCTTCTTATTGACGATGAAACACAGGGTTTGCATCCGAATCTAATACAAAAGGCACAATGCCGACTTAAGTGCAAGAGGACTGACACTCTCACTTTCTATGATTTGACCCTCTCCTGTCAGTCAAGTTTTAGATTCCGATGCTTCACTTAAGGTTTGCAGTATCCCATGGACCTTCTTATTGACGATGAAACACAGAAATTGCATCCCAATTTAAAACAAAAGGCACAATACCGACTTAAGTACAAGAGGAGTGACACTATATCTATGATTTGAATCTCTCCTGTGAGTCCAGTTTTTGATTCCGATGCTTCACTTCAGGTTTACTGTATCCCTTGGACCTTCTTATTGACGATGAAACACAGAAGTTGTATCGGAATAAAATTCAAAAGCCACAATGCCGACTTAAGTAAAAAAGGACTGACACTCTCACTCTCTATGATTTGAACCTCTCCTGTGAGTCCAGTTTTAGATTCCGATGCTTCGCTTAAGGTTTACTGTATCCCTTGGACCATCTTATGGACGATGATACACAGAAATTGCATCGGAATTAAATTCGAAAGGCACCACGCCGACTTAAGTGCAAGAGGACTGACACTCTAACTTTCTATGCTTTGAACATCTCATGTGAGTCCAGTTTTAGATTCCGATGCTTCACTTCAGGTTTACTGTATCCCTTGGACCTTCTTATTGACGATGAAACACAGAATTTGCATCCGAATTTAATACAAAAGGCACAATGCCGACTTACGTGCAAAAGGACTGACACTCTAACTTTCTATGATTTGAACCTCTCCTGTGAGTCCAGTTTTGGATTCCGATGCTTCACTTCAGGTTTACTGTATCCCTTGGACCTTCTTATTGACGATGACACACAGAAATTGCATCCGAATTTAATACAAATGGCACAATGCCGACTTAAGTACAAGAGGACTGTCACTCTTACTCTCTATGATTCGAACCTCTCCTGTGAGGTCAGTTTTAGATTCGGATGCTTCACTTCAGGTTAACTGTATCCCTTGGACCTTCTTATTGACGAAAAAACACAGAAATTGCATCCGTATTTAATACAAATGGCACAATACCGACTTAAGTACAAGAGGAGTGACACTCTAACTTTCTATGATTTGAACCCCTCCTGTAAGTCCAGTTTTAGATTCCGATGTTTCACTTCAGGTTTACTGTATCCGTTGGACCTTCTTATTGACTATGAATCACAGGAATTGCATCCGAATTTAATACAAATGGCACAATGCCGACTTAAGTACAAGAGGACTGACACTCAAACTTTCTATGATTTGAACCTCTCCTCTGAGTCCAGTTTTAGATTCCGATGCTATACTTCAGGTTTACTGTATCCCTTGGACTTTCTTATTGAAGATGAAACACAGAAATTGCATCCGAATTTAATACAAATGGCACAATGCCGACTTAAGTACAAGAGGACTGACACTCTCACTTTCTATGATTTGAACCTTTCCTGTGAGTCCAGTTTTAGATTCCGATGCTTCACTTCAGGTTTACTGTATCCCTTGGACCTTCTTATTGACGATGAAACACAGAAATTGCACCCGAATTTAATACAAATGGCCCAATACCGACTTAAGTACAAGAGGACCGACACTCTCACTTTCTATGATTTGAACATCTCCTGCGAGTCCAGTTTTAGATTCCGATGCTTCACTTCAGGTTTGCTGTATCCCTTGAACCTTCTTATTGACGATGAAACACAGATATTGCATCGGAATTAAAATCAAAAGGCACAATGCCGACTTAAGTACAAGTGGACTGACACTCAAACTTTCTATGATTTGAACCTCTCCTGTGGGTCCAGTTTTCGATTCCGATGCTTCACATAAGGCTTACTGTATCCCTTGGACCTTCTTATTCACGATGAAACACAAAAATTGCATACGAATTTAATACAAACGGCACAATGGCGACTAAAGTACAAGAGGACTGACACTCTCACTCTCTATGCTTTTGAACCTCTCCTGTGAGTCCAGTTTTAGATTCCGATGCTTCACTTCAGGTTTACTGTATCCCTTGGACCTTCTTATTGACGATGAAACACAGAATTTGCATCCGAATTTAATACAAAAGGCACAATGCCGACTTACGTGCAAAAGGACTGACACCCTAACTTTCTATGATTTGAACCTCTCCTGTGAGTCCAGTTTTGGATTCCGATGCTTCACTTCAGGTTTACTGTATCCCTTGGACCTTCTTATTGACGATGAAACACAGAAATTGCATCCGAATTTAATACAAATGGCACAATGCCGACTTAAGTACAAGAGGACTGTCACTCTTACTCTCTATGATTCGAACGTCTCCTGTGAGGTCAGTTTTAGATTCGGATGCTTCACTTCAGGTTAACTGTATCCCGTGGACCTTCTTATTGACGAAACAACACAGAAATTGCATCCGTATTTAATACAAATGGCACAATACCGACTTAAGTACAAGAGGAGTGACACTCTAACTTCCTATGATTTGAACCTCTCCTGTGAGTCCAGTTTTAGATTCCGATGTTTCACTTCAGGTTTACTGTATCCCTTGGACCTTCTTATTGACTATGAATCACAGGAATTGCATCCGAATTTAATACAAATGGCACAATGCCGACTTAGGTACAAGAGGTCTGTTACTCTCACTTTCTATGATTTGAACCTCCCCTGTGAGTCCAGTTTTAGATTCCGATGCTATACATCAGGTTTACTGTATCCCTTGGACGTTCTTGTTGACGATGAAACACAGAAATTGCATCTGAATTTAATACAAAAGGCACAATGGCGACTTAAATACAAAAGGACTGAGACTCTCACTTTCTATGATTTGAACCTCTCCTGTGAGTCCAGTTTCAGATTCCGATGCTTCACTTCAGGTTTACTGTATCCTTTGACCTTCTTATTGACGATGAAACACAGAAATTGCATCGGAATTAAATTCAAAAGGCACAATGCCGACTTAAGTAAAAGAGGACTGACACTCTCACTCTCTACGATTTGAACCTCTCCTGTGAGTCCAGTTTTAGATTCCGATGCTTCGCTTAAGGTTTACTGTATCCCTTGGACCATCTTATTGACGATTATACACAGAAATTGCATCGGAACTAAATTCAAAAGGCACAATGCAGACTTAAGTACAAGAGGACTGACACTCAAACTTTCTATGATTTGAACCTCTCCTGTGAGTCCAGTTTTAGATTCCGATGCTTCACTTCAGGTTTACTGTATCCCTTGGACCTTCTTATTTACGATGAAACACAGAGTTTGCATCCGAATTTAATACAAAGGGCACAATGCCGACTTACGTGCAAGAGGACTGACACTCTAACTTTCTATGATTTGAACCTATCCTGTGAGTCTAGTTTTAGATTCCAATGCTTCACTTCAGGTTATTGTATCCCTTGGACTTTCTTATTGAAGATGAAACACAGAAATTGCATCCGAATTTAATACAAATGGCACAATGCCGACTTAAGTACAAGAGGACTGACACTCTCACATTCTATGATTTGAACCTCTCCTGTGAGCCCAGTTTTAGATTCCGATGCTATACTTCAGGTTTACTGTATCATTTGGACCTTCTTATTGACGACGAAACACAGAAGTTGCATCGGAATTAAATTCGAAAGGCACCACGCCGACTTAAGTGCAAGAGGACTGACACTCTAACTTTCTATGCTTTGAACATCTCATGTGAGTCCAGTTTTAGATTCCGATGCTTCACTTCAGGTTTACTGTATCCCTTGGACCTTCTTATTGACGATGAAACACAGAATTTGCATCCGAATTTAATACAAAAGGCACAATGCCGACTTACGTGCAAAAGGACTGACACTCTAACTTTCTATGATTTGAACCTCTCCTGTGAGTCCAGTTTTGGATTCCGATGCTTCACTTCAGGTTTACTGTATCCCTTGGACCTTCTTATTGACGATGAAACACAGAAATTGCATCCGAATTTAATACAAATGGCACAATGCCGACTTAAGTACAAGAGGACTGTCACTCTTACTCTCTATGATTCGAACCTCTCCTGTGAGGTCAGTTTTAGATTCGGATGCTTCACTTCAGGTTAACTGTATCCCTTGGACCTTCTTATTGACGAAAAAACACAGAAATTGCATCCGTATTTAATACAAATGGCACAATACCGACTTAAGTACAAGAGGAGTGACACTCTAACTTTCTATGATTTGAACCCCTCCTGTAAGTCCAGTTTTAGATTCCGATGTTTCACTTCAGGTTTACTGTATCCGTTGGACCTTCTTATTGACTATGAATCACAGGAATTGCATCCGAATTTAATACAAATGGCACAATGCCGACTTAAGTACAAGAGGACTGACACTCAAACTTTCTATGATTTGAACCTCTCCTCTGAGTCCAGTTTTAGATTCCGATGCTATACTTCAGGTTTACTGTACCCCTTGGACGTTCTTGTTGACGATGAAACACAGAAATTGCATCCGAATTTAATACAAAAGGCACAATGCCGACTTAAGTACAAGAGGACTGAGACTCTCACTTTCTATGATTTGAACCTCTCCTGTGAGTCCAGTTTCAGATTCCGATGCTTCACTTCAGGTTTACTGTATACCTTGTACCTTCTTATTGACGATGAAACACAGGGTTTGCATCCGAATCTAATACAAAAGGCACAATGCCGACTTAAGTGCAAGAGGACTGACACTCTCACTTCCTATGATTTGACCCTCTCCTGTCAGTCAAGTTTTAGATTCCGATGCTTCACTTAAGGTTTACAGTATCCCATGGACCTTCTTATTGACGATGAAACACAGAAATTGCATCCCAATTTAAAACAAAAGGCACAATACCGACTTAAGTACAAGAGGAGTGACACTATATCTATGATTTGAATCTCTCCTGTGAGTCCAGTTTTTGATTCCGATGCTTCACTTCAGGTTTACTGTATCCCTTGGACCTTCTTATTGACGATGAAACACAGAAGTTGCATCGGAATAAAATTCAAAAGCCACAATGCCGACTTAAGTAAAAAAGGACTGACACTCTCACTCTCTATGATTTGAACCTCTCCTGTGAGTCCAGTTTTAGATTCCGATGCTTCGCTTAAGGTTTACTGTATCCCTTGGACCATCTTATGGACGATGATACACAGAAATTGCATCGGAATTAAATTCAAAATGCACAATGCCGACATAAGTACAAGAGGACTGACACTCAAACTTTCTATGATTTGAACCTCTGCTGTGAGTCCAGTTTCAGATTCCGATGCTTCACTTCAGGTTTACTGTATCCCTAGGACCTTCTTATTCACGATGAAACACAGAGTTTGCATCCGAATTTAATACAAAAGGCACAATGCCGACTTACGTGCAAGAGGACTGACACTCTAACTTTCTATGATGTGAACCTCTCCTGTGAGTCTAGTTTTAGATTCCGATGCCACACATCAGGTTTACTGTATCCCTTGGACTTTCTTATTGAAGATGAAACACAGAAATTGCATCCGAATTTAATACAAATGGCACAATGCCGACTTAAGTACAAGAGGACTGACACTCTCACTTTCTATGATTTGAACCTCTCCTGTGAGTCCAGTTTTAGATTCCGATGCTTCACTTCAGGTTTACTGTATCCCTTGGACCTTCTTATTGACGATGAAACACAGAAATTGCACCCGAATTCAATACAAATGGCCCAATACCGACTTAAGTACAAGAGGACCGACACTCTCACTTTCTATGATTTGAACATCTCCTGCGAGTCCAGTTTTAGATTCCGATGCTTCACTTCAGGTTTGCTGTATCCCTTGAACCTTCTTATTGACGATGAAACACAGAAATTGCATCGGAATTAAAATCAAAAGGCACAATGCCGACTTAAGTACAAGTGGACTGACACTCAAACTTTCTATGATTTGAACCTCTCCTGTGGGTCCAGTTTTCGATTCCGATGCTTCACATAAGGCTTACTGTATCCCTTGGACCTTCTTATTCACGATGAAACACAAAAATTGCACCCGAATTTAATACAAATGGCACAATGCCGACTTAAGTACAAGAGGACTGACACTCTCACTTTCTATGATTTGAACCTCTCCTATTAGTCCAGTTTTAGATTCTGATGCTTCACTTCAGGTTTACTGTATCCCTTGGACCTTCTTATTGACGATGAAACACAGAAATCGCATCAAAATTAAATTCAAAACGCACAAAGCCGACTTAAGTAAAAGAGGACTGACCCTCTTACTTTCTATGATTTTAACCTCTCCTGTGAGTCCAGTTTTAACTTCTGATTTTTCACTTCAGGTTTACTGTCTCCCTTGGACCTTCTTATTGACGAAAAAACACAGAAATTGCATCCGTATTTAATACAAATGGCACAATACCGACTTAAGTACAAGAGGAGTGACACTCTAACTTTCTATGATTTGAACCTCTCCTGTGAGTCCAGTTTTAGATTCCGATTTTTCACTTCAGGTTTACTGTATCCGTTGGACCTTCTTATTGACTATGAATCACAGGAATTGCATCCGAATTTAATACAAATGGCACAATGCCGACTTAAGTACAAGAGGTCTGACACACTCACTTTCTATGATTTGAACCTCTCCTGTGAGTCCAGTTTTAGATTCCGATGCTATACTTCAGGTTTACTGTATCCCTTGGACGTTCTTGTTGACGATGAAACACAGAAATTGCATCCGAATTTAATACAAAAGGCACAATGGCGACTTAAGTACAAGAGGATTAAGACTCTCACTTTCAATGATTTGAACCTCTCCTGTGAGTCCAGTTTCAGATTCCGATGCTTCACTTCAGGTTTACTGTATTCCTTGTACCTTCTTATTGACGATGAAACACAGGGTTTGCATCCGAATCTAATACAAAAGGCACAATGCCGACTTAAGTGCAAGAGGTCTGACACTCTCACTTTCTATGATTTGAACCTCTCCTGTGAGTCCAGTTTTAGATTCCGATGCTATACTTCAGGTTTACAGTATCCCATGGACCTTCTTATTGACGATGAAACACAGAAATTGCATCGGAATTAAATTCAAAACGCACAATGCTGCTTAAGTGAAAGTGGACTGACACTCTCACTTTCTATGATTTGAACCTCTCCTGTGAGTCCAGATTTAGATTCCAATGCTTAACTTCAGGTTTACTGTATCCCTTGGACCTTCTTATTGACGATGAAACACAGAAATTGCATCGGAATTAAATTCAAAAATCACAATGCCGTCTTAAGTACAAGAGGACTGACACTCTAAATTTCTATGATTTGAACCTCTCCAGTGAGTCCGGTTTTAGATTCCGATGCTTCACTTCAGGTTTACCGTATCCCTTGGACCTTCTTATTGACGATGAAACACAGAAATTGCATCCCAATTTAAAACAAAAGGCACAATACCGACTTAAGTGCAAGAGGAGTGACACTATATCTATGATTTGAATCTCTCCTGTGAGTCCAGTTTTTGATTCCGATGCTTCACTTCAGGTTTACTGTATCCCTTGGACCTTCTTATTGACGATGAAACACAGAAATTGCATCGGAATTAAATTCAAAAGCCACAATGCCGACTTAAGTAAAAAAGGACTGACACTCTCACTCTCTATGATTTGAACCTCTCCTGTGAGTCTAGTTTTAGATTCCGATGCTTCACTTCAGGTTTACTGTATCCCTTGGACTTTCTTATTGAAGATGAAACACAGAAATTGCATCAGAATTTAATACAAATGACACAATGCCGACTTAAGTACAAGAGGACTGACACTCTCACTTTCTATGATTTGAACCTCTCCTGTGAGTCCAGTTTTAGATTCCGATGCTTCACTTCAGGTTTACTGTATTCCTTGGACCTTCTTATTGACGATGAAACACAGAAATTGCATCCGAATTTAATACAAATGGCCCAATGCCGACTTAAGTACAAGAGGACCGACACTCTCACTTTCTATGATTTGAACATCTCCTGCGAGTCTAGTTATGGATTCCGATGCTTCACTTCAGGTGTGCTGTATCCCTTGAACCTCCTTATTGACGATGAAACACAGAAATTGCATCGGAATTAAATTCTAAAGGCACAATGCCGACTTAAGTACAAGAGGACTGACACTCAAACTTTCTATGATTTGAACCTCTCCTGTGGGTCCAGTTTTCGATTCCGATGCTTCACATCAGGTTTACTGTATCCCTTGGACCTTCTTATTGACGAAGAATCACAGAAATTGCATCCGATTTTAATACAAAAGTCACAATGCCGACTTAAGTACAAGAGGACTGATACTCTAACTTTCTATGATTTGAACCTCTCCTGTGAGTCCAGTTTTAGATTCCGATGCTTCACTTCAGGTTCACTGTATCCCTTGGACCTTCTTATTGACGAGGAAACACAGAAATTGCATCGGAATTAAATTCAAAACGCACAAACCCGACTTAAGTAAAAGAGGACTGACCCTCTCACTTTCTATGATTTTAACCTCTCCTGTGAGTCCAGTTTTAACTTCTGATGCTTCACTTCAGGTTTACTGTCTCCCTTGGACCTTCTTATTGACGAAGAATCACAGAAATTGCATCCGAATTTAATACAAAAGGCACAATACCGACTTAAGTACAAGAGGAGAGACACTCTAACTCTCTATGATTTGAACCTCCCCTGTGAGTCCAGTTTTAGATTCTGATGCTTCACTTCAGGTTTACTGTATCCCTTGGATCTTCGTATTGACGAAGAATCACAGAAATTGCATCCGATTTTAATACAAAAGTCACAATGCCGACTTAAGTACATGAGGACAGACACGCTCACTTTCTATGATTGGAACCTCTCCTGTGAGTCCAGTTTTAGATTCCGTTGCTTCACTTTAGTTTTACTGTATCCCTTGGACCTTCTTATTGAAGATGAAACACAGAACGTGCATCCGAATTTAATACAAATGGCACAATGCCGACTTAAGTACAAGAGGACTGACACTCTCATTTTCTATGATTTGAACGTCTCCTGTCAGTCCATTTTTAGATTGCGATGCTTCACTTCAGGTTTACTGTATCCCTTGGACCTTCTTATTGAGGACGAAACACAGAAATTGCATCCGAATTTAATACAAATGGCACAATGCCGACTTAAGTACAAGAGGACTGACACTCTCACTTTCTATGATTTGAACCTCTCCTGTGAGTCCGGTTTTAGATTCCGATGCTTCACTTCAGGTTTACTGTATATATTGCACCTTTTTATTGATGATGAAACATAGAAATTGCATCGGAAGTTAATGCAAAAGGCACAATGATGACTTAAGTAAAAGAGGAGTGACACTCAAACTTTCTATGATTTGAACCTCTCCTGTCAGGCCAGTTTTAGATTCCGATGCTTCACTTCAGGTTTATTGTATCCCTTGGACCTTCTTATTGACGATGAAACACAGAAATTGCATCGGAATTAAATTCAAAAATCACAATGCCGACTTAAGTACAAGAGGACTGACACTCTAACTTTCTATGATTTGAACCTTTCCTTTGAGTCCAGTTTTAGATTCCGATGCTTCACTTCAGGTTTACTGTATCCCTTGGACCTTCTTATTGACGATGAAACACAGATATTGCATCCGAATTTAATACAAAGGCACAATGGCGACTTAAGTACAAGAGGACTGACACTCTCCCTTTCTATGATTTGAACCTCTCCTGTGAGCCCAAATTCAGATTCCGATGCTTCACTTCAGGTTTACTGTATACCTTGCACCTTCTTATTGACGATGAAAAACAGAAATTGCATCGGAATTAAGTTCAAAATGCACAATGCCGACCTAAGTACAAGAGGACTGACACTCTAACTTTCTATGATTTGAACCTCTCCTGTGAGTCCACTTTTTCATTCCGATGCTTATCTTCATGTTTCTGTTTCCCTTGGACCTTCTTATTGACGATGAAACATAGAAATTGCATTCGAATTTAATACAAATGACACAATGCCGACATAAGTAAAAGAGGACTGACACTCTAACTTTCTATGATTTGAACCTCTCCTGTGGGTCCAGTTTTAGATTCCGATGCTTCACTTCAGGATTACTGTATCTCTTGGACCTTCTTATTGACGATGAAACACAGAGTTTGCATCCGAATTTAATACAAAAGGAACAATTCCGACTTATGTACAAGAGGACAAACACTCTAACTTTCTATGATTTCAACCTCTCCTGTGAGTCCAGTATTAGATTCCAATGCTATACTTCTGCTTTACTGTTTCCCTTGGACCTTCTTATTGACGATGAAACACAGAAATAGCACCCGAATTTAATACAAACGGCACAATGGCGACTAAAGTACAAGAGGACTGACACTTTCACTTTGTATGATTTGAACCTCTCCTGTGAGCCCAGTTTTAGATTCCGGTGCTTGACTTCAGGTTTACTGTATACCTTGCACCTTCTTATTGACGATGAAACACAGAAGTTGCATCGGAATTAAATCCAAAAGGCACCACGCCGAATTAAGTACAAGAGGACTGACTCTCTAACTTTCTATATTTTGAACCTCTCCTGTGAGTCCAGTTTTAGATTCCGATGCTTCACTTCAGGTTTACTGTATCCCTTGGACCTTCTTTTGACGATGAAACACAGAGTTTGCATCCGAATTTAATACAAAAGGCACAATGCCGACTTACGTGCAAGAGGACTGACACTCTCACTTTCTATGATTTGAACCGCTCCTGTGAGTCTAGTTTTAGATTCCGATGCTTCACTTCAGGTTTACTGTATCCCTTGGACCTTCTTATTGAAGATGAGACACAGCAATTGCATCCGAATTTAATACAAATGGCACAATGCCGACTTAAGTACAAGAGGACTGACATTCTTACTTTCTATAATTCGAACCCATCCTGTGAGGTCAGTTTTAGATTCGATGCTTCACTTCAGGTTAACTGTATCCCTTGGACCTTCTTATTGACGAAAAAACACAGAAATTGCATCCGTATTTAATACAAGTGGCACAATAGCGACTTAAGTACAAGAGGAGTGACACTCTTACTTTCTATGATTTAAACCTCTCCTGTGAGTCCAGTTTTAGATTCCGATGTTTCACTTCAGGTTTACTGTATCCCTTGGACCTTGTTATTGACTATGAATCACAGGAATTGCATCCGAATTTAATACAAATGGCACAATGCCGACTTAGGTACAAGAGGACTGACACTCTCACTTTCTATGATTTGAACCTCTCCTGTGAGTCCAGTTTTAGATTCCGATTCATCACTTCAGGTTTACTGTATCCCTTGGACCTTCTTATTGACGATGAAACACAGAAATTGCATCCGAATTTAATACAAAAGACACAATACCGACTTAAGTACGAGAGGACTGACACTTTAACTATCTATGATTTGAATCTCTCCTGTGAGTCCAGTTTTAGGTTCCGATGCTTCACTTCAGGTTTGCTGTATCCCTTGGACCTTCTTATTGACGATGAAACACAGAAATTGCAACCGAATTTAATACAAACGGCACAATGGCGACTTAAGTACAACAGGACTGACACTCTAACTATCTATGATTTGAATCTCTCCTGTGAGCCCAATTTTAGGTTCCGATGCTTCACTTCAGGTTTACTGTATCCCTTGGACCTTCTTATTGACGATGAAACACAGAAGTTGCATCGGAGTTAAATTCAAAAGGCACCGCGCCGACATAAGTACAAGAGGACTGACACTCTAACTTTCTATGACTTGAACCTCTCCTGTGAGTCCAGTGTTGGATTCCGATGCTTCACTTCAGGTTTACTGTTTCCCTTGGACCTTTTTATTGACGATGAAACACAGAAATTGCATCCGAATTTAATCCAAAAGGCACAATACCGACTTAAGTACAAGAGGAGTGACAATCTAACTTTCTATGATTGGAACCTCTCCTGTGAGTCCAGTTTTAGATTCCGATGCTTTACTTCAGGTTTACTGTATCCCTTGGACCTTCTTATTGACGATGAAACACAGAAATTGCATCCGAATTTAATACAAAAGGCACAATGGCGACTTAAGAACAAGAGGACTGACACTCTCACTTTCTATGATTTGATCCTCTCCTGTGAGTCCAGTTTTAGATTCCGATGCTTCACTTCAGATATACTGTATACCTTGCACCTTCTTATTGACGATGAAACACAGAAGTTGCATGGGAATTAAATTCAAAAGGCACCACGCCGACTTAAGTACAAGAAGACTGACACTCTAACTTTCTATGATTTGAACCTCTCCTGTGAGTTCAGTTTTAGATTCCGATGCTTCACTTCAGGTTTACTGTATCCCTTGGACCTTCTTATTGACGATGAAACACATGGTTTGCATCCGAATTTAAAACAAAAGGCACAATGCCGACTTAAGTGCAAGAGGACTGACACTCTCACTTTCTATGATTTGAACCTCTCCTATCATTCTAGTTTTAGATTCCGATGCTTCTCTTCAGGTTTACTGTATCCCTTGGACATTCTTATTAAAGATGAAACTCAGAAATTGCATCCGATTTTAATACAAATAGCACAATGCCGACTTAAGTACAAGAGGACTGACACTCTCACTTTCTATGATTTGCACCTCTCCTGCGAGTCCAGTTTTAGATTCCGATGCTTCACTTCAGGTTTACTGTATCCCTTGGACCTTCTTATTGACGATGAAACACAGAAATTGCATCTGAATTTAATACAAATGGCACAATGCCGACTTAAGTACAAGAGGAGTGACACTCTCACTTTCTATGATTCGAACCTCTCCTGTGAGGTCAGTATTAGATTCGGATGCTTCACTTCAGGTTTACTGTATCCCTTGGACCTTCTTATTGGCGAAAAAACACAGAAATTGCATCCATATTTAATACAAATGTTACAATAACGACTTAAGTACAAGAGGAGTGACACTCGAACTTTCTATGATTTGAACCTCTCCTTTGAGTCCAGTTTTAGATTCCGATGCTTCACTTCAGGTTTACTGTATCCCTTGGACCTTCTTATTGAGGATGAAACACAGAAATTGCAACCGAATTTAATACAAATGGCACAATGCCGACTTAAGTACAAGAGGACCGACACTCTCACTTTCTATGATTTGAACCTCTCCTGCGAGTCCAGCTTTAGATTCCGATGCTTCACTTCAGGTTTGCTGTATCCCTCGGACCTTCTTATTGACGATGAAACACAGAAATTGCATCGGAATTAAATTCAAAAGGCACAATGCCGACTTAAGTACAAGAGGACTGACACTCAAACTTTCTATGATTTGAACCTCTCTTGTGAGTCCAGTTTTCGATTCCGATGCTTCACTTCAAGTTTACTGTATCCCTTGGACCATCTTATTGACGATGAAACACAGAGTTTGCATCCGAATTTATTACAAAAGGCACAATGCCGACTTAAGTACAAGAGGACTACCACTCTAGATTTCTATGATTTGAACCTTTCCTGTGAGTCCACTTTTAGATTCCGATGCTTCACTTCAGGTTTACTGTATCCCTTGGACCTTTTTATTGACGATGAAACACAGAAATTGCATCCGAATTTAATACAAAAGGCACAATACCGACTTAAGTACAAGAGGAGTGACACTCTAACTCTCTATGATTTGAACCTCTCCTGTGAGTCCAGTTTTAGATTCTGATGCTTCACTTCAGGTTTACTGCATTCCTTGGTCCTTCTTATTGACGATGAAACACAGAAATTGCATCCGAATTTAATACAAAAGGCACAATGCCAACTTAAGAACAAGAGGACTGACACTCTCACTTTCTATGATTTGAACCTCTCCTGTGAGTCCAGTTTTAGATTCCGATGCTTCACTTCAGGTTTGCTGTATACCTTGTACCTTCTTATTGACGATGAAACACAGAAATTGCATCCGAATTTAATACAAACGGCACAATGCCGACTTAAGTACAAGAGGACTGACACTCTCACTTCCTATGATTTGAACCTCTACTGTGAGTCTAGTTTTAGATTCCGATGCTTCACTTCAGGTTTACTGTATCCCTTGGTTCTTCTTATTGACGATGAAACACAGAGTTTGCGTCCGAATTTAATACAAAAGGCACAATGCCGACTTATGTACAAGAGGACTGACACTCTAAGTTTCTATGATTTGAACCTCTCCTGTGAGTAGAGTTTTAGATTCCGATGCTTCACTTCAGGTTTACTGTATACCTTGCACCTTCTTATTGACGATGAAACACAGAAATGGCATCCGAATTTAATACAAAAGACCCAATGCCGACTTAAGTACAAGAGGACTGACACTCTCACTTTCTATGATTTGAAACTCTACTGTGAGTTCAGTTTAGAATCCGATGCTTCACTTCAGGTTTACTGTATCCCTTGGACCTTCTTATTGACGATGAAACACAGAAATTGCATCCGAATTTAATACAAAACGCACAATGCCGACATAAGTACAAGAGGACTGACACTCTCACTTTCTATGGTTTGACCTTTCTTGTGAGTCCAGTTTTAGATTCCGATGCTTCACTTCAGGTTTACTGTATACCTTGCACCTTCTTATTGACGATGAAACACAAAAATTGCATACGAATTCAATACAAAAGGCACAATGCCGACTTAAGTACAAGAGGACTGACACTCTCACTTTCTATGATTTGAACATCTCCTTTGAGTCCAGTTTTAGATTCCGATGCTTCACTTCAGGTTTACTGTATCACTTGGACCTTCTTATTGACGATGAAACACAGAAATTGCATCCGGAATTAATACAAATATCACAATGCCGACTTAAGTACAAGAGGACTGACACTCTTACCTTCTATGATTTGAACCTCTCCTGTGAGTCCAGTTTTAGATTCCGATGCTTCACCTCAGGTTTACTGTGTCCCTTGGGCCTTCTAATTGACGATGAAACACAGAAATTGAATCGCAATTAAATTGAAAAGGCACAATGCCGACTTAAGTGAAAGAAGACTGACACTCTCACTTTCTATAATTTGAACATCTCCTTTGAGTCCAGTTTTAGAATCCAATGCTTCACTACAGGTTTACAGTATACCTTCCACCCTCTTATTGACGATGAAACACAGAAATTGCATCGGAATTAAATTCAAAAGGCACAATGCCGACTTAATTACAAGATGACTGACACTCTCACTTTCTATGATTTGAACCTCTTCTGTGAGGCCAGTTTTAGATTCCAATGCTTCACTTCAGGTTTACTGTATCCCTTGGACCTTCTTATTGACGATGAAACACAGAAATTGCATCCGAATTTAATACAAAATGCACAATGCCGTCTTAAGTAAAAGAGGACTGACACTCTAATATTCTATGTTTTGAACCTCTCCTGTGAGTCCAGTTTTAGATTCCGATGCTTCACATTAGGTTTACTGTATCCCGTGGACCTTCCTATTGACGATGAAACACAAAAATTGCTTCCGAATTTAATACAAAAGGCACAATACCGACTAAAGCACAAGCGGAGTGACAATCTAACTTTCTATGATTGGAACCTCTCCTGTGAGTCCAGTTTTAGATTCCGATGCCTCACTTCAGGTTTACTGTATCCCTTGGACCTCCTTATTGACGATGAAACACAGAAATTGCATTCGCATTTAATACAAATGGCACATTGCCGACTTATGTACAAGAGAACTGACACTATTACTTTCTATGATTGAACCTCTCCTGTGAGTTCAGTTTTAGATTCCGATGCTTCACTTCAGGTTTACTGTATACCTTGCACCTTCTTATTGACGATGAAACACAGAAATTGCATCCGAATTTAATACAAATGGCACAATGCCGACTTAAGTACAAGAGGACTGACACTCTCACTTTCTATGATTCGAACCTCTCCAGTGCGGTCAGGTTTAGATTCCGATGCCTCACTTCAGGTTTACTGTATCCCTTCGACCTTCTTGTTGACGATAAAACACAGAAATCGCATCCGAATTTAATACAAATGGCACAATGCCGTCTTAAGTAAAAGAGGACTGACACTCTAACATTCCATGATTTGAACCTCTCCTGCGAGTCCAGTTTTTGATTCCGATGCTTCACTGAAGGTTTACTGTATCCCTTGGACCTTCTTATTGCCGATGAAACACAGAAATTGCATCCGAATTTAATACAAAACGCACAATGCCGACATAAGTACAATAGGACTGACACTCTCACTTTCTATGGTTTGACCTTTCTTGTGAGTCCAGTTTTAGATTCCGATGCTTCACTTCAGGTTTACTGTATACCTTGCACCTTATTATTGACGATGAAACACAGGAATTTCATACGAATTCAATACAACAGGCACAATGCCGACTTAAGTACAAGTGGACTGACACTCCCACTTTCTATGATTTGAACCTCTCCTGTGAGTTCAGTTTTAGATTCCGATGCTTCACTTCAGGTTTACTGTATCCCTTGGACCTTCTTATTGACGATGAAACACAGAAATTGCATCCGAAGTTAATACAATATCCACAATGCCGTCGTAAGTAAAAGAGGAACGACACTCTAATAATCTATGTTTTAAACCTCTCCTGTGAGTCCAGTTTTAGATTCCGATGCTTCACATAAGGTTTACTGTATCCCGTGGACCTTCTTATTGACGATGAAACACAGAAATTGCATCCGAATTTAATACAAAAGGCACAATGGCGACTTAAGTACAAGAGGACTGACACTCTCACTTTCTATGATTTGAACCTCTCCTGTGAGTCCAGTTTTAGATCCCGATGCTTCACTTCAGGCTTACTGTATACCTTGGACCTTCTTATTGACAATGAAACACAGAAGTTGCATCGGAATTAAATTCAAAAGGCACCACGCCGACTTAAGTACAAGAGGACTGACACTTTAACTTTCAATGATTTGAACCTCTCCTGTGAGTTCAGTTTTAGATTCCGATGCTTCACTTCAGGTTTACTGTATCCCTTGGACCTTTTTATTGACGATGAAACACAGAAATTGCATCCGAATTTAATACAAAAGGCACAATACCGACTTAAGTACAAGAGGAGTGACACTCTAACTCTCTATGATTTGAACCTCTCCTGTGAGTCCAGTTTTAGATTCTGATGCTTCACTTCAGGTTTACTACATTCCTTGGACATTCTTATTAACGAAGAAACACAGAAATTGCATCCGAATGTAATACAAACGGCACAATGCCGACTTAAGTACAAGAGGACTGACACTCTCACTTCCTATGATTTGAACCTCTACTGTGAGTCTAGTTTTAGATTCCGATGCTTCACTTCAGGTTTACTGTATCCCTTGGTTCTTCTTATTGACGATGAAACACAGACTTTGCATCCGAATTTAATACAAAAGGCACAATGCCGATTTAACTACAAGAGGACTGACACTCTAAGTTTCTATGATTTGCACCACTCCTGTGAGTCCAGTTTTAGATTCCGATGCTTCACTTCAGGTTTACTGTATACCTTGCACCTTCTTATTGACGATGAAACACAGAAATTGCATCCGAATTTAATACAAAAGGCCCAATGCCGACTTAAGTACAAGAGGACTGACACTCTCACTTTCTATGATTTGAACCTCTACTGTGAGTTCAGTTTAGAATCCGATGCTTCACTTCAGGTTTACTGTATCCCTTGGACCTTCTTATTGACGATGAAACACAGAAATTGCATCCGAATTTAATACAAAACGCACAATGCCGACATAAGTACAAGAGGACTGACACTCTCACTTTCTATGGTTTGACCTTTCTTGTCAGTCCAGTTTTAGTTTCCGATGCTTCACTTCAGGTTTACTGCATACCTTGCACCTTCTCATTGACGATGAAACACAGAAATTGCATACGAATTCAATACAAAAGGCACAATGCCGACTTAAGTACAAGAGGACTGACACTCTCACTTTCTATGATTTGAACCTCACCTGTCAGTACAGTTTTAGATTCCGATGCTTCACTTCAGGTTTACTGTATCCCTTGGACCTTCATATTGACGATGAAACATAGATATTGCACCTGAATTTAATACAAATGGCACAATGCCGACTTAAGTACAAGAGGACTGACACTCTAATTTTCTTTGATTTGAACCTCTCCTGTGAGTTCTGTTTTAGATTCCGATGCTTCACTTCAGGTTTACTGTATCCCTTGGACCTTCTTATTGACGATGAAACACAGAAATTGCATCTGAATTTAATACAAAACGCACAATGCCGACTCAAGTACCAGAGGACTGACACTCTCACATTCTGTGAGTTGAACCTCTCCTGTGAGTCCAGTTTTAGATTCCGATGCTTCACTTCAGGTTTACTGTATTCCTTGGACCTTCTTATTGACGTTGAAACACAGAAATTGCATCTGGAATTAATACAACTATCACAATGCCGACTTAAGTACAAGAGGACTGACACTCTCACTTTCTATGATTTGAACCTCTCCTGTGAGTCCAGTTTTAGATTCCGATGCTTCACTTCAGGTTTACTGTATACCTTGGACCTTCTTATTGACGATGAAACACAGAAGTTGCATCGGAATTAAATTCAAAAGGCACCACGCCGACTTAAGTACAAGAGGACAGACACTTTAACTTTCAATGATTTGAACCTCTCCTGTGAGTCCAGTTTTAGATTCCGATGCTTCACCTCAGGTTTACTGTGTCCCTTGGGCCTTCTAATTGACGATGAAACACAGAAATTGATTCGCAATCAAATTGAAAAGGCACAATGCCGAATTAAGTGAAAGAAGACTGACACTCTCACTTTCTATAATTTGAACATCTCCTTTGAATCCAGTTTTAGATTCCGATGCTCCACTTCAGGTTTACAGTATACCTTCCACCCTCTTATTGAAGATGAAACACAGAAATTGCATCGGAATTAAATTCAAAAGGCACAATGCCGACTTAATTACAAGATGACTGACACTCTCACTTTCTATGATTTGAACCTCTCCTGTGAGGCCAGTTTTAGATTCCGATGCTTCACTTCAGGTTTACTGTATCCCTTGGACCTTATTATTGACGAAGAAACAAAGAAAATACATCCGAATTTAATACAAAATGCACAATGCCGTCTTAAGTGAAAGAGGACTGACACTCTAATATTCCATGTTTTGAACCTGTCCTGTGAGTCCAGTTTTAGATTCCGATGCTTCACATAAGGTTTACTGTATCCCGTGGACATTCTTATTGCCGATGAAACACAGAAATTGCATCCGAATTTAATACAAAAGGCACAATACCGACTTAAGTACAAGCGGAGTGACACTCTAACTTTCTATGATTGGAACCTCTCCTGTGAGTCCAGTTTTAGATTCCGATGCCTCACTTCAGGTTTACTGTATCCCTTGGACCTCCTTATTGACGATGAAACACAGAAATTGCAACCGAATTTAATACAAATGGCACAATGCCGACTTAAGTACAAGAGGACTGACACTCTCACTTTCTATGATTTGAACCTCACCTGTGAGTCCAGTTTTAGATTCCGATCCTTCACTTCATGTTTACTGTATCCCTTGAAACCCACTTATCGGCGATGAAACACAGAAATTGCATCCGCATTTAATACAAATGGCACATTGCCGACTTAAGTACAAGAGCACTGACACTCTCTTTTTCTATGATTTGAACCTCTCCCGTGAGTTCAGTTTTAGATTCCGATGCTTCACTTCAGGTTTACTGTATAATTTGCACCTTCTTATTGACGATGAAGCACAGAAATTGCATCCGAATTTAATACAAATGGCACAATGCCGATTTAACTACAAGAATACTGACACTCTCACTTTCTACGATTGGAACCTCTCCAGTGCGGTCAGATTTAGATTCCGATGCCTCACTTCAGGTTTACTGTATCCCTTGGACCTTCTTGTTGACGATAAAACACAGAAATCGCATCCGAATTTTATACAAATGGCACAATGCCGTCTTAAGTAAAAGAGGACTGACACTCTAACATTCTATGATTTGAACCTCTCCTGCGAGTCCAGTTTTAGATTCCGATGCTTCACTGAAGGTTTACTGTATTCCTTGGACCTTCTTATTGCCGATGAAACACAGAAATTGCATCCGAATTTAATACAAAAGGCACATTACCGACATAAGTACAAGAGGAGTGACACAATCTTTCTATGATTTGAATCTCTCCTGTGAGTCCAGTTTTAGATTCCGATGCTTCACTTCAGGTTTACTGTATCCCTGGGACCTTCGTATTGACGATGAAACACAAAATTGCATCCGAATTTAATACAAAAATCACAATGGCCACTTTAGTACAAGAGGACCGACAATCTCACTTTCTATGATTTCAACATCTCTTGTGAGTCCTGTTTTAGATTCCGATGCTTCACTTCAGGTTTACTGTATCCCTTGGACCTTCTTATTGACGATGAAACACAGAAATTGCATCCGAAATTAATACAAATGTCACAATGGTGACTTAAGTACAAGAGGACTGACACTCTCACTTTCTATGATTTGAACCTCTCCTGTGAGTCCAGTTTTAGATTCCGATGCTTCACCTCAGGTTTACTGTATCCCTTGGACCTTCTTATTGACGATGAAACACAGAAATTGCATCCGAATTTAATACAAATGGCACAATGCCGACTTAAGTACAAGAGGACTGACACTCTCACTTTCTATGATTTGAATCTCTCCTGTGAGTCCAGTTTTAGGTTCCGATGCTTCACTTCAGGTTTACTGTATTCCTTGGACCTTCTTATTGACGATGAAACACAGAAATTGCATCCGAATTTAATACACAAGGCACAATGCTGACTTAAGTACAAGAGGACTGACACTCACACTTTCTATGATTTGAACCTCTCCTGTGAGTCCAGTTTTACATTCCGATGCTTCACTTCAGGTTTACTGTATCCCTTGGACTTTCTAATTGACGATGAAACACAGAGTTTGCATCCGAATTTAATACAAAAGGTACAATGCCGACTTAAGTACAAGAGGACTGGCACTCTAACTTTCTATGATTTGCGCCTCTCCTGTGAGTCCAGTTTTAGATTCCGATGCTTCACTTCAGGTTTACTGTGTCCCTTGGACCTTCTTAATGACGATGAAACACAGAAATTGCATCCGATTTTAATACAAAAATCACAATGGCCACTTTAGTACAAGAGGACCGACAATCTCACATTCTATGATTTGAACATCTCCTGTGAGTCCAGTTTTAGATTCCGATGCTTCACTTCAGGTTTACTGTATCCCTTGGACCTTTGTATTGACGATGAAACACAGATATTGCATCGGAATTAAATTTCAAACGCAGAATGCCGACTTAATTAAAAGCGGACTGACACTCTCACTTTCTATGATTTGAACCTCTCCTGTGAGTCCAGTTTTAGATGCCGATGCTTCACTTCAGGTTTATTGTATCCCTTGGACTTTCTTATTGACAATGAAACACAGAAATAGCATCGGAATTAAATTCAAAAGGCACAATGCCTACTTAAGTACAAGAGGACTGACACTCTAACTTTCTATGATTTGAACCTCTCCTGTGAGTCCAGTTTTAGATTCAGATGCTTCACTTGAGGTTTACTGTATCCCTTGGACCTTCTTATTGACGATGAAACACAGAGTTTGCATCCGAATTTAATAGAAAAGGCACAATGCCGACTTAAGTACAAGAGGACTGACACTATAACTTCCTATGATTTGAACCTCTCCTGTGAGTCCAGTTTTAGATTCCGATGCCTTACTTCAGGTTTACTGTATCCCTTGGACCTTCCTATTGACGATGAAACACAGAGTTTGCATCCGAATTTAATAGAAAAGGCACAATGCCGACTTAAGTACAAGAGGACTGACACTATAACTTCCTATGATTTGAACCTCTCCTGTGAGTCCAGTTTTAGATTCCGATGCCTTACTTCAGGTTTACTGTATCCCTTGGACCTTCTGATTGACGATGAAACACAGAAATTGCATTCGAATTTAATACAAAAGGCACAATGCTGCCTTAAGTACAAGAGGACTGACACTCTCACTTTCTATGATTTGAACCTCTCCTGTGAGTCCAGTTTTAGATTCCGATGCTTCACTTCAGATTTACTGTATCCCTTGGACCTTCTAATTGACGATGAAACACAGAGTTTGCATCCGAATATAATACAAAAGGTACAATGCCGACTTAAGTACAAGAGGACTGACAATCTAACTTTCTATGATTTGCACCTCTCGTGTGAGTCCAGTTTTAGATTCCGATGCTTCACTTCAGGTTTACTGTATCCCTTGCACCTTCTTATTGACGATGAAACACAGAAATTGCATCCGAATTTAATACAAAAATCACAATGGCCACTTTAGTACAAGAGGACCGACAGTCTCACTTTCTATGATTTGAACATCTCCTGTTAGTCCAGTTTTAGATTCCGATGCTTCACTTCAGGTTTACTGTATCCCTTGGACCTTCTTATTGACGATGAAACACAGAAATTGCATCCGAAATTAATACAAACGTCACAATGGTGACTTAAGTACAAGAGGACTGACACTCTCACTTTCTATAATTTGAACCTCTCCTGTGAGTCCAGTTTTAGATTCCGATGTTTCACCTCAGGTTTATTGCATCCCTTGGACCTTCTTATTGACGATGAAACACAGAAATTGCATCCGAATTTAATACAAATGGCACAATGCCGACTTAAGTACAAGAGGACTGACACTCTCACTGTCTATGATTTGAATCTCTCCTGTGAGTCCAGTTTTAGGTTCCGATGCTTCACTTCAGGTTTACTGTATTCCTTGGACCTTCTTATTGACAATGAAACACAGAAATAGCATCGGAATTAAATTCAAAAGGCACAATGCCGACTTAAGTACAAGAGGACTGACACTCTAACTTTTTATGATTTGAACCTCTCCTGTGAGTCCAGTTTTAGATTCCGATGCTTCACTTCAGGTTTACTGTATCCCTTGGACCTTCTTATTGACGATGAAACACAGAAATTGGATCCGAATTAAATACAAAAGGCACAATGGCGACTTAAGTACAAGAGGACTGACAC
This sequence comes from Schistocerca americana, assembly GCF_021461395.2. Lineage (NCBI taxonomy): Eukaryota > Metazoa > Arthropoda > Insecta > Orthoptera > Acrididae > Schistocerca > Schistocerca americana. Next base: position 7,724,633 of record NC_060128.1, on the reverse strand, counting down.
TCTCACTTTCAATGATTTGAACCTTTCCTGTGAGTCCAGTTTCAGATTCCGATGCTTCACTTCAGGTTTACTGTATACCTTGCAACTTCTTATTGACGATGAACCACAGAAATTGCATCGGAATTAAATTCAAAAGGCACTATGCCGTCTTAAGTACAAGAGGACTGACACTCTCACTTTCTATGATTTGAACCTCTTTTGTGAGTCCAGTTTTAGATTCCGATGCTTCATTTCAGGTTTACTGTATCCCTTGGACCTTGTAATTGACGATGAAACACAGAGTTTGCATCCGAATTTAATACAAGAGGTACAATGCCGACGTTAGTAGAAGAGGACTGACACTCTAACTTTCTATGATTTGAACCTCTCCTGCGAGTCCAGTTTTAGATTCCGATGCTTCACTGAAGGTTTACTGTATCCCTTGGACCTTCTTATTGCCGATGAAACACAGAAATTGCATCCGAATTTAATACAAAAGGCACATTACCGACTTAAGTACAAGAGGAGTGACACAATCTTTCTATGATTTGAATCTCTCCTGTGAGTCCAGTTTTAGATTACGATGCTTCACTTCAGGTTTACTGTATCCCTGGGACCTTCTTATTGACGATGAAACACAGAAATTGCATCCGAATTTAATACAAAAATCACAATGGCCACTTTAGTACAAGAGGACCGTCAATCTCACTTTCTATGATTTGAACATCTCTTGTGAGTCCAGTTTTAGATTCCGATGCTTCACTTCAGGTTTACTGTATCCCTTGGACCTTCTTATTGACGATGAAACACAGAAATTGCATCCGAAATTAATACAAATGTCACAATGGTGACTTAAGTACAAGAGGACTGACACTCTCACTTTCTATAATTTGAACCTCTCCTGTGAGTCCAGTTTTAGATTCCGATGCTTCACCTCAGGTTTACTGTATCCCTTCGACCTTCTTATTGACGATGAAACACAGAAATTGCATCCGAATTTAATACAAATGGCACAATGCCGACTTAAGTACAAGAGGACTGACACTCTCACTTTCTATGTTTGAATCTCTCCTGTGAGTCCAGTTTTAGGTTCCGATGCTTCACTTCAGGTTTACTGTATTCCTTGGACCTTCTTATTGACGATGAAACACAGAAATTGCATCCGAATTTAATACACAAGGCACAATGCTGACTTAAGTACAAGAGGACTGACACTCCCACTTTCTATGATTTGAACCTCTCCTGTGAGTCCAGTTTTACATTTCGATGCCTCACTTCAGGTTTACTGTATCCCTTGGACTTTCTAATTGACGATGAAACACAGAGTTTGCATCCGAATTTAATACAAAAGGTACAATGCCGACTTAAGTACAAGAGGACTGGCACTCTAACTTTCTATGATTTGCGCCTCTCCTGTGAGTCCAGTTTTAGATTCCGATGCTTCACTTCAGGTTTACTGTGTCCCTTGGTCCTTCTTATTGACGATGAAACACAGAAATTGCATCCGATTTTAATACAAAAATCACAATGGCCACTTTAGTACAAGAGGACCGACAATCTCACATTCTATGATTTGAACATTTCCTGTGAGTCCAGTTTTAGATTCCGATGCTTCACTTCAGGTTTACTGTATCCCTTGGACCTTTGTATTGACGATGAAACACAGATATTGCATCGGAATTAAATTTAAAACGCAGAATGCCGACTTAATTAAAAGCGGACTGACACTCTCACTTTCTATGATTTGAACCTCTCCTGTGAGTCCAGTTTTAGATGCCGATGCTTCACTTCAGGTTTATTGTATCCCTTGGACTTTCTTCTTGACAATGAAACACAGAAATAGCATCGGAATTAAATTCAAAAGGCACAATGCCTACTTAAGTACACGAGGACTGACACTCTAACTTTCTATGATTTGAACCTCTCCTGTGAGTCCAGTTTTAGATTCCGATGCTTCACTTGAGGTTTACTGTATCCCTTGGACCTTCTTATTGACGATGAAACACAGAGTTTGCATCCGAATTTAATAGAAAAGGCACAATGCCGACTTAAGTACAAGAGGACTGACACTATAACTTCCTATGATTTGAACCTCTCCTGTGAGTCCAGTTTTAGATTCCGATGCCTTACTTCAGGTTTACTGTATCCCTTGGACCTTCTGATTGACGATGAAACACAGAAATTGCATTCGAATTTAATACAAAAGGCACAATGCTGCCTTAAGTACAAGAGGACTGACACTCTCACTTTCTATGATTTGAACCTCTCCTGTGAGTCCAGTTTTAGATTCCGATGATTCACTTCAGATTTACTGTATCCCTTGGACCTTCTAATTGACGATGAAACACAGAGTTTGCATCCGAATTTAATACAAAAGGTACAATGCCGACTTAAGTACAAGAGGACTGACAATCTAACTTTCTATGATTTGCACCTCTCGTGTGAGTCCAGTTTTAGATTCCGATGCTTCACTTCAGGTTTACTGTATCCTTTGCACCTTCTTATTGACGATGAAACACAGAAATTGCATCCGAATTTAATACAAAAATCACAATGGCCACTTTAGTACAAGAGGACCGACAATCTCACTTTCTATGATTTGAACATCTCCTGTTAGTCCAGTTTTAGATTCCGATGCTTCACTTCAGGTTTACTGTATCCCTTGGACCTTCTTATTGACGATGAAACACAGAAATTGCATCCGAAATTAATACAAATGTCACAATGGTGACTTAAGTACAAGAGGACTGACACTCTCACTTTCTATAATTTGAACCTCTCCTGTGAGTCCAGTTTTAGATTCCGATGTTTCACCTCAGGTTTACTGCATCCCTTGGACCTTCTTATTGACGATGAAACACAGAAATTGCATCCGAATTTAATACAAATGGCACAATGCCGACTTAAGTACAAGAGGACTGACACTCTCACTGTCTATGATTTGAATCTCTCCTGTGAGTCCAGTTTTAGGTTCCGATGCTTCACTTCAGGTTTACTGTATTCCTTGGACCTTCTTATTGACAATGAAACACAGAAATAGCATCGGAATTAAATTCAAAAGGCACAATGCCGACTTAAGTACAAGAGGACTGACACTCTAACTTTTTATAATTTGAACCTCTCCTGTGAGTCCAGTTTTAGATTCCGATGCTTCACTTCAGGTTTACTGTATCCCTTGGACCTTCTTATTGACGATGAAACACAGAAATTGGATCCGAATTAAATACAAAAGGCACAATGGCGACTTAAGTACAAGAGGACTGACACTCTCACTTTCAATGATTTGAACCTTTCCTGTGAGTCCAGTTTCAGATTCCGATGCTTCACTTCAGGTTTACTGTATACCTTGCACCTTCTTATTGACGATGAACCACAGAAATTGCATCGGAATTAAATTCAAAAGGCACTATGCCGTCTTAAGTACAAGAGGACTGACACTCTCACTTTCTATGATTTGAACCTCTTTTGTGAGTCCAGTTTTAGATTCCGATGCTTCATTTCAGGTTTACTGTATCCCTTGGACCTTCTAATTGACGATGAAACACAGAGTTTGCTTCCGAATTTAATACAAGAGGTACAATGCCGACGATAGTAGAAGAGGACTGACACTCTAACTTTCTATGATTTGAACCTCTCCTGCGAGTCCAGTTTTAGATTCCGATGCTTCACTGAAGGTTTACTGTATCCCTTGGACCTTCTTATTGCCGATGAAACACAGAAATTGCATCCGAATTTAATACAAAGGCACATTACCGACTTAAGTACAAGAGGAGTGACACAATCTTTCTATGATTTGAATCTCTCCTGTGAGTCCAGTTTTAGATTCCGATGCTTCACTTCAGGTTTACTGTATCCCTGGGACCTTCTTATTGACGATGAAACACAGAAATTGCATCCGAATTTAGTACAAAAATCACAATGGCCACTTTAGTACAAGAGGACCGTCAATCTCACTTTCTATGATTTGAACATCTCTTGTGAGTCCAGTTTTAGATTCCGATGCTTCACTTCAGGTTTACTGTATCCCTTGGACCTTCTTATTGACGATGAAACACAGAAATTGCATCCGAAATTATTACAAATGTCACAATGGTGACTTAAGTACAAGAGTACTGACACTCTCACTTTCTATAATTTGAACCTCTCCTGTGAGTCCAGTTTTAGATTCCGATGCTTCACCTCAGGTTTACTGTATCCCTTCGACCTTCTTATTGACGATGAAACACAGAAATTGCATCCGAATTTAATACAAATGGCACAATGCCGACTTAAGTACAAGAGGACTGACACTCTCACTTTCTATGATTTGAATCTCTCCTGTGAGTCCAGTTTTAGGTTCCGATGCTTCACTTCAGGTTTACTGTATTCCTTGGACCTTCTTATTGACGATGAAACACAGAAATTGCATCCGAATTTAATACACAAGGCACAATGCTGACTTAAGTACAAGAGGACTGACACTCCCACTTTCTATGATTTGAACCTCTCCTGTGAGTCCAGTTTTACATTCCGATGCCTCACTTCAGGTTTACTGTATCCCTTGGACTTTCTAATTGACGATGAAACACAGAGTTTGCATCCGAATTTAATACAAAAGGTACAATGCCGACTTAAGTACAAGAGGACTGGCACTCTAACTTTCTATGATTTGCGCCTCTCCTGTGAGTCCAGTTTTAGATTCCGATGCTTCACTTCAGGTTTACTGTGTCCCTTGGTCCTTCTTATTGACGATGAAACACATAAATTGCATCCGATTTTAATACAAAAATCACAATGGCCACTTTAGTACAAGAGGACCGACAATCTCACATTCTATGATTTGAACATCTCCTGTGAGTCCAGTTTTAGATTCCGATGCTTCACTTCAGGTTTACTGTATCCCTTGGACCTTTGTATTGACGATGAAACACAGATATTGCATCGGAATTAAATTTAAAACGCAGAATGCCGACTTAATTAAAAGCGGACTGACACTCTCACTTTCTATGATTTGAACCTCTCCTGTGAGTCCAGTTTTAGATGCCGATGCTTCACTTCAGGTTTATTGTATCCCTTGGACTTTCTTATTGACAATGAAACACAGAAATAGCATCGGAATTAAATTCAAAAGGCACAATGCCTACTTAAGTACACGAGGACTGACACTCTAACTTTCTATGATTTGAACCTCTCCTGTGAGTCCAGTTTTAGATTCCGATGCTTCACTTCAGGTTTACTGTATCCCTTGGACCTTCTTATTGACGATGAAACACAGAGTTTGCATCCGAATTTAATAGAAAAGGCACAATGCCGACTTAAGTACAAGAGGACTGACACTATAACTTCCTATGATTTGAACCTCTCCTGTGAGTCCAGTTTTAGATTCCGATGCTATACTTCAGGTTTACTGTATCCCTTGGACCTTCTGATTGACGATGAAACACAGAAATTGCATTCGAATTTAATACAAAAGGCACAATGCTGCCTTAAGTACAAGAGGACTGACACTCTCACTTTCTATGATTTGAACCTCTCCTGTGAGTCCAGTTTTAGATTCCGATGCTTCACTTCAGATTTACTGTATCCCTTGGACCTTCTAATTGACGATGAAACACAGAGTTTGCATCCGAATTTAATACAAAAGGTACAATTCCGACTTAAGTACAAGAGGACTGACAATCTAACTTTCTATGGTTTGCACCTCTCGTGTGAGTCCAGTTTTAGATTCCGATGCTTCACTTCAGGTTTACTGTATCCCTTGGACCTTCTTATTGACGATGAAACACAGAAATTGCATCCGAATTTAATACAAAAATCACAAAGGCCACTTTAGTACAAGAGGACCGACAATCTCACTTTCTATGATTTGAACATCTCCTGTTAGTCCAGTTTTAGATTCCGATGCTTCACTTCAGGTTTACTGTATCCCTTGGACCTTCTTATTGACGATGAAACACAGAAATTGCATCCGAAATTAATACAAATGTCACAATGGTGACTTAAGTACAAGAGGACTGACACTCTCACTTTCTATAATTTGAACCTCTCCTGTGAGTCCAGTTTTAGATTCCGATGCTTCACCTCAGGTTTACTGCATCCCTTGGACCTTCTTATTGACGATGAAACACAGAAATTGCATCCGAATTTAATACAAATGGCACAATGCCGACTTAAGTACAAGAGGACTGACACTCTCACTTTCTATGATTTGAATCTCTCCTGTGAGTCCAGTTTTAGGTTCCGATGCTTCACTTCAGGTTTACTGTATTCCTTGGACCTTCTTATTGACAATGAAACACAGAAATAGCATCGGAATTAAATTCAAAAGGCACAATGCCGACTTAAGTACAAGAGGACTGACACTCTAACTTTTTATGATTTGAACCTCTCCTGTGAGTCCAGTTTTAGATTCCGATGCTTCACTTCAGGTTTACTGTATCCCTTGGACCTTCTTATTGACGATGAAACACAGAAATTGGATCCGAATTAAATACAAAAGGCACAATGGCGACTTAAGTACAAGAGGGCTGACACTCTCACTTTCAATGATTTGAACCTTTCCTGTGAGTCCAGTTTCAGATTCCGATGCTTCACTTCAGGTTTACTGTATACCTTGCACCTTCTTATTGACGATGAACCACAGAAATTGCATCGGAATTAAATTCAAAAGGCACTATGCCGTCTTAAGTACAAGAGGACTGTCACTCTCACTTTCTATGATTTGAACCTCTTTTGTGAGTCCAGTTTTAGATTCCGATGCTTCATTTCAGGTTTACTGTATCCCTTGGACCTTCTAATTGACGATGAAACACAGAGTTTGCATCCGAATTTAATACAAGAGGTACAATGCCGACGTTAGTAGAAGAGGACTGACACTCTAACTTTCTATGATTTGAACCTCTCCTGTGAGTCCAGTGTTAGATTCCGATGCTTCACTTAAGGTTTACTGTATCCCTTGGACCTTCTTATTGACAATGAAACACAGAAATTGCATCCGAATTTAATACCAAAATCACAATGGCAACTTAAGTACAAGAGGACTGACTCTCTCACATTCTATGATTTGAACATCTCCTGTGAGTCCAGTTTTAGATTCCGATGCTTCACTTCAGGTTTACTGTATCCCTTGGACCTTCTTATTGACGATGAAACACAGAAATTGCATCGGAATTAAATTCAAAACGCTCAAAGCCGACTTAAGCAAAAGAGGACTGACACTCTCACTTTCTATGATTTGAACCTCTCCTGTGAGTCCAGTTTTTGATTCTGATGCTTCACTTCAGGTTTACTGTATACCTTGGACCTTCTTATTGACGATGAAACACAGAAATTGCATCGGAAATAAATTCAAATGGCATAATGCCGACTTAAGTACAAGAGAACTACACTCTAACTTTCTATGATTTGAACCTCTCCTGTGAGTCCAGTTTTAGATTCCGATGCTTCACTTCAGGTTTACTGTATCCCTTGGACCTACTTATTGACGACGAAACACAGAGTTTGTATCCGAATTAAATACATAAGGCACAATGCCGACGTAAGTACAAGAGGACTGACACTCTAACTTTGTATGATTTGAACCTCTCCTGTGAGTCCAGTTTTGGATTCCGATGCTTAACATCAGGTTTACTGTATCCCTTGGACCTTCTTATTGACGATGAAACACAGAAATTGCATCCGAATTTAATACAAAAGGTACAATGCCGACTTAAGTACAAGAGGACTGACATTCTCACTTTCTATGATTTGAACCTCTCCAGTGAGTCCAGTTTTAGATTCCGATGCTTCACTTCAGGTTTACTGTATCCCTTGGACCTTCTTATTGACGATGAAACACAGAAATTGCATCCGAATTTAATACAAATGGCACAATATCGACTTACGTACAAGAGGACTGACACTCTCAGTTTCTATGACTTGAACCTCTCCTGTGAGTCCCGTTTTAGATTCCGATGCCTCACTTCAGGTTTACTGTATACCTTGCAGCTTCTTATTGACGATGAAACACAGAAATTGCATCCGAATTTAATACACAAGGCACAATGCCGACTTAAGTACAAGAGGTTTGACATTCTAACTTTCTATGATTTGAACCTCTCCTGTGAGTCCAGTTTTAGATTCCGATGCTACACTTCAGGTTTACTATATCCCTTGGACCTTCTTATTGACAATGAAACACAGAAAAAGCATCGGAATTAAATTCAAAAGGCACAATGCCGACTTAAGTACAGGAGAACTGACACTCTACTTTTCTAAGATTTGAACTTCTCCTGTGAGTCCAGTTTTAGATTCCGATGCTTCACCCCAGGTTTACTGTATCCCTTGGACCTTCTTATTGACGATGAAACACAGAATTTGCATCCGAATTTAATACAAATGGCACAATGCCGACTTAAGTACCAGGGGACTGACACTCTCACTTTCTATGATTCGAACCTCTCCTGTGAGTCCAGTTTTAGATTCCGATGCTTCACTTCAAGTTTACTGTATCCCTTGGACCTTCTTATTGACGATGAAACACAGAAATTGCATCCGAATTTAATACAAAAATCACAATGGCGGCTTAAGTACAAGAGGACTTACACTCTCACTTTCTATGTTTTGAACATCTCCTGTGAGCCCAGTTCTAGATTCCGATGCTTCACTTCAGGTTTACTGTATCCCTTGGACCTTCTTATTGACGATGAAACACAGATAATGCATCGGAATTAAATTTAAAACGCACAATGCCGACTTAAGTAAAAGAAGACTGACACTCTAACTATCTATGATTCGAAACTCTCCTGTGAGTCCAGTTTTAGATTCCGATGCTTCATTTCAGGTTTACTGTATCCCTTGGACCTTCTTATTGACAATGAAACACAGAAATAGCATCGGAATTAAATTCAAAAGGCACAATGCCGACTTAAGTACAAGAGGACTGACACTCTCACATTCTATGATTTCAACCTCTTCTGTGAGGTCAGATTTAGATTCCGATGCTTCATTTCAGGTTTACTGTATCCCTTGGACCTTCTTATTGACAATGAAACACAGAAATAGCATCGGAATTAAATTCAAAACGCACAAAGCCGACTTAAGTACGAGAGGACTGACACTCTACCTTCTATGATTTGAACCTCTCCTGTGAGTCCAGTTTTAGATTCCGATGCTTTACTTCAGGTTTACTGTATCCCTTAGACCTTCTTATTGACGATGAAACACAGAGTTTGCATCCGAATTTAATACAAAAGGCACAATGCCGACTTAAGTACAAGAGGACTGACACTCTCACTTTCTATGATTCGAACCTCTCCTGTGAGTCCAGTTTTAGATTCCGATGCTTCACTTCAGGTTTACTGTATCCCTTGGACCTTCTTGTTGACGATGAAACATAGAAATTGAATCTGAATTTAACACAAAAATCACAATGGCGTCTTATGTACAAGAGGACTGACACTCTCACTTTCTATGATTTGAATGTCTCCTGTGAGTACAGTTCTAGATTCCGATGCTTCACTTCAGGTTAACTGTATCCCTTGGACCTTCTTATTGACGATGTAACACAGATAATGCATCGGAATTAAATTTAAAACGCACAATGCCGACTTAATTAAAAGTAGACTGACACTCTCACTATCTATGATTTGAATCTCTCCTGTGAGTCCAGTTTTAGATTCCGATGCTTCACTTCAGGTTTACTGTATTCCTTGGACCTTCTTATTGACAATGAAACACGGAAATAGCATCGGAATTAAATTCAAAAGGCACAATGCCGACTTAAGTACAAGAGGACTGACACTCTAACTTTTTATGATTTGAACCTCTCCTGTGAGTCCAGTTTTAGATTCCGATGCTTCACTTCAGGTTTACTGTATCCCTTGGACCTTCTTATTGACGATGAAACACAGAAATTGCATCCGAATTTAATACAAAACGCACAATGCCGACATAAGTACAAGAGGACTGACACTCTCACTTTCTATGGTTTGACCTTTCTTGTCAGTCCAGTTTTAGTTTCCGATGCTTCACTTCAGGTTTACTGCATACCTTGCACCTTCTCATTGACGATGAAACACAGAAATTGCATACGAATTCAATACAAAAGGCACAATGCCGACTTAAGTACAAGAGGACTGACACTCTCACTTTCTATGATTTGAACCTCTCCTGTGAGTCCAGTTTTAGCTTCCGATGCTTCACCTCAGGTTTACTGTATCCCTAGGACCTTCTTATTGACGATGAAACACAGAATTTGCATCCGAATTTAATACAAATGGCACAATGCCGACTTAAGTACAAGAGGACTGACACTCTCACTTTCTATGATTCGAACCTCTCCTGTGAGTCCAGTTCTAGATTCCGATGCTTCACTTCAGGTTTACTGTTTCCCTTGGACGTTCTTACTGACGATGAAACACAGAAATTGCATCGGAATGAATTTCAAAAGGCACAGTGCCGACCTAAGTAGAAGAGGACTAACACTCTCACTTTCTATGATTTGAACCTATCCTGTGTGTCGAGTATTAGATTCCGATGCTTCACTTCTGGTTTACTGTATACCTTGCAGCTTCTTATAGACGATGAAACACAGAAATTGCATCGGAATTAAATTCAAAAGGCACAATGCCGACTTAAGTACAAGAGGACTGACACTCTCACTTTGTATGATTTGAACCTCTCCTGTGAGTCCAGTTTTACATTCCGATGCTTCACTTCAGGTTTACTGTATCCCTTGGACCTTCTAATTGACGATGAAACACAGAGTTTGCATCCGAATTTAATACAAAAGGTACAATGCCGACTTAAGTACAAGAGGACTGACACTCTCACTTTCTATGATTTCAACATCTCCTGTGAGTCCAGTTCTAGATTCCGATGCTTCACTTCTGGTTTACTGTATCCCGTGGACCTTCTTATTGACGATGAAACACAGATAATGCATCGGAATTAAATTTAAAACGCACAATGCCGACTTAAGTAAAAGAGGACTGACACTCTCACTATCTATGATTTGAAACTCTCCTGTGAGTCCAGTTTTAGATTCCGATGCTTCATTTCAGGTCTACTGTATCCCTTGGACCTTCTTATTGACAATGAAACACAGATAATGCATCGGAATTAAATTTAAAACGCACAATGCCGACTTAAGTAAAAGAGGACTGACACTCTCACTTTCTATGATTTGAACCTCTCCTGTGAGTCCAGTTTTAGATTCCGATGCTTCACTTCTGGTTTGCTGTATACCTTGGACCTTCTTGTTGACGATGAAACACAGAAATTGCATCCGAATTTAATACAAAAATCACAATGGCGGCTTAAGTACAAGAGGACTGACACTCTCACTTTCTATGATTTGAACATCTCCTGTGAGTCCAGTTCTAGATTCCGATGCTTCACTTCAGGTTAACTGTATCCCTTGGACCTTCTTACTGACGATGAAACACAGATAATGCATCGGAAATAAATTTAAAACGCACAATGCCGACTTAAGTAAAAGAGGACTGACACTCTCACTATATATGATTTGAATCTCTCCTGTGAGTCCAGTTTTAGATTCCGATGTTTCACTTCAGGTTTACTGTATCCCTTGGACCTTCTTATTCACAATGAAACACAGAAATAGCATCGGAAATAAATTCAAAAGGCACAATGCCGACTTAGGTACAAGAGGACTGACACTCTCACTTTTTATGATTTGAATCTCTCCTGTAAGTCCAGTTTTAGATTCCGATGCTTCACTTCAGGTTTACTGTATGCTTTGGACCTTCTTATTGACGATGAAACACAGATATTGCATCCGAAATTAATACAAAAGTCACAATGGTGACTTAAGTACAAGAGGACTGACACTCTCACTTTCTATGATTTGAACCTCTCCTGTGAGTCTAGTTTTATTTTCCGATGCTTCACCTTCGGTTTACTGTATCTCTTGGACCTTCTTATTGACGACGAAACACAGAAATTGCATCCGAATTTAATACAAATGGCATAATGCCGACTTAAGTACAAGAGGACTGACACTCTCACTTTCTATGATTCGAACGTCTCCTGTGAGGTCAGATTTAGATTCCGATGCTTCACTTCAGGTTTACTGTATCCCTTGGACCTTCTTATTGACAATGAAACACAGAAATAGCATCGCAATTAAATTCAAAAGGCACAATGCCGACATAAGTACAAGAGGCCTGACACTCTAACTTTTTATGATTTGAACCTCTCCTGTGAGTCCAGTTTTAGATTCTGATGCTTCACTTCAGGTTTAATGTATCCCTTGGACCTTCTTATTGACGATGAAACACAGAAATTGCATCCGAAATTAATACAAAAGTCACAATGGTGACTTAAGTACAAGAGGACTGACACTCTCACTTTCTATGATTTGAACCTCTCCTGTGAGTCCAGTTTTAGATTCCGATGCTTCACCTCAGGTTTACTGTATCTCTCGGTCCTTCTTATTGACGATGAAACACAGAAATTGCATCCGAATTTAATACAAAAGGCACATTACCGACTTAAGTACAAGAGGAGTGACACTCTAATTTTCTATGATTTGAATCTCTCCTGTGAGTCCAGTTTTAGATTCCGATTCTTCACTTCAGTTTTACTGTATCCCTTGGACGTTCTCATTGACGATGAAACACAGAAATTGCATCGGAATTAAATTCAAAATGCACAGTGCCGACCTAAGTAGAAGACGACTAATACTCTCACTTTCTATGATTTGAACCTCTTATGTGAGTCCAGTTTTAGATTCCGATGCTTCACTTCAGGTTACTGTATACCTTGCACCCTCTTATTGACGATGAAACACAGAATTTGCATCGGAATTAAATTCAAAAGGCACAATGCCGACGTAAGTACAACAGGACTGACACTCTCACTTTCTATGATTTGAACCTCTCGTGTGAGTCCAGTTTTACATTCCGATGCTTCACTTGAGGTTTACTGTATCCCTTGGACCTTCTTATTGACGCTGAAACACAGAAATTGCATCCGAATTTAATACAAAAATCACAATGGCGACTTTAGTACAAGAGGACCGACAATCTCACTTTCTATGATTTGAACATCTCCTGTGTGTCCAGTTTTAGATTCCGATGCTTCACTTCAGGTTCACTGTATCCCTTGGACCTTCTTATTGACGATGAAACACAGATATTGCATCGGAATTAAATTCAAAAGGCACAATGCCGACGTAAGTACAACAGGACTGACACTCTCACTTTCTATGATTTGAACCTGTCCTGTGAGTCCAGTTTTAGATTCCGATGCTTCACTTCAGGTTTACTGTATCCCTTAGACCTTCTTATTGACGATGAAACACAGAGTTTGCATCCGAATTTAATACAAAAGGCACAATGCCGACTTAAGTACAAGAGGACTGACACTCTCACTTTCTATGATTCGAACCTCTCCTGTGAGTCCAGTTTTAGATTCCGATGCCTCACTTCAGGTTTACTGTATCCCTTGGACCTTCTAATTGACGATGAAACACAGAGTTTGAATCCGAATTTAATACAAAAGGTACAATGCCGACTTAAGTACAAGAGGACTGACATTCTAACTTTCTATGGATTGCACCTCTCCTGTGAGTCCAGTTTTAGATTCCGATGCTTCACTTCAGGTTTACTGTATCCCTTGGACCTTCTTGTTGACGATGAAACATAGAAATTGCATCCGAATTTAATACAAAAATCACAATGGCGGCTTAAGTACAAGAGGATTGACACTCTCACTTTCTATGATTTGAATATCTCCTGTGAGTACAGTTCTAGATTCCGATGCTTCACTTCAGGTTAACTGTATCCCTTGGACCTTCTTATTGACTTTGAAACACAGATAATGCATCGGAATTAAATTTAAAACGCACAATGCCGACTTAAGTAAAAGAGGACTGACACTCTCACTATCTATGATTTGAATCTCTCCTGTGAGTCCAGTTTTAGATTCCGATGCTTCACTTCAGGTTAACTGTGTCCCTTGGACCTTCTTATTGACAATGAAACACGGAAATAGCATCGGAATTAAATTCAAAAGCCACAATGCCGACTTAAGTACAAGAGGACTGACACTCTAACTTTTTATGATTTGAACCTCTCCTGTGAGTCCAGTTTTAGATTCCGATGCTTCACTTCAGGTGTACTGTATCCCTTGAACCTTCTTATTGACGATGAAACACAGAAATTGCATCCGAATTTAATACAAAAATCACAATGGCGGCTTAAGTACAAGAGGACTGACACTCTCACTTTCTATGATTTGAACATCTCCTGTGAGTCCAGTTCTAGATTCCGATGCTTCACTTCAGGTTTACTGTATCCCTTGGACCTTCTTATTGACGATGAAACACAGATAATGCATCGGAATTAAATTTAAAACGCACAATGCCGACTTAAGTAGAAGAGGACGAACACTCTCACTTTCTATGATTTGAACCTATCCTGTGAGTCCAGTTTTAGATTCCGATGCTTCACTTCAGGTTTACTGTATGCCTTGCAGCTTCTTATTGACGATGAAACACAGAAATTGCATCGGAATTAAATTCAAAAGGCACAATGCCGACTTAAGTACAAGAGGACTGACACTCTCACTTTCTATGATTTGAACCTCTCCTGTGAGTCCAGTTTTACATTCCGATGCTTCACTTCAGGTTTACTGTATCCCTTGGACCTTCTAATTGACGATGAAACACAGAGTTTGCATCCGAATTTAATACAAAAGGTACAATGCCGACTTAAGTACAAGAGGACTGACACTCTAACTTTCTATGATTTGCACCTCTCCTGTGAGTCCAGTTTTAGATTCCGATGCTTCACTTCAGGTTTACTGTATCCCTTGTAACTTCTTATTGACGATGAAACACATAAATTGCATCCGAATTTAATACAAAAATCACAATGGCAGCTTAAGTACAAGAGGACTGACACTCTCACTTTCTATGATTTGAACATCTCCTGTGAGTCCAGTTCTAGATTCCGATGCTTCACTTCAGGTTTACTGTATCCCTTGGACCTTCTTATTGACGATGAAACACAGATAATGCATCGGAATTAAATTTAAAACGCACAATGCCGACTTAAGTAAATGAAGACTGACACTCTCACTATCTATGATTTGAAACTCTCCTGTGAGTCCAGTTTTAGATTCCGATGCTTCACTTCAGGTTTACTGTATCCCTTGGACCTTTTTATTGACGATGAAACACAGAAATTGCATCCGAATTTAATACAAAAGGCACATTACCGACTTAAGTACAACAGGAGTGATACTCTAACTTTCTATGATTTGAATCCCTCCTGTGAGTCTAGTTTTCGATTCCGATGCTTCATTTCAGTTTTACTGTATCCCTTGGACGTTCTTATTGACGATGAAACACAGAATTTGCATCGGAATTAAATTCAAAAGGCACAATGCCGACTTAAGTACAAGAGGACAGACACTCTCACTTTCTATGATTTGAACCTCTCGTGTGAGTCCGGTTTTACATTCCGATGCTTCACTTCAGGTTTACTGTATCCCTTGGACCTTCTAATTGACGATGAAACACAGAGTTTGCATCCGAATTTAATACAAAAGGTACAATGCCGACTTAAGTACAAGAGGACTGACACTCTAACTTTCTATGATTTGCACTTCTCCTGTGAGTCCAGTTTTAGATTCCGATGCTTCACTTCAGGTTTACTGTATCCCTTGGACCTTCTATTGACGATGAGACACAGAAATTGCATCCGAATTTAATACAAAAATCACAATGGCGACTTTAGTACAAGAGGACCGACAATCTCATTTTCTATAATTTGAATATCTCCTGTGAGTCCAGTTTTAGATTCCGATGCTTCACTTCTGGTTCACTGTATCCCTTGGAGCTTCTTATTGACGATGAAACACAGATATTGCATCGGAATTAAATTTAAAACGCACAATGCCGACTTAAGTAAAAGAGGACTGACACTCTCACTTTCTATGATATGAACCTCTTCTGTGAGGTCAGATTTAGATTCCGATGCTTCACTTCAGGTTTACTGTATCCCTTGGACCTTCTTATTGACAATGAAACACAGAAATAGCATCGCAATTAAATTCAAAAGGCACAATGCCGACATAAGTACAAGAGGCCTGACACTCTAACTTTTTATGATTTGAACCTCTCCTGTGAGTCCAGTTTTAGATTCTGATGCTTCACTTCAGGTTTAATGTATCCCTTGGACCTTCTTATTGACGATGAAACACAGAAATTGCATCCGAAATTAATACAAAAGTCACAATGGTAACTTAAGTACAAGAGGACTGACACTCTCACTTTCTATGATTTGAACCTCTCCTGTGAGTCCAGTTTTAGATTCCGATGCTTCACCTCAGGTTTACTGTATCTCTCGGTCCTTCTTATTGACGATGAAACACAGAAATTGCATCCGAATTTAATACAAAAGGCACATTACCGACTTAAGTACAAGAGGAGTGACACTCTAATTTTCTATGATTTGAATCTCTCCTGTGAGTCCAGTTTTAGATTCCGATTCTTCACTTCAGTTTTACTGTATCCCTTGGACCTTCTTATTGACGATGAAACACAGATAATGCATCGGAAATAAATTTAAAACGCACAATGCCGACTTAAGTAGAAGAGGACGAACACTCTCACTTTCTATGATTTGAACCTATCCTGTGAGTCCAGTTTTAGATTCCGATGCTTCACTTCAGGTTTACTGTATGCCTTGCAGCTTCTTATTGACGATGAAACACAGAAATTGCATCGGAATTAAATTCAAAAGGCACAATGCCGACTTAAGTACAAGAGGACTGACACTCTCACTTTCTATGATTTGAACCTCTCCTGTGAGTCCAGTTTTACATTCCGATGCTTCACTTCAGGTTTACTGTATCCCTTGGACCTTCTAATTGACGATGAAACACAGAGTTTGCATCCGAATTTAATACAAAAGGTACAATGCCGACTTAAGTACAAGAGGACTGACACTCTCACTTTCTATGATTTGAACATCTCCTGTGAGTCCAGTTCTAGATTCCGATGCTTCACTTCAGGTTTACTGTATCCCTTGGACCTTCTTATTGACGATGAAACACAGATAATGCATCGGAATTAAATTTAAAACGCACAATGCCGACTTAAGTAAATGAAGACTGACACTCTCACTATCTATGATTTGAAACTCTCCTGTGAGTCCAGTTTTAGATTCCGATGCTTCACTTCAGGTTTACTGTATCCCTTGGACCTTTTTATTGACGATGAAACACAGAAATTGCATCCGAATTTAATACAAAAGGCACATTACCGACTTAAGTACAACAGGAGTGATACTCTAACTTTCTATGATTTGAATCTCTCCTGTGAGTCTAGTTTTCGATTCCGATGCTTCATTTCAGTTTTACTGTATCCCTTGGACATTCTTATTGACGATGAAACACAGAATTTGCATCGGAATTAAATTCAAAAGGCACAATGCCGACTTAAGTACAAGAGGACAGACACTCTCACTTTCTATGATTTGAACCTCTCGTGTGAGTCCAGTTTTACATTCCGATGCTTCACTTCAGGTTTACTGTATCCCTTGGACCTTCTAATTGACGATGAAACACAGAGTTTGCATCCGAATTTAATACAAAAGGTACAATGCCGACTTAAGTACAAGAGGACTGACACTCTAACTTTCTATGATTTGCACTTCTCCTGTGAGTCCAGTTTTAGATTCCGATGCTTCACTTCAGGTTTACTGTATCCCTTGGACCTTCTATTGACGATGAGACACAGAAATTGCATCCGAATTTAATACAAAAATCACAATGGCGACTTTAGTACAAGAGGACCGACAATCTCATTTTCTATAATTTGAATATCTCCTGTGAGTCCAGTTTTAGATTCCGATGCTTCACTTCTGGTTCACTGTATCCCTTGGAGCTTCTTATTGACGATGAAACACAGATATTGCATCGGAATTAAATTTAAAACGCACAATGCCGACTTAAGTAAAAGAGGACTGACACTCTCACTTTCTATGATATGAACCTCTTCTGTGAGGTCAGATTTAGATTCCGATGCTTCACTTCAGGTTTACTGTATCCCTTGGACCTTCTTATTGACAATGAAACACAGAAATAGCATCGCAATTAAATTCAAAAGGCACAATGCCGACATAAGTACAAGAGGCCTGACACTCTAACTTTTTATGATTTGAACCTCTCCTGTGAGTCCAGTTTTAGATTCTGATGCTTCACTTCAGGTTTAATGTATCCCTTGGACCTTCTTATTGACGATGAAACACAGAAATTGCATCCGAAATTAATACAAAAGTCACAATGGTAACTTAAGTACAAGAGGACTGACACTCTCACTTTCTATGATTTGAACCTCTCCTGTGAGTCCAGTTTTAGATTCCGATGCTTCACCTCAGGTTTACTGTATCTCTCGGTCCTTCTTATTGACGATGAAACACAGAAATTGCATCCGAATTTAATACAAAAGGCACATTACCGACTTAAGTACAAGAGGAGTGACACTCTAATTTTCTATGATTTGAATCTCTCCTGTGAGTCCAGTTTTAGATTCCGATTCTTCACTTCAGTTTTACTGTATCCCTTGGACGTTCTCATTGACGATGAAACACAGAAATTGCATCGGAATTAAATTCAAAATGCACAGTGCCGACCTAAGTAGAAGACGACTAATACTCTCACTTTCTATGATTTGAACCTCTTATGTGAGTCCAGTTTTAGATTCCGATGCTTCACTTTAGGTTACTGTATACCTTGCACCCTCTTATTGACGATGAAACACAGAATTTGCATCGGAATTAAATTCAAAAGGCACAATGCCGACGTAAGTACAACAGGACTGACACTCTCACTTTCTATGATTTGAACCTCTCGTGTGAGTCCAGTTTTACATTCCGATGCTTCACTTGAGGTTTACTGTATCCCTTGGACCTTCTTATTGGCGATGAAACACAGAAATTGCATCCGAATTTAATACAAAAATCACAATGGCGACTTTAGTACAAGAGGACCGACAATCTCACTTTCTATGATTTGAACATCTCCTGTGTGTCCAGTTTTAGATTCCGATGCTTCACTTCAGGTTCACTGTATCCCTTGGACCTTCTTATTGACGTTGAAACACAGATATTGCATCGGAATTAAATTTAAAACGCACAACGCCGACTTAAGTACAAGAGGACTGACACTCTAACTTTCTATGATTTGAACCTCTCCTGTGAGTCCAGTTTTAGATTCCGATGCTTCACTTCAGGTTTACTGTATCCCTTAGACCTTCTTATTGACGATGAAACACAGAGTTTGCATCCGAATTTAATACAAAAGGTACAATGCCGACTTAAGTACAAGAGGACTGACACTCTAACTTTCTATGATTTGCACCTCTCCTGTGAGTCCAGTTTTAGATTCCGATGCTTCACTTCAGGTTTACTGTATCCCTTGTAACTTCTTATTGACGATGAAACACATAAATTGCATCCGAATTTAATACAAAAATCACAATGGCGGCTTAAGTACAAGAGGACTGACACTCTCACTTTCTATGATTTGAACATCTCCTGTGAGTCCAGTTCTAGATTCCGATGCTTCACCTGAGGTTTACTGTATCCCTTGGACCTTCTTATTGACGATGAAACACAGAAATTGCATCCGAATTTAATACAAATGGCGCAATGCCGACTTAAATACAAGAGGACTGACACTCTCACTTTCTATGATTCGAACCTCTCCTGTGAGTCCAGTTTTAGATTCCGATGCCTCACTTCAGGTTTACTGTATCCCTTGGACCTTCTAATTGACGATGAAACACAGAGTTTGAATCCGAATTTAATACAAAAGGTACAATGCCGACTTAAGTACAAGAGGACTGACATTCTAACTTTCTATGGATTGCACCTCTCCTGTGAGTCCAGTTTTAGATTCCATTGCTTCACTTCAGGTTTACTGTATCCCTTGGACCTTCTTATTGACGATGAAAGACAGAAATTGCATCCAAAATTAATACAAAAATCACAATGGCGGCTTAAGTACAAGAGGATTGACACTCTCACTTTCTATGATTTGAATATCTCCTGTGAGTACAGTTCTAGATTCCGATGCTTCACTTCAGGTTAACTGTATCCCTTGGACCTTCTTATTGACTTTGAAACACAGATAATGCATCGGAATTAAATTTAAAACGCACAATGCCGACTTAAGTAAAAGAGGACTGACACTCTCACTATCTATGATTTGAATCTCTCCTGTGAGTCCAGTTTTGGATTCCGATGCTTCACTTCAGGTTAACTGTGTCCCTTGGACCTTCTTATTGACAATGAAACACGGAAATAGCATCGGAATTAAATTCAAAAGGCACAATGCCGACTTAAGTACAAGAGGACTGACACTCTAACTTTTTATGATTTGAACCTCTCCTGTGAGTCCAGTTTTAGATTCCGATGCTTCACTTCAGGTGTACTGTATCCCTTGAACCTTCTTATTGACGACGAAACACAGAGATTGCATCCGAATTTAATACAAAAATCACAATGGCGGCTTAAGTACAAGAGGACTGACACTCTCACTTTCTATGATTTGAACATCTCCTGTGAGTCCAGTTCTAGATTCCGATGCTTCACTTCAGGTTTACTGTATCCCTTGGACCTTCTTATTGACGATGAAACACAGATAATGCATCGGAATTAAATTTAAAACGCACAATGCCGACTTAAGTAGAAGAGGACGAACACTCTCACTTTCTATGATTTGAACCTATCCTGTGAGTCCAGTTTTAGATTCCGATGCTTCACTTAAGGTTTACTGTATGCCTTGCAGCTTCTTATTGACGATGAAACACAGAAATTGCATCTCAATTAAATTCAAAAGGCACAATGCCGACTTAAGTACAAGAGGACTGACACTCTCACTTTCTATGATTTGAACCTCTCCTGTGAGTCCAGTTTTACATTCCGATGCTTCACTTCAGGTTTACTGTATCCCTTGGACCTTCTAATTGACGATGAAATACAGAGTTTGCATCCGAATTTAATACAAAAGGTACAATGCCGACTTAAGTACAAGAGGACTGACACTCTAACTTTCTATGATTTGCACCTCTCCTGTGAGTCCAGTTTTAGATTCCGATGCTTCACTTCAGGTTTACTGTATCCCTTGGACCTTCTTATTGACGATGAAACACAGAAATTGCATCCGAATTTAATACAAAAGGCACATTACCGACTTAAGTACAACAGGAGTGATACTCTAACTTTCTATGATTTGAATCTCTCCTGTGAGTCTAGTTTTCGATTCCGATGCTTCATTTCAGTTTTACTGTATCCCTTGGACGTTCTTATTGACGATGAAACACAGAATTTGCATCGGAATTAAATTCAAAAGGCACAATGCCGACTTAAGTACAAGAGGACAGACACTCTCACTTTCTATGATTTGAACCTCTCGTGTGAGTCCAGTTTTACATTCCGATGCTTCACTTCAGGTTTACTGTATCCCTTGGACCTTCTAATTGACGATGAAACACAGAGTTTGCATCCGAATTTAATACAAAAGGTACAATGCCGACTTAAGTACAAGAGGACTGACACTCTAACTTTCTATGATTTGCACTTCTCCAGTGAGTCCAGTTTTAGATTCCGATGCTTCACTTCAGGTTTACTGTATCCCTTGGACCTTCTATTGACGATGAGACACAGAAATTGCATCCGAATTTAATACAAAAATCACAATGGCGACTTTAGTACAAGAGGACCACAATCTCATTTTCTATAATTTGAATATCTCCTGTGAGTCCAGTTTTAGATTCCGATGCTTCACTTCTGGTTCACTGTATCCCTTGGAGCTTCTTATTGACGATGAAACGCAGATATTGCATCGGAATTAAATTTAAAACGCACAATGCCGACTTAAGTAAAAGAGGACTGACACTCTCACTTTCTATGATATGAACCTCTTCTGTGAGGTCAGATTTAGATTCCGATGCTTCACTTCAGGTTTACTGTATCCCTTGGACCTTCTTATTGACAATGAAACACAGAAATAGCATCGGAATTAAATTCAAAAGGCACAATGCCGACTTAAGTACAAGAGGACTGACACTCTAACTTTCTATGATTTGAACCTCTCCTGTGAGTCCAGTTTTAGATTCCGATGCTTCACTTCAGGTTTACTGTATCCCTTAGACCTTCTTATTGACGATGAAACACAGAGTTTGCATCCGAATTTAATACAAAAGTCACAATGCCGACTTAAGTACAAGAGGACTGACACTCTTACTTTCTATGATTTGAACCTCTCCTGTGAGTCCAGTTTTAGATTCCGATGCTTCACCTTAGGTTTATAGTATCCCTTGGAACTTCTTATTGACGATGAAACACAGAAATTGCATCCGATTTTAATACAAATGGCGTAATGCCGACTTAAGTACAAGAGGACTGACACTCTCACTTTATATGATTCGAACCTCTCCTGTGAGTCCAGTTTTAGATTCCGATGCTTCACTTCAGGTTTACTGTATCCCTTGGATCTTCTAATTGACGATGAAACACAGAGTTTGCATCCGAATTTAATACAAAAGGAACAATGCCGACTTAAGTACAAGAGGACTGACCCTCTAACTTTCTATGATTTGCACCTCTCCTGTGAGTCCAGTTTTAGATTCCGATGCTTCACTTTAGGTTTACTGTATACCTTGGACCTTCTTGTTGACGATGAAACACAGAAATTGCATCCGAATTTAATACAAAAATTACAATGGCGGCTTAAGTACAAGAGGACTGACACTCTCACTTTCTATGATTTGAACATCTCCTGTGAGTCCAGTTCTAGATTCCGATGCTTCACTTCAGGTTAACTGTATCCCTTACACCTTCTTATTGACGATGAAACACAGATAATGCATCGGAATTAAATTCAAAACGCACAATGCCGTCTTAAGTAAAAGAGGACTGACTCTCTAATATTCTATGATTTGAACCTCTCCTGTAAGTCCAGTTTTAGATTCCGATGCTTCACCTCAGGTTTACTGTATCCCTTGGACCTTCGTATTGACGACGAAACACAGAAATTGCATCCGAATTTAATACAAATGGCGCAATGCCCACTTAAGTACAAGAGGACTGACACTCTCACTTTCTATGATTCGAACCTCTCCTGTGAGTCCAGTTTTAGATTCCGATGCTTCACTTTAGGTTTACTGTATCCCTTGGACCTTCTAATTGACGATGAAACACAGAGTTTGCATCCAAAGTTAATACAAAAGGTACAATGCCGACTTAAGTACAAGAGGACTGACACTCTAACTTTCTATGATTTGCACCTCTCCTGTGAGTCCAGTTTTAGATTCCGATGCTTCACTTCAGGTTTACTGTATCCCTTGGACCTTCTTGTTGACGATGAAACACAGATATTGCATCCGAATTTAATACAAAAATCACAATGTCGGCTGAAGTACAAGAGGACTGACACTCTCACTTTCTATGATTTGAACATCTCCTGTGAGTCCAGTTCTAGATTCCGATGCTTCACTTCAGGTTAACTGTATCCCTTGGACCTTCTTATTGACGATGAAACACAGATAATGCATCGGAAATAAATTTAAAACGCACAATGCCGACTTAAGTAAAAGAGGACTGACACTCTCACTATATCTGATTTGAATCTCTCCTGTGAGTCCAATTTTCGATTCCGATGCTTCACTTCAGGTTTACTGTATCCCTTGGACCTTCTTATTGACAATGAAACACAGAAATAGCATCGGAAATAAATTCAAAAGGCACAATGCCGACTTAACTACAAGAGGACTGACACTCTAACTTTTTATGATTTGAACCTCTCATATGAGTCCAGTTTTAGATTCCGATGCTTCACTTCAGGTTTACTGTATCCCTTGGACCTTCTTTTTGTCGATGAAACACAGAAATTGCATTCGAAATTAATACAAAAGACACAAAGGTGACTTAAGTACAAGAGGACTGACACTCTCACTTTCTATGATTTGAACCTCTCCTGTGAGTCTAGTTTTAGATTCCAATGCTTCACCTTAGGTTTACTGTATCTCTTGGACCTTCTTATTGACGATGAAACACAGAAATTGCATCCGAATTTAATACAAATGGCACAATGCCGACTTAAGCACAAGAGGACTGACACTCTCACTTTCTATGATTCGAACCTCTCCTGTGAGGTCAGATTTAGATTCCGATGCTTCACTTCAGGTTTACTGTATCCCTTGGACCTTCTTATTGACAATGAAACACAGAAATAGCATCGGAATTAAATTCAAAAGGCACAATGCCGACTTAAGTACAAGTAGACTGACACTCTCACTTTCTATGATTTGAACCTCTCGTGTGAGTCCAGTTTCACATTCCGATGCTTCACTTCCGGTTTACTGTATCCTTTGGACCTTCTTATTGACGATGAAACACAGAAGTTGCATCCGAATTTAATACAAAAATCACAATGTCGACTTTAGTACAAGTGGACCGACAATCTCACTTTCTAAGATTTGAACATCTCCTGTGAGTCCAGTTTTAGATTCCCATGCTTCACTTCAGGTTCACTGTATCCCTTGGACCTACTTATTGACGATGAAACACAGATATTGCATCGGAATTAAATTTAAAACGCACAATGCAGACTAGAGTAAAAGAGGACTGACACTCTCACTTTCTATGATTTGAACCTGTCCTGTGAGGTCAGATTTAGATTCCGATGCTTCACTTCAGGTGTACTGTATCCCCTGGACCTTCTTATTGACAATGAAACACAGAAATAACATCGGAATTAAATTGAAAAGGCACAATGCCGACTTAAGTACAAGAGGACTGACACTCTCACTTTCTAGGATTCGAACCTCTCCTGTGAGTCCAGTTTTAGATTTTGATGCTTCACTTCAGGTTTACTGTATCCCTTGGTCCATCTAATTGACGATGAAACACAGAGTTTGCATCCGAATTTAATACAAAAGGCACAATGCCGACTTAAGTACAAGAGGACTGACACTCTAACTTTCTATGATTTGCACCTCTCCTGTGAGTCCAGTTTTAGATTCCGATGCTTCACTTTAGGTTTACTGTATCCCTTGGACCTTCTTGTTGACGATGAAACACATAAATTGCATCCGAATTTAATACAAAAATCACAATGGCGGCTTAAGTACAAGAGGACTGACACTCTCACTTTCTATGATTTGAACATCTCCTGTGAGTCCAGTTCTAGATCCCGATGCTTCACTTCAGGTTAACTGTATCCCTTGGACCTTCTTATTGACGATGAAACACAGATAATGCATCGGAATTAAATTTAAAACGCACTATGCCGACTTAAGTAAAAGAGGACTGACACTCTCACTATCTATGATTTGAATCTCTCCTGTGAGTCCAGTTTTAGATTCCGATGCTTCACTTCAGGTTTACTGTATACCTTGGACCTACTTATTGACAATGAAACACAGAAATAGCATCGGAAATAAATTCAAAAGGCACAATGCCGACTTATGTACAAGAGGACGGACACTCTAACTTTTTATGATTTGAACCTCTCCTGTGAGTCCAGTTCTGGATTCCCTTGCTTCACTTCAGCTTTACTGTATCCCTTGGACCTTCTTATTGTCGTTGAAACACAGAAATTGCATCCGAAATTAATACAAAAGTCACAATGGTGACATAAGTACAAGAGGACTGACACTCTCAATTTCTATGATTTGAACCTCTCCTGTGAGTCCAGTTTTAGATTCTGATGCTTCTCCTCAGGTTTACTGTATCTCTTGGACCATCTTATTGACGATGAAACACAGAAATTGCATCCGAATTTAATACAAATGGCACAATGCCGACTTAAGTACAAGAGGACTGACACTCTCACCTTCTATGATTCGAACCTCTCCTGTGAGGTCAGATTTAGATTCCGATGCTTCACTTCAGGTTTACTGTATCCCTTGGACCTTCTTGTTGACGATAAAACACAGAAAACGCATCCGAACTTAATACAAATGGCACAATGCCGTCTTAAGTAAAAGAGGACTGACACTCTAATATTCTATGATTTGAACCTCTCCTGTGAGTCCAGTTTTAGATTCCGATGCTTCACCTCAGGTTTACTGTATCCCTTGGACCTTCGTATTGACGATGAAACACAGAAATTGCATCCGAATTTAATACAAAAATCACAATGGCGGCTGAAGTACAAGAGGACTGACACTCTCACTTTCTATGATTTGAACCTCTCCTGTGAGTCTAGTTTTAGATTCCGATGCTTCACTTCAGGTTTACTGTATCCCACGGACCTTCTTATTGACGATGAAACACAGAGTTTGCATCAAATTTTAATACAAAAGGCACAATGCCGACTTAAGTACAAGAGGACTGACACTCTAACTATCTATGATTTGAACCTCTCCTGTGAGTCCAGTTTTAGATTCCGATGCTTTACTTCAGGTTTACTGTATCCCTTGGACCTTCTTATTGACGATGACACACAGCAATTGCATCCGAATTTAATACAAAAGGCACAATGGCGACATAAGTACAAAAGGACTGACACTCTCACTTTCTATGATTTGAACCTCTCCTGTGAGTCCAGTTTTAGATTCCGAAGCTTCACTTCAGGTTTACTGTATCCTTTGGACCTTCTTATTGACGATGAAACACAGAAATTGCATCCGAAATTAATACAAAAGTCACAATGGTGACTTAAGTACAAGAGGACTGACACTCTCACTTTATATGATTTGAACCTCTCCTCTGAGTCCAGTTTTAGATTCCGATGCTTCACTTCAGGTTTACTGTATCCCTTGGACCTTCTTGTTGACGATAAAACACAGAAATCGCATCCGAATTTAATACAAATGGCACAATGCCGTCTTAAGTAAAAGAGGACTGACACTAATATTCTATGATTTGAACCTCTCCTGCGAGTCCAGTTTTAGATTCCGATGCTTCACTTCAGGTTTACTGTTTACCTTGCACCTTCTTATTGACGATGAAACACAGAAATTGCATCGGAATTAAATTCAAAAGGCACAATGCCGACTTAAGTACAAGAGGACTGACACTCTCACTTTCTATGATTTGAACCTCTCGTGTTAGTCCAGTTTTACATTCCGATGCTTCACTTCAGGTTTACTGTATCCCTTGGACCTTCTAATTGACGATGAAACACAGAGTTTGCATCCGAATTTAATACAAAAGGTACAATGCCGACTTAAGTACAAGAGGACTGACACTTTAACTTTCTAAGATTTGCACCTCTCCTGTAAGTCCAGTTTTAGATTCCGATGCTTCACTTCAGGTTTACTGTATCCCTTGGACCTTCTTATTGACGATGAAACACAGAAATTGCATCCGAATTTAATACAAAAATCACAATGGCGACTTAAGTACAAGAGGACTGACACTCTCACTTTCTATGTTTTGAACCTCTACTGTGAGTCCAGTTTTAGATTCCGATGCTTCACTTCAGGTTTACTGTATCCCTTGGACCTTCTTGTTGACGATGAAACACAGAAATTGCATCCGAATTTAATACAAAAATCACAATGGCGGCTGAAGTACAAGAGGACTGACACTCTCACTTTCTATGATTTGAACATCTCCTGTGAGTCCAGTTCTAGATTACGATGCTTCACTTCTGGTTAACTGTATCCCTTATACCTTCTAATTGACGATGAAACACAGATAATGCATCGGAAATAAATTTAAAACGCACAATGCCGACTTAAGTTAAAGAGGACTGACACTCTCACTATATATGATTTGAATCTCTCCTGTGAGTCCAGTTTTACATTCCGATGCTTCACTTCAGGTTTACTGTATCCCTTGGACCTTCTTATTGACAATGAAACACAGAAATAGCATCGGAAATAAATTCAAAAGTCACAATGGTGACTTAAGTACAAGAGGACTGACACTCTCACTTTCTATGATTTGAACCTCTCCTGTGAGTCTAGTTTTAGATTCAGATGCTTCACCTTAGGATTACTGTATCTCTTGGACCTTCTTATTGACGATGAAACACAGAAATTGCATCCGAATTTAATACAAATGGCACAATGCCGACTTAAGAACAAGAGGACTGACACTCACACTTTCTATGATTCGAATCTCTCCTGTGAGGTCAGATTTAGATTCCGATGCTTCACTTCAGGTTTACTGTATCCCATGGACCTTCTTGTTGACGATAAAACACAGAAATCGCATCCGAATTTAATATAAATGGCACAATGCCGTCTTAAGTAAAAGAGGACTGACACTCTAATATTCTATGATTTTAACCTCTCCTGCGAGTCCAGTTTTAGATTCCGATGCTTCACTTCAGGTTTACTGTATACCTTGCACCTTCTTATTGACGATGAAACACAGAAATTGCATCGGAATTAAATTCAAAAGGCACAATGCCGACTTAAGTACAAGAGGACTGACACTCTCACTTTCTATGATTTGAACCTCTCGTGTGAGCCCAGTTTTAGATTCCGATGCTTCACTTCAGTTTCACTGTATCCCTTGGACCTTCTTATTGACGATGAAACACAGATATTGCATCGGAATTAAATTTAAAACGCACAATGCCGGCTTAAGTAAAAGAGGACTGACACTCTCACTTTCTATGATTTGAACCTCTCCTGTGAGGTCAGAATTAGATTCCGATGATTCACTTCAGGTTTACAGTATCCCTTGGACCTTCTTATTGACAAGGAAACACAGAAATAGCATCGGAATTAAATTCAAAAGGCACAATGCCGACTTTAGTACAAGAAGACTGACACTCTAACTTTCTATGATTTGAACCTCTCCTGTGAGTCCAGTTTTAGATTCCGATGCTTCACTTCAGGTTTACTGTATCCCTTGGACCTTCTGATTGACGATGAAACACAGAGTTTGCATCCGATTTTAACACAAAAGGCACAATGCCGACTTAAGTACAAGAGGACTGACACTCTAACTATCTATGATTTGAACCTCTCCTGTGAGTCCAGTTTTAGATTCCGATGCTTTACTTCAGGTTTACTGTATCCCTTGGACCTTCTTATTGACGATGACACACAGAAATTGCATCCGAATTTAATACAAAAGGCTCAATGGCGACTTAAGTACAAGAGGAGTGACACTCTCAGTTTCTATGATTTGAACCTCTCCTGTGAGTCCAGTTTTAGATTCCGATGCTTCACTTCAGGTTTACTGTATCCCTTGGACCTTCTTATTGACGATGAAACACAGAAATTGCATCCGAAATTAACACAAAAGTCACAATGGTGACTTAAGTACAAGAGGACTGACACTCTCACATTATATGATTTGAACCTCTCCTCTGGGTCCAGTTTTAGATTCCGATGCTTCACTTCAGGTTTACTGTATCCCTTGGACCTTCTTGTTGACGATAAAACACAGAAATCGCATCCGAATTTGATACAAATGGCACAATGCCGTCTTAAGTAAAAGAGGACTGACACTAATATTCTATGATTTGAACCTCTCCTGTGAGGTCTGATTTAGATTCCGATGCTTCACTTCAGGTTTACTGTATCCCTTGGACCTTCTTATTGACGATGAAACACAGATATTGCATCGGAATTAAATTTAAAACGCACATTGCCGACTTAAGTAAAAGAGGACTGACACTCTCACTTTCTGTGATTTGAACCTCTCCTGTGAGTCCAGTTTTAGATTCCGATGCTTCACTTCAGGTTTGCTGTATCCCTTGGACCTTCTTATTGACGATGAAACACAGAAATTGCATCCGAAATTAATACAAAAGTCACAATGGTGACTTAAGTACAAGAGATCTGACACTCTCACTTTATATGATTTGAACCTCTTCTCTGAGTCCAGTTTTAGATTCCGATGCTTCACCTCAGATTTAGTGTATCCCATGGACCTTCTTATTGACGATGAAACACAGAAATTGCATCCGAATTTAATACAAATGGCGCAATGCCGACTTAAGTACAAGAGGACTGACACTCTCACTTTCTATGATTCGAACCTCTCCTGTGAGTCCAGTTTTAGATTCCGATGCTTCACTTCAGGTTTACTGTATCCCTTGGACGTTCTTATTGACGATGAAACACAGAAATTGCATCGGAATTAAATTCAAAAGGCACAGTGCCGACCTAAGTAGAAGAGGACTAACACTCTCACTTTCTATGAGTTGAACCTCTCCTGTGAGTCCAGTTTTAGATTCCGAAGCTTCACTTCAGGTTTACTGTATACCTTGCAGCTTCTTATTGACGATGAAACACAGAAATTGCATCCAAAATTAATACAAAAATCACAATGGCGGCTAAAGTACAAGAGGACTGACATTCTCACTTTCTATGATTTGAACATCTCCTGCGAGTCCAGTTCTAGATTCCGATGCTTCACTTCAGGTTTACTGTATCCCTTGGACCTTCTTATTGACGATGAAACACAGATATAGCATCGGAATTAAATTTAAAACGCACAATGCCGACTTAAGTAAAAGAGGACTGACACACTCTCTATGATTTGAATCGCTCCTGTGAGTCCAGTTTTAGATTCCGATGCTTCACTTCAGGTTTACTGTATCCCTTGGACCTTCTTATTGACAATGAAACACAGAATCACTTTCTGTGATTTGAACCTCTCCTGTGAGGTCAGATTTAGATTCCGATGCTTCACTTCAGGTTTACTGTATCCCTTGGACCTTCTTATTGACAATGAAACACAGAAATAGCATCGGAATTAAATTCAAAAAGCACAATGCCGACTTAAGTACAAGAGGACTGACACTCTACCTTTTTATGATTTGAACCTCTCCTGTGAGTCCAGTTTTAGATTTCGATGCTTCACTTCAGTTTTACTGTATCCCTTGGACGTTCTTATTGACGATGAAACACAGAAATTGCATCGGAATTAAATTCAAAAGGCACAGTGCCGACCTAAGTAGAAGACGACTAACACTCTCTCTTTCTATGATTTGAACCTCTTATGTGAGTCCAGTTTTAGATTTCGATGCTTCACTTCAGGTTTACTGCATACCTTGCACCTTCTTATTGACGATGAAACACAGAATTTGCATCGGAATTAAATTCAAAAGGCACAATGCCGACTTAAGTACAAGAGGACTGACACTCTCACTTACTATGATTTGAACCTCTCGTGTGAGTCCAGATTTACATTCCGATGCTTCACTTCAGGTTTACTGTATCCCTTGGACCTTCTAATTGACGATGAAACACAGAGTTTGCATCCGAATTTAATACAAAAGCTACAATGCCGACTTAAGTACAAGAGGACTGACACTCTAACTTTCTATGATTTGCACCTCTCCTGTGAGTCCAGTTTTAGATTCCGATGCTTCACTTCAGGTTCACTGTATCCCTTGGACCTTCTAATTGACGATGAAACACAGAAATTGCATCCGAATTTAATACAAAAATCACAATGGCGACCTTAGTACAAGAGGACCGACAATCTCACTTTCTATGATTTGAACATCTCCTGTGAGTCCAGTTTTAGATTCCGATGCTTCAATTCAGGTTCACTGTATCCCTTGGACCTTCTTATTGACGATGAAACACAGATATTGCATCGGAATTAAATTTAAAACGCACATTGCCGACTTAAGTAAAAGAGGACTGACACTCTCACTTTCTGTGATTTGAACCTCTCCTGTGAGGTCAGATTTAGATTCCGATGCTTCACTTCAGGTTTACTGTATCCCTTGGACCTTCTTATTGACAATGAAACACAGAAATAGCATCGGAATTAAATTCAAAAGGCACAATGCCGACTTAAGTACAAGAGGACTGACACTCTAACTTTCTATGATTTGAACCTCTCCTGTGAGTCCAGTTTTAGATTCCGATGCTTCACTTCAGGTTTACTGTATCCCTTAGACCTTCTTATTGACATGAAACACAGAGTTTGCATCCGAATGTAATACAAAAGGCACAATGCCGACTTAAGTACAAGAGGACTGACACTCTAACTTTCTATGATTTGAACCTCTCCTGTGAGACCAGTTTTTGATTCCGATGCTTCACCTCAGGTTTACTGTATCCCTTGGACCTTCTTATTGACGATGAAACACAGAAATTGCATCCGAATTTAATACAAATGGCGCAATGCCGACTTAAGTAAAAGAGGACTGACACTCTCACTATCTATGATTTGAATCTCTCCTGTGAGTCCAGTTTTAGATTCCGATGCTTCACTTCAGGTTTACTGTATCCCTTGGACCTTCTTATTGACAATGATACACAGAAATAGCATCGGAATTAAATTCAAAAGGCACAATGCCGACTTAAGTACAAGAGGACTGACACTCTAACTTTGTATGATTTGCACCTCTCCTGTGAGTCCAGTTTTAGATTCCGATGCTTCACTTCAGGTTTACTGTATTCCTTGGACCTTCTTATTGACGATGAAACACAGAAATTGCATCCGAAATTAATACAAAAGTCACAATGGTGACTTAAGTACAAGAGGACTGACACTCTCACTTTCTATGGTTTGAACCTCTCCTGTGAGTCCAGTTTTAGATACCGATGCTTCACCTCAGGTTTACTGTATCTCATGGACATTCTTATTGACGATGAAACACAGAAATTGCATCCGAATTTAATCCAAATGGCACAATG
The DNA here is from genome assembly GCF_021461395.2 of Schistocerca americana. Taxonomy (NCBI): domain Eukaryota; kingdom Metazoa; phylum Arthropoda; class Insecta; order Orthoptera; family Acrididae; genus Schistocerca; species Schistocerca americana. Next base: position 7,692,085 of record NC_060128.1, on the reverse strand, counting down.
CCGACTTCAGTACAAGAGGACTGACACTCTCACTTTCTATGATTCGAGCCTCTCCTGTGAGGTCAGATTTAGATTCCGATGCTTCACTTGAGGTTTACTGTCTCCCTTGGACCTTCTTGTTGACGATAAAACACAGAAATCGCATCCGAATTTAATACAAATGGCACAATGCCGTCTAAAGTAAAAGAGGACAGACACTCTAATATTCTATGATTTGAACCTCTCCTGTGAGTCCAGTTTTAGATTCCGATGCTTTACTTCAGGTTTACTGTATACCTTGTACCTTCTTATTGACGATGAAACACAGAAATTGCATCGGAATTAAATTCAAAAGGCACAATGTCGACTTAAGTACAAGAGGACTGACACTCTCAATTTCTATGATTTGAACCTCTCGTGTAAGTCCAGTTTTACATTCCGATGCTTCACTTCAGGTTTACTGTATCCCTTGGACCTTCTAATAGACGATGAAACACAGAGTTAGCATCCGAATTTAATACAAAACCTACAATGCCGCCTTAAGTACAAGAGGACTGACACTCTAAATTTCTATGATTTGCACCTCTCCTGTGAGACCAGTTTTAGATTCCGATGCTTCACTTCAGGTTTACTGTATCCCTTGGACCTTCTTATTGACGATGAAACACAGAAATTGCATCCGAATTTAATACAAAAATCACAATGGCGACGTTAGTACAAGAGGACCGACAATCTCACTTTCTAAGATTTGAACATCTCCTGTGAGTCCAGTTATAGATTCCGATGCTTCACTTCAGGTTCACTGTATCCCTTGGACCTTCTTATTGATGATGAAACACAGATATTGCATCGGAATTAAATTTAAAGCGCACAATGCCGACTTAAGTAAAAGAGGACTGACACTTTCACTTTCTATGATTTGAACCTCTCCTGTGTGTCCAGTTTTAGATTCCGATGCTTCACTTTAGGTTTACTGTATCCCTTGGACCTTCTTACTGACGATGAAACACAGAGTTTGCATCGGAATTTAATACAAACGGCACAATGCCGACTTAAGTACAAGAGGACTGACATTCTAACTTTCTATGATTTGAACCTCTCCTGTGAGTCCAGTTTTAGATTCCGATGCTTTACTTCAGGTTTACTGTATCCCTTGGACCTTCTTATTGACGATGACACACAGAAATTGCATCCGAATTTAATACAAAAGGTACAATGGCGACTTAAGTACATGAGGACTGACACTCTCACTTTCTATGATTTGAACCTCTCCTGTGAGTCCAGTTTTAGATTCCGATGCTTCACTTCAGGTTTACTGTATCCCTTGGATCTTCTTATTGACGATGAAACACAGAAATTGCATCCGAAATTAATACAAAAGTCACAATGGTGACATAAGTACAAGCGGACTGACACTCTCACTTTATATGATTTGAACCTCTCCTCTGAGTCCAGTTTTAGATTCCGATGCTTCACCTCAGATTTACTGTATCCCTTTGACCTTCTTAATGACGATGAAACACAGAAATTGCATCCGAATTTAATACAAATGGCGCAATGCCGACTTAAGTACAAGAGGACTGACACTCTCACTTTCTATGATTCGAACCTATCCTGTGAGTCCAGTTTTAGATTCCGATGCTTCACTTCAGGTTTACTGTATCCCTTGGACCTTCTAATTGACGATGAAACACAGAGTTTGCATCCGAATTTAATACAAAAGGTACAATGCCGACTTAACTACAAGAGGACTGACACTCTAACTTTTTCTGATTTGAACCTCTCCTGTGAGTCCAGTTTTTGATTCCGATGCTTCACTTCAGGTTTACTGTATACCTTGCACTTTCTTATTAACGATGAAACACAGAAATTGCATCGGAATTAAATTCAAAAGGCACAATGCCGACTTAAGTACAAGAGGACTGACACTCTCACTTTCTATGATTTGAACCTCTCGTGTGAGTCCAGTTTTACATTCCGATGCTTCACTTCAGGTTTACTGTATCCCTTGGACCTTGTAATTGACGATGAAACACAGAGTTTACATCCGAATTTAATACAAAAGGTACAATGCCGACTTAAGTACAAGAGGACTGACACTCTAACTCTCTATGATTTGCACCTCTCCTGTGAGTCCAGCTCAAGATTTCGATGCTTCACTTCAGGTTTACTCTATCCCTTGGATCTTCTTATTGACGATGAAACTCAGAAATTGCATCCGAATTTAATACAAAAATCACAATGGCGACTTTAGTACAAGAGGACAGACAATCTCACTTTCTAAGATTTGAACATCTCCTGTGAGTCCAGTTTTAGATTCCGATGCTTCACTTCAGGTTCACTGTATCCCTTGGACATTCTTATAGACGATGAAACACAGATATGGCATCGGAATTAAATTTATAACGCACAATGACTTAAGTATAAGAGGACTGACATTCTCACTTTCTATGATTTGAACCTCTCCTGTGAGGTCAGATTTAGATTCTGATGCTTCACTTCAGGTTTACGTATCCCTTGGACCTTCTTATTGATAATGAAACACAGAAATAGCATCGGAATTAAATTCAAAAGGCACAATGCCGACTTAAGTACAAGAGGACTGACACTCTAACTTTCTATGATTTGAACCTCTCCTGTGTGTCCAGTTTTAGATTCCGATGCTTCACTTCAGGTTTACTGTATCCCTTGGACCTTCTTATTGACGATGAAACACAGAGTTTGCATCCGAATTTAATACAAAAGGCACAATGCCGACTTAAGTACAAGAGGACTGACACTCTAACTCTCTATGATTTGAACATCTCCTGTGAGTCCAGTTTTAGATTCCGATGCTTTACTTCAGGTTAACTGTATCCCTTGGACCTTCTTATTGACGATGAAACACAGAAATTGCATCCGAAATTAATATAAAAGTCACAATGGTGACTTAAGTACAAGAGGACTGACACTCTCACTTTATGTGATTTGAACCTCTCCTCTGAGTCCAGTTTTAGATTCCGATGCTTCACCTCAGATATACTGTATCCCTTGGACCTTCTTATTGACGATGAAACACAGAAATTGCATCCGAATGTAATACAAATGGCACAATGCCGACTTAAGTACACGAGGACTGACACTCTCATTTTCTATGGTTCGAACCTCACCTGTGAGGTCAGATTTAGATTCTGATGCTTCACTTCAGGTTTACTGTATCCCTTGGACCTTCTTGTTGACGATAAAACCCAGAAATCGCATCCGAATTTAATACAAATGGCACAATGCCGTCTTAAGTAAAAGAGGACTGACACTCTAATATTCTATAATTTGAACCTCTCCTGCGAGTCCAGTTTTAGATTCCGATGCTTCACTTCAGGTTTACTGTATACCTTGCACCTTCTTATTGACGATGAAACACAGAAATTGCATCGGAATTAAATTCAAAAGGCACAATGCCGACTTAAGTACAAGAGGACTGACTCTCTCAATTTCTATGATTTGAACCTCTCGTGTGAGTCCAGTTTTACATTCCGATGCTTCACTTCATGCTTACTGTATCCCTTGGACCTTCTAATTGACGATGAAACACAGAGTTTGCATCCGAATTTAATACAAAAGGTACAATGCCGACTTAAGTACAGGAGGACTGACACTCTAACTTTGTATGATTTGCACCTCTCCTGTGAGTCCAGTTTTAGATTCCGATGCTTCACTTCAGGTTTACTATATCCCTTGGACCTTCTTATTGACGATGAAACACAGAAATTGCATCCGAATTTAATACAAAAATCACAATGGCGACTTTAGTACAAGAGAACCTACAATCTCACTTTCTAAGATTTGAACATCTCCTGTGAGTCCAGTTTTAGATTCCGATGCTTCACTTCAGGTTTACTGTATCCCTTGGACCTTCTTATTGACAATGAAACACAGAAATAGCATCGGAATTAAATTCAAAAGGCACAATGCCGACTTAAGTACAAGAGGACTGACACTCTAACTTTCTGTGATTTGAACCTCTCCTGTGAGTCCACTTTTGGATTCCGATGCTTTACTTCAGGTTTACTGTATCCCTTGGACCTTCTTATTGACGATGACACACAGAAATTGCATCCGAATTTAATACAAAAGGCACAATGGCGACTTAAGTACAAGAGGACTGACACTCTCACTTTCTATGATTTGAACCTCTCCTGTGAGTCCAGTTTTAGATTCCGATGCTTCACTTCAGGTTTACTGTATCCCTTGGACCTTCTTATTGAAGATGAAACGCAGAAATTGCATCCGAAATTAATACAAAAGTCACAATGGTGACTTAAGTACAAGAGGACTGACACTCTCACTTTATATGATTTGAACCTCTCCTCTGAGTCCAGTTTTAGATTCCGATACTTCACCTCATATTTACTGTATCCCTTGGACCTTCTTATTGACTATGAAACACAGAAATTCCATCCGAATTTAATACAAATGGCACAATGCCGACTTAAGTACAAGAGGACTGACACTCTCACTTTCTTTGGTTCGAACCTCACCTGTGAGGTCAGATTTAGATTCTGATGCTTCACTTCAGGTTTACTGTATCCCTTGGACCTTCTTGTTGACGATAAAACACAGAAATCGCATCCGAATTTAATACAAATGGCACAATGCCGTCTTAAGTAAAAGAGGACTGACACTCTAATATTCTATGATTTGAACCTCTCCTGCGAGTCCAGTTTTAGATTCCAATGCTTCACTTCAGGTTTACTGTATCCCTTGGACCTTCTTATTGACGATGAAACACAGAAATTGCATCCGAATTTAATACAAAAATCACAATGGCGACGTTAGTACAAGAGGACGGACAATCTCACTTTCTAAGATTTGAACATCTCCTGTGAGTCCAGTTATAGATTCCGATGCTTCACTTCAGGTTCACTGTATCCCATGGACCTTCTTATTGATGATGAAACACAGATATTGCATCGGAATTAAATTTAAAGCGCACAATGCCGACTTAAGTAAAAGAGGACTGACACTTTCACTTTCTATGATTTGAACCTCTCCTGTGTGTCCAGTTTTAGATTCCGATGCTTCACTTTAGGTTTACTGTATCCCTTGGACCTTCTTATTGACGATGAAACACAGAGTTTGCATCGGAATTTAATACAAAAGGCACAATGCCGACTTAAGTACAAGAGGACTGACATTCTAACTTTCTATGATTTGAACCTCTCCTGTGAGTCCAGTTTTAGATTCCGATGCTTTACTTCAGGTTTACTGTATCCCTTGGACCTTCTTATTGACGATGACACACAGAAATTGCATCCGAATTTAATACAAAAGGCACAATGGCGACTTAAGTACATGAGGACTGACACTCTAACTCTCTATGATTTGCACCTTTCCTGTGAGTCCAGTTCAAGATTTCGATGCTTCACTTCAGGTTTTCTCTATCCCTTGGATCTTCTTATTGACGATGAAACACTGAAATTGCATCCGAATTTAATACAAAAATCACAATCGTGACTTAAGTACAAGAGGACTGACACTCTCACTTTATGTGATTTGAACCTCTCCTCTGAGTCCAGTTTTAGATTCCGATGCTTCACCTCAGATATACTGTATCATTTGGACCGTCTTATTGACGATGAAACACAGAAATTGCATCCGAATTTAATACAAATGGCACAATGCCGACTTAAGTACAAGAGGACTGACACTCTCGTTTTCTATGGTTCGAACCTCACCTGTGAGGTCAGATTTAGATTCTGATGCTTCACTTCAGGTTTACTGTATCTCTTGGACCTTCTTGTTGACCATAAAACCCAGAAATCGCATCCGAATTTTATACAAATGGCACAATGCCGTTTTAAGTAAAAGAGGACTGACACTCTAATATTCTATGATTTGAACCTCTCCTGCGAGTCCAGTTATAGATTCCGATGCTTCACTTCAGGTTTACTGTATACCTTGCACCTTCTTATTGACGATGAAACACAGAAATTGCATCGGAATTAAATTCAAAAGGCACAATGCCGACTTAAGTACAAGAGGACTGACTCTCTCAATTTCTATGATTTGAACCTCTCGTGTGAGTCCCGTTTTACATTTCGATGCTTCACTTCATGTTTACTGTATCCCTTGGACCTTCTAATTGACGATGAAACACAGAGTTTGCATCCGAATTTAATACAAAAGGTACAATGCCGACTTAAGTACAAGAGGACTGACACTCTAACTTTGTATGATTTGCACCTCTCCTGTGAGTCCAGTTTTAGATTCCGATGCTTCACTTCAGGTTTACTATATCCCTTGGACCTTCTTATTGACGATGAAACACAGAAATTGCATCCGAATTTAATACAAAAATCACAATGGCGACTATAGTACAAGAGGACCGACAATCTCACTTTCTAAGATTTGAACATCTCCTGTGAGCCCAGTTTTAGATTCCGATGCTTCACTTCAGGTTTACTGTATCCCTTGGACCCTCTTATTGACAATGAAACACAGAAATAGCATCGGAATTAAATTCAAAAGGCACAATGCCGACTTAAGTACAAGAGGACTGACACTCTAACTTTCTATGATATGAACCTCTCCTGTGAGTCCAGTTTTAGATTCCGATGCTTCACTTCAGGTTTACTGTATCCCTTGGACCTTCTTATTGACGATGAAACACAGAGTTTGCATCCGAATTTAATACAAAAGGCACAATGCCGACTTAAGTACAAGAGGACTGACACTCTAACTTTCTGTGATTTGAACCTCTCCTGTGAGTCCAGTTTTGGATTCCGATGCTTTACTTCAGGTTTACTGTATCCCTTGGACGTTCTTATTGACGATGACACACAGAAATTGCATCCGAATTTAATACATAAGTCACAATGGCGACTTAAGTACAAGAGGACTGACACTCTCACTTTCTATGATTTGAACCTCTCCTGTGAGTCCAGTTTTAGATTCCGATGCTTCACTTCAGGTTTACTGTATCCCTTGGACCTTCTTATTGAAGATGAAACACAGAAATTGCATCCGAAATTAATACAAAAGTCACAATGGTGACTTAAGTACAAGAGGACTGACACTCTCACTTTATATGATTTGAACCTCTCCTCTGAGTCCAGTTTTAGATTCCGATACTTCACCTCATATTTACTGTATCCCTTGGACCTTCTTATTGACGATGAAACACAGAAATTGCATCCGAATTTAATACAAATGGCACAATGCCGACTTAAGTACAAGAGGACTGACTCTCTCAATTTCTATGATTTGAACCTCTCGTGTGAGTCCAGTTTTGCATTCCGATGCTTCACTTCATGTTTACTGTATCCCTTGGACCTTCTAATTGACGATGAAACACAGAAATTGCATCCGAACTTAATACAAAAGGCACAATGCCGACTTAAGTCCAAGAGGACTGACACTCTCACTTTTTATGATTCGAATCTCACCTGTGAGGTCAGATTTAGATTCTGATGCTTCACTTCAGGTTTACTGTATCCCTTGGACCTTCTTGTTGACGATAAAACACAGAAATCGCATCCGAATTTAATACAAATGGCACAATGCCGTCTTAAGTAAAAGAGGACTGACACTCTAATATTCTATGATTTAAACCTCTCCTGCGAGTACAGTTTTAGATTCCGAGGCTTCACTTCAGGTTTACTGTATACCTTGCACCTTCTTATTGACGATGAAACACAGAAATTGCATCGGAATTAAATTCAAAAGGCACAATGTCGACTTAAGTACAAGAGGACTGATACTCTAACTTTCTATGATATGAACCTCTCCTGTGAGTCCAGTTTTAGATTCCGATGCTTCACTTCAGGTTTACTGTATCCCTTGGACCTTCTTATTGACGATGAAACACAGAGTTTGCATCCGAATTTAATGCAAAACGCACAATGCCGACTTAAGTACAAGAGGACTGACACTCTAACTTTCTGTGATTTGAACCTCTCCTGTGAGTACAGTATTAGATTCCGATGCTTTACTTCAGCATTACTGTATCCATTGGACCTTCTTATTGACGATGACACACTGAAATTGCATCCGAATTTAATACAAAAGGCACAATGGCGACTTAAGTACAAGAGGACTGACACTCTCACTTTCTATGATTTGAACCTTTCCTGTGAGTCCAGTTTTAGATTCCGATGCTTCACTTCAGGTTTACTGTATCCCTTGGACCTTCTTATTGACGATGAAACACAGAAATTGCATCCAAAATTAATACAAAAATCACAATGGCGGCATAAGTACAAGAGGACTGACACTCTTACTTTCTATGATTTGAATATCTCCTGTGAGTCCAGTTCTAGATTCCGATGCTTCACTTTAGGTTTACTGTATCCCTTGGATCTTCTTGTTGACGATGAAACACAGCTATAGCATCGGAATTAAATTTAAAACGCACAATGCCGACTTAAGTAAAAGAGGACTGACACTCTCACATTCTATGATTTGAGTCTCTTCTGTGAGTCCAGTTTCAGATTCCGATGCTTCACTTCAGGTTTACTGTATCCCTTGGACCTTCTTATTGACAATGAAACACAGAAATAGCATCGGAATTAAATTCAAAAAGCACAATGCCGACTTAAGTACAAGAAGACTGACACTCTAACTTTTTATGATTTGAACCTCTCCTGTGAGTCCAGTTTTAGATTCCGATGCTTCACTTCAGTTTTACTGTATCTCTTAGACCTTCTTATTGACGATGAAACACAGAAATTGCATCGGAATTAAATTCAAAATTCGCAGTGCCGACCTAAGTAGAAGATGACTAACACTCTCACTTTCTATGATTTGAACCTCTTATGTGAGTCCAGTTTTAGATTCCGATGCTTAACTTCAGGTTTACTGTATACCTTGCACCTTCTTATTGACGATGAAACACAGAAATTGCATCGGAATTAAATTCAAAAGGTACAATGCCGACTTAAGTACAAGAGGACTGACACTGTCACTTTCTATGATTTGAACCTCTCGTGTGAGTCCAGTTTTACATTCCGATGCATCACTTCAGGTTTACTGTATCCCTTGGACCTTCTAATTGACGATGAAACACAGAGTTTGCATCCGAATTTAATACAAAAGGTACAATGCCGACTTAAGTAAAAGAGGACTGACACTCTAATTTTGTATGATTTGCACCTCTCTTGTGAGTCCAGTTTTAGATTCCGATGCTTCACTTCAGGTTTACTATATCCCTTGGACTTTCTTATTGACGATGAAACACAGAAATTACATCCGAATTTAATACAAAAATCACAATGGCGACTTTAGTACAAGAGGACCGACAATCTCACTTTCTAAGATTTGAACATCTCCTGTGAGTCCAGTTTTAGATTCCGATGCTTCACTACAGGTTCACTGTATCCCTTGGACCTTCTTATCGACGATGAAACACAGAGTTTGCATCCGAATTTAATACAAAAGGCACAATGCCGACTTAAGCACAAGAGGACTGACACTCTAACTTTCTATGATTGGAACCTATCCTGTGAGTCCAGTTTTAGATTCCGATGCTTTACTTCAGGTTTACTCTATCCCTTGGACCTTCTTATTGACGATAACACACAGAAATTGCATCCGAATTTAATGCAAAAGGCACAATGGCGACTTAAGTACAAGAGGACTGACTTTCTCACTTTCTATGATTTGAACCTCTCCTGTGAGTCCAGTTTTAGATTCCGATGCTTCACTTCAGGTTTACTGTATCCCTTGGACCTTCTTATTGACGATGATACACAGAAATTGCATCCGAAATTAATACAAAAGTCACAATGGTGACTTAAGTACAAGAGGACTGACACTCTCACTTAATATGATTTGAACCTCTCCTCTGCGTCCAGTTTTAGATTCCGATGCTTCACCTCAGATTTACTGTATCCCTTGGACCTTCTTATTGACGATGAAACACAGAAATTGCATCCAAATTTAATACAAATGGCGCAATGCCGACTTAAGTACAAGAGGTCTGACACTCTCACTTTCTATGATTCGAACCTCTCCCTGTGAGTCCAGTTTTAGATTCCGATGCTTCACCTCAGATTTACTGTATCCCTTGGACCTTCTTATTGACAATGAAACACAGAAATAGCATCGGAATTAAATTCAAAAAGCACAATGCCGACTTAAGTACAAGAAGACTGACACTCTAACTTTTTATGATTTGAACCTCTCCTGTGAGTCCAGTTTTAGATTCCGATGCTTCACTTCAGTTTTACTGTATCTCTTAGACCTTCTTATTGACGATGAAACACAGAAATTGCATCGGAATTAAATTCAAAATTCGCAGTGCCGACCTAAGTAGAAGATGACTAACACTCTCACTTTCTATGATTTGAACCTCTTATGTGAGTCCAGTTTTAGATTCCGATGCTTAACTTCAGGTTTACTGTATACCTTGCACCTTCTTATTGACGATGAAACACAGAAATTGCATCGGAATTAAATTCAAAAGGTACAATGCCGACTTAAGTACAAGAGGACTGACACTGTCACTTTCTATGATTTGAACCTCTCGTGTGAGTCCAGTTTTACATTCCGATGCATCACTTCAGGTTTACTGTATCCCTTGGACCTTCTAATTGACGATGAAACACAGAGTTTGCATCCGAATTTAATACAAAAGGTACAATGCCGACTTAAGTAAAAGAGGACTGACACTCTAATTTTGTATGATTTGCACCTCTCTTGTGAGTCCAGTTTTAGATTCCGATGCTTCACTTCAGGTTTACTATATCCCTTGGACTTTCTTATTGACGATGAAACACAGAAATTACATCCGAATTTAATACAAAAATCACAATGGCGACTTTAGTACAAGAGGACCGACAATCTCACTTTCTAAGATTTGAACATCTCCTGTGAGTCCAGTTTTAGATTCCGATGCTTCACTACAGGTTCACTGTATCCCTTGGACCTTCTTATCGACGATGAAACACAGAGTTTGCATCCGAATTTAATACAAAAGGCACAATGCCGACTTAAGCACAAGAGGACTGACACTCTAACTTTCTATGATTGGAACCTATCCTGTGAGTCCAGTTTTAGATTCCGATGCTTTACTTCAGGTTTACTCTATCCCTTGGACCTTCTTATTGACGATAACACACAGAAATTGCATCCGAATTTAATGCAAAAGGCACAATGGCGACTTAAGTACAAGAGGACTGACTTTCTCACTTTCTATGATTTGAACCTCTCCTGTGAGTCCAGTTTTAGATTCCGATGCTTCACTTCAGGTTTACTGTATCCCTTGGACCTTCTTATTGACGATGATACACAGAAATTGCATCCGAAATTAATACAAAAGTCACAATGGTGACTTAAGTACAAGAGGACTGACACTCTCACTTAATATGATTTGAACCTCTCCTCTGCGTCCAGTTTTAGATTCCGATGCTTCACCTCAGATTTACTGTATCCCTTGGACCTTCTTATTGACGATGAAACACAGAAATTGCATCCAAATTTAATACAAATGGCGCAATGCCGACTTAAGTACAAGAGGTCTGACACTCTCACTTTCTATGATTCGAACCTCTCCCTGTGAGTCCAGTTTTAGATTCCGATGCTTCACTTCAGGTTTACTGTACCCCTTGGACGCTCTTATTGACGATGAAACACAGAAATTGCATCGGAATTAAATACTAAAGGCACAGTGCCGACCTAAGTCGAAGAGGACTAACACTCTCACTTTCTATGATTTGAACCTCTCCTGTGAGTCCAGTTTTAGTTTCCGAAGCTTCACTTCAGGTTTACTGTATACCTTGCAGCTTCTTATTGACGATGAAACACAGAAATTGCATCGGAAATTAATTCAAAAGGCACAATGCCGACTTAAGTACAAGAGGTCTGACACTGTCACTTTCTACGATTTGAACCTCTCCTGTGAGTCCAGTTTTACATTCCGATGCGTCACTTCAGGTTTACTGTATCCCTTGGACCTTCTAATTGACGATGAAACACAGTGTTTGCATCCGAATTTAATACAAAAGGTACAATGCCGACTTAAGTACAAGAGGACTGACACTCTCACTTTCTATGATTTGAACATCTCCTGTGAGTCCAGTTCTAGATTCCGATGCTTCACTTCAGGTTTACTGTATACCTTGGACCTTCTTATTGACGATGAAACACAGATATAGCATCGGAATTAAATTTAAAACGCACAATGCCGACTTAAGTAAAAGAGGACTGACACTCTCACTTTTTGTTATGTGAAACTCTCCTGTGAGTCCAGTTTTAGATTCCGATGCTTCACTTCAGGTTTACTGTATCCCTTGGACCTTCTTATTGACAATGAAACACAGAAACAGCATCGGAATTAAATTCAAAAAGCACAATGCCGACTTAAGTACAAGAGGACTGACACTCTAACTTTTTTTGATTTAAAACTCTCCTGTGAGTCCAGTTTTAGATTCCGATGCTTCACTTCAGTTTTACTGTATCCCTTGGACGTTCTTATTGACGATGAAACACAGAAATTGCATCGGAATTAAATTCAAAAGGTACAATGCCGACTTAAGTACAAGAGGACTGACAGTAACACTATCTATGATTTGAACCTCTCGTGTGAGTCCAGTTTTACATTCCGATGTTTCACTTCAGGTTTACTGTATCCCTTGGACCTTCTAATTGACGATGTAACACAGAGTTTGCATCCGAATTTAATACAAAAGGTACAATGCCGACTTAAGTAAAAGAGGACTGACACTCTAATTTTGTATGATTTGCACCTCTCTTGTGAGTCCAGTTTTAGATTCCGATGCATCACTTCAGGTTTACTATATCCCTTGGACTTTCTTATTGACGATGAAACACAGAGTTTGCATCCGAATTGAATACAAAAATCACAATGGCGACTTTAGTACAAGAGGACCGACAATCTCACTTTCTAAGATTTGAACATCTCCTGTGAGTCCAGTTTTAGATTCCGATGCTTCACTACAGGTTCACTGTATCCCTTGGACCTTCTTATCGACGATGAAACACAGAGTTTGCATCCGAATTTAATACAAAAGGCACAATGCCGACTTAAGCACAAGAGGACTGACACTCTAACTTTCTATGATTGGAACCTATCCTGTGAGTCCAGTTTTAGATTCCGATGCTTTACTTCAGGTTTACTCTATCCCTTGGACCTTCTTATTGACGATAACACACAGAAATTGCATCCGAATTTAATGCAAAAGGCACAATGGCGACTTAAGTACAAGAGGACTGACTTTCTCACTTTCTATGATTTGAACCTCTCCTGTGAGTCCAGTTTTAGATTCCGATGCTTCACTTCAGGTTTACTGTATCCCTTGGACCTTCTTATTGACGATGATACACAGAAATTGCATCCGAAATTAATACAAAAGTCACAATGGTGACTTAAGTACAAGAGGACTGACACTCTCACTTAATATGATTTGAACCTCTCCTCTGCGTCCAGTTTTAGATTCCGATGCTTCACCTCAGATTTACTGTATCCCTTGGACCTTCTTATTGACGATGAAACACAGAAATTGCATCCAAATTTAATACAAATGGCGCAATGCCGACTTAAGTACAAGAGGTCTGACACTCTCACTTTCTATGATTCGAACCTCTCCCTGTGAGTCCAGTTTTAGATTCCGATGCTTCACTTCAGGTTTACTGTACCCCTTGGACGCTCTTATTGACGATGAAACACAGAAATTGCATCGGAATTAAATACTAAAGGCACAGTGCCGACCTAAGTCGAAGAGGACTAACACTCTCACTTTCTATGATTTGAACCTCTCCTGTGAGTCCAGTTTTAGTTTCCGAAGCTTCACTTCAGGTTTACTGTATACCTTGCAGCTTCTTATTGACGATGAAACACAGAAATTGCATCGGAAATTAATTCAAAAGGCACAATGCCGACTTAAGTACAAGAGGTCTGACACTGTCACTTTCTACGATTTGAACCTCTCCTGTGAGTCCAGTTTTACATTCCGATGCGTCACTTCAGGTTTACTGTATCCCTTGGACCTTCTAATTGACGATGAAACACAGTGTTTGCATCCGAATTTAATACAAAAGGTACAATGCCGACTTAAGTACAAGAGGACTGACACTCTCACTTTCTATGATTTGAACATCTCCTGTGAGTCCAGTTCTAGATTCCGATGCTTCACTTCAGGTTTACTGTATACCTTGGACCTTCTTATTGACGATGAAACACAGATATAGCATCGGAATTAAATTTAAAACGCACAATGCCGACTTAAGTAAAAGAGGACTGACACTCTCACTTTTTGTTATGTGAAACTCTCCTGTGAGTCCAGTTTTAGATTCCGATGCTTCACTTCAGGTTTACTGTATCCCTTGGACCTTCTTATTGACAATGAAACACAGAAACAGCATCGGAATTAAATTCAAAAAGCACAATGCCGACTTAAGTACAAGAGGACTGACACTCTAACTTTTTTTGATTTAAAACTCTCCTGTGAGTCCAGTTTTAGATTCCGATGCTTCACTTCAGTTTTACTGTATCCCTTGGACGTTCTTATTGACGATGAAACACAGAAATTGCATCGGAATTAAATTCAAAAGGTACAATGCCGACTTAAGTACAAGAGGACTGACAGTAACACTATCTATGATTTGAACCTCTCGTGTGAGTCCAGTTTTACATTCCGATGTTTCACTTCAGGTTTACTGTATCCCTTGGACCTTCTAATTGACGATGTAACACAGAGTTTGCATCCGAATTTAATACAAAAGGTACAATGCCGACTTAAGTAAAAGAGGACTGACACTCTAATTTTGTATGATTTGCACCTCTCTTGTGAGTCCAGTTTTAGATTCCGATGCATCACTTCAGGTTTACTATATCCCTTGGACTTTCTTATTGACGATGAAACACAGAGTTTGCATCCGAATTGAATACAAAAATCACAATGGCGACTTTAGTACAAGAGGACCGACAATCTCACTTTCTAAGATTTGAACATCTCCTGTGAGTCCAGTTTTAGATTCCGATGCTTCACTACAGGTTCACTGTATCCCTTGGACCTTCTTATCGACGATGAAACACAGAGTTTGCATCCGAATTTAATACAAAAGGCACAATGCCGACTTAAGCACAAGAGGACTGACACTCTAACTTTCTATGATTGGAACCTCTCCTGTGAGTCCAGTTTTAGATTCCGATGCTTTACTTCAGGTTTACTCTATCCCTTGGACCTTCTTATTGACGATAACACACAGAAATTGCATCCGAATTTAATGCAAAAGGCACAATGGCGACTTAAGTACAAGAGGACTGACTTTCTCACTTTCTATGATTTGAACCTCTCCTGTGAGTCCAGTTTTAGATTCCGATGCTTCACTTCAGGTTTACTGTATCCCTTGGACCTTCTTATTGACGATGATACACAGAAATTGCATCCGAAATTAATACAAAAGTCACAATGGTGACTTAAGTACAAGAGGACTGACACTCTCACTTAATATGATTTGAACCTCTCCTCTGAGTCCAGTTTTAGATTCCGATGCTTCACCTCAGATTTACTGTATCCCTTGGACCTTCTTATTGACGATGAAACACAGAAATTGCATCCAAATTTAATACAAATGGCGCAATGCCGACTTAAGTACAAGAGGACTGACACTCTCACTTTCTATGATTCGAACCTCTCCCTGTGAGTCCAGTTTTAGATTCCGATGCTTCACTTCAGGTTTACTGTACCCCTTGGACGCTCTTATTGACGATGAAACACAGAAATTGCATCGGAATTAAATACTAAAGGCACAGTGCCGACCTAAGTCGAAGAGGACTAACACTCTCACTTTCTATGATTTGAACCTCTCCTGTGAGTCCAGTTTTAGTTTCCGAAGCTTCACTTCAGGTTTACTGTATACCTTGCAGCTTCTTATTGACGATGAAACACAGAAATTGCATCGGAAATTAATTCAAAAGGCACAATGCCGACTTAAGTACAAGAGGACTGACACTGTCACTTTCTACGATTTGAACCTCTCCTGTGAGTCCAGTTTTACATTCCGATGCGTCACTTCAGGTTTACTGTATCCCTTGGACCTTCTAATTGACGATGAAACACAGTGTTTGCATCCGAATTTAATACAAAAGGTACAATGCCGACTTAAGTACAAGAGGACTGACACTCTCACTTTCTATGATTTGAACATCTCCTGTGAGTCCAGTTCTAGATTCCGATGCTTCACTTCAGGTTTACTGTATACCTTGGACCTTCTTATTGACGATGAAACACAGATATAGCATCGGAATTAAATTTAAAACGCACAATGCCGACTTAAGTAAAAGAGGACTGACACTCTCACTTTCTGTTATGTGAAACTCTCCTGTGAGTCCAGTTTTAGATTCCGATGCTTCACTTCAGGTTTACTGTATCCCTTGGACCTTCTTATTGACGATGAAACACAGAGTTTGCATCCGAATTTAATACAAAAGGCACAATGCCGACTTAAGTACAAGAGGACTGACACTCTAACTTTCTGTGATTTGAACCTCTCCTGTGAGTCCAGTTTTGGATTCCGATGCTTTACTTCAGGTTTACTGTATCCCTTGGACCTTCTTATTGACGATGACACACAGAAATTGCATCCGAATTTAATACATAAGTCACAATGGCGACTTAAGTACAAGAGGACTGACACTCTCACTTTCTATGATTTGAACCTCTCCTGTGAGTCCAGTTTTAGATTCCGATGCTTCACTTCAGGTTTACTGTATCCCTTGGACCTTCTTATTGAAGATGAAACACAGAAATTGCATCCGAAATTAATACAAAAGTCACAATGGTGACTTAAGTACAAGAGGACAGACACTCTCACTTTATATGATTTGAACCTCTCCTCTGAGTCCAGTTTTAGATTCCGATACTTCACCTCATATTTACTGTATCCCTTGGACCTTCTTATTGACGATGAAACACAGAAATTGCATCCGAATTTAATACAAATGGCACAATGCCGACTTAAGTACAAGAGGACTGACTCTCTCAATTTCTATGATTTGAACCTCTCGTGTGAGTCCAGTTTTGCATTCCGATGCTTCACTTCATGTTTACTGTATCCCTTGGACCTTCTAATTGACGATGAAACACAGAAATTGCATCCGAACTTAATACAAAAGGCACAATGCCGACTTAAGTCCAAGAGGACTGACACTCTCACTTTTTATGATTCGAATCTCACCTGTGAGGTCAGATTTAGATTCTGATGCTTCACTTCATTTTTACTGTATCCCTTGGACCTTCTTGTTGACGATAAAACACAGAAATCGCATCCGAAATTAATACAAATGGCACAATGCCGTCTTAAGTAAAAGAGGACTGACACTCTAATATTCTATGATTTAAACCTCTCCTGCGAGTACAGTTTTAGATTCCGAGGCTTCACTTCAGGTTTACTGTATACCTTGCACCTTCTTATTGACGATGAAACACAGAAATTGCATCGGAATTAAATTCAAAAGGCACAATGTCGACTTAAGTACAAGAGGACTGATACTCTAACTTTCTATGATATGAACCTCTCCTGTGAGTCCAGTTTTAGATTCCGATGCTTCACTTCAGGTTTACTGTATCCCTTGGACCTTCTTATTGACGATGAAACACAGAGTTTGCATCCGAATTTAATGCAAAACGCACAATGCCGACTTAAGTACAAGAGGACTGACACTCTAACTTTCTGTGATTTGAACCTCTCCTGTGAGTACAGTATTAGATTCCGATGCTTTACTTCAGGTTTACTGTATCCATTGGACCTTCTTATTGACGATGACACACTGAAATTGCATCCGAATTTAATACAAAAGGCACAATGGCGACTTAAGTACAAGAGGACTGACACTCTCACTTTCTATGATTTGAACCTTTCCTGTGAGTCCAGTTTTAGATTCCGATGCTTCACTTCAGGTTTACTGTATCCCTTGGACCTTCTTATTGACGATGAAACACAGAAATTGCATCCAAAATTAATACAAAAATCACAATGGCGGCATAAGTACAAGAGGACTGACACTCTTACTTTCTATGATTTGAATATCTCCTGTGAGTCCAGTTCTAGATTCCGATGCTTCACTTTAGGTTTACTGTATCCCTTGGATCTTCTTATTGACGATGAAACACAGCTATAGCATCGGAATTAAATTTAAAACGCACAATGCCGACTTAAGTAAAAGAGGACTGACACTCTCACATTCTATGATTTGAGTCTCTTCTGTGAGTCCAGTTTCAGATTCCGATGCTTCACTTCAGGTTTACTGTATCCCTTGGACCTTCTTATTGACAATGAAACACAGAAATAGCATCGGAATTAAATTCAAAAAGCACAATGCCGACTTAAGTACAAGAAGACTGACACTCTAACTTTTTATGATTTGAACCTCTCCTGTGAGTCCAGTTTTAGATTCCGATGCTTCACTTCAGTTTTACTGTATCTCTTAGACCTTCTTATTGACGATGAAACACAGAAATTGCATCGGAATTAAATTCAAAATTCGCAGTGCCGACCTAAGTAGAAGACGACTAACATTCTCACTTTCTATGATTTGAACCTCTTATGTGAGTCCAGTTTTAGATTCCGATGCTTAACTTCAGGTTTACTGTATACCTTGCACCTTCTTATTGACGATGAAACACAGAAATTGCATCGGAATTAAATTCAAAACGTACAATGCCGACTTAAGTACAAGAGGACTGACACTGTCACTTTCTATGATTTGAACCTCTCGTGTGAGTCCAGTTTTACATTCCGATGCATCACTTCAGGTTTACTGTATCCCTTGGACCTTCTAATTGACGATGAAACACAGTGTTTGCATCCGAATTTAATACAAAAGGTACAATGCCGACTTAAGTAAAAGAGGACTGACACTCTAATTTTGTATGATTTGCACCTCTCTTGTGAGTCCAGTTTTAGATTCCGATGCTTCACTTCAGGTTTACTATATCCCTTGGACTTTCTTATTGACGATGAAACACAGAAATTACATCCGAATTTAATACAAAAATCACAATGGCGACTTTAGTACAAGAGGACCGACAATCTCACTTTCTAAGATTTGAACATCTCCTGTGAGTCCAGTTTTAGATTCCGATGCTTCACTACAGGTTCACTGTATCCCTTGGACCTTCTTATCGACGATGAAACACAGAGTTTGCATCCGAATTTAATACAAAAGGCACAATGCCGACTTAAGCACAAGAGGACTGACACTCTAACTTTCTATGATTGGAACCTCTCCTGTGAGTCCAGTTTTAGATTCCGATGCTTTACTTCAGGTTTACTCTATCCCTTGGACCTTCTTATTGACGATAACACACAGAAATTGCATCCGAATTTAATGCAAAAGGCACAATGGCGACTTAAGTACAAGAGGACTGACTTTCTCACTTTCTATGATTTGAACCTCTCCTGTGAGTCCAGTTTTAGATTCCGATGCTTCACTTCAGGTTTACTGTATCCCTTGGACCTTCTTATTGACGATGATACACAGATATTGCATCCGAAATTAATACAAAAGTCACAATGGTGACTTAAGTACAAGAGGACTGACACTCTCACTTAATATGATTTGAACCTCTCCTCTGAGTCCAGTTTTAGATTCCGATGCTTCACCTCAGATTTACTGTATCCCTTGGACCTTCTTATTGACGATGAAACACAGAAATTGCATCCAAATTTAATACAAATGGCGCAATGCCGACTTAAGTACAAGAGGACTGACACTCTCACTTTCTATGATTCGAACCTCTCCCTGTGAGTCCAGTTTTAGATTCCGATGCTTCACTTCAGGTTTACTGTACCCCTTGGACGCTCTTATTGACGATGAAACACAGAAATTGCATCGGAATTAAATACAAAAGGCACAGTGCCGACCTAAGTCGAAGAGGACTAACACTCTCACTTTCTATGATTTGAACCTCTCCTGTGAGTCCAGTTTTAGTTTCCGAAGCTACACTTCAGGTTTACTGTATACCTTGCAGCTTCTTATTGACGATGAAACACAGAAATTGCATCGGAAATTAATTCCAAAGGCACAATGCCGACTTAAGTACAAGAGGTCTGACACTGTCACTTTCTACGATTTGAACCTCTCCTGTGAGTCCAGTTTTACATTCCGATGCGTCACTTCAGGTTTACTGTATCCCTTGGACCTTCTAATTGACGATGAAACACAGTGTTTGCATCCGAATTTAATACAAAAGGTACAATGCCGACTTAAGTACAAGAGGACTGACACTCTCACTTTCTATGATTTGAACATCTCCTGTGAGTCCAGTTCTAGATTCCGATGCTTCACTTCAGGTTTACTGTATACCTTGGACCTTCTTATTGACGATGAAACACAGATATAGCATCGGAATTAAATTTAAAACGCACAATGCCGACTTAAGTAAAAGAGGACTGACACTCTCACTTTCTGTTATGTGAAACTCTCCTGTGAGTCCAGTTTTAGATTCCGATGCTTCACTTCAGGTTTACTGTATCCCTTGGACCTTCTTATTGACAATGAAACACAGAAACAGCATCGGAATTAAATTCAAAAAGCACAATGCCGACTTAAGTACAAGAGGACTGACACTCTAACTTTTTTTGATTTAAAACTCTCCTGTGAGTCCAGTTTTAGATTCCGATGCTTCACTTCAGTTTTACTGTATCCCTTGGACGTTCTTATTGACGATGAAACACAGAAATTGCATCGGAATTAAATTCAAAAGGTACAATGCCGACTTAAGTACAAGAGGACTGACAGTAACACTATCTATGATTTGAACCTCTCGTGTGAGTCCAGTTTTACATTCCGATGTTTCACTTCAGGTTTACTGTATCCCTTGGACCTTCTAATTGACGATGTAACACAGAGTTTGCATCCGAATTTAATACAAAAGGTACAATGCCGACTTAAGTAAAAGAGGACTGACACTCTAATTTTGTATGATTTGCACCTCTCTTGTGAGTCCAGTTTTAGATTCCGATGCATCACTTCAGGTTTACTATATCCCTTGGACTTTCTTATTGACGATGAAACACAGAGTTTGCATCCGAATTGAATACAAAAATCACAATGGCGACTTTAGTACAAGAGGACCGACAATCTCACTTTCTAAGATTTGAACATCTCCTGTGAGTCCAGTTTTAGATTCCGATGCTTCACTACAGGTTCACTGTATCCCTTGGACCTTCTTATCGACGATGAAACACAGAGTTTGCATCCGAATTTAATACAAAAGGCACAATGCCGACTTAAGCACAAGAGGACTGACACTCTAACTTTCTAAGATTGGAACCTCTCCTGTGAGTCCAGTTTTAGATTCCGATGCTTTACTTCAGGTTTACTCTATCCCTTGGACCTTCTTATTGACGATAACACACAGAAATTGCATCCGAATTTAATGCAAAAGGCACAATGGCGACTTAAGTACAAGAGGACTGACTTTCTCACTTTCTATGATTTGAACCTCTCCTGTGAGTCCAGTTTTAGATTCCGATGCTTCACTTCAGGTTTACTGTATCCCTTGGACCTTCTTATTGACGATGATACACAGAAATTGCATCCGAAATTAATACAAAAGTCACAATGGTGACTTAAGTACAAGAGGACTGACACTCTCACTTAATATGATTTGAACCTCTCCTCTGAGTCCAGTTTTAGATTCCGATGCTTCACCTCAGATTTACTGTATCCCTTGGACCTTCTTATTGACGATGAAACACAGAAATTGCATCCAAATTTAATACAAATGGCGCAATGCCGACTTAAGTACAAGAGGACTGACACTCTCACTTTCTATGATTCGAACCTCTCCCTGTGAGTCCAGTTTTAGATTCCGATGCTTTACTTCAGGTTTACTCTATCCCTTGGACCTTCTTATTGACAATGAAACACAGAGTTTGCATCCGAATTTAATACAAAAGGCAGAATGCCGACTTAAGCACAAGAGGACTGACACTCTAACTTTCTATGATTGGAACCTCTCCTGTGAGTCCAGTTTTAGATTCCGATGCTTTACTTCAGGTTTACTCTATCCCTTGGACCTTCTTATTGACGATGACACACAGAAATTGCATCCGAATTTAATGCAAAAGGCACAATGGCGACTTAAGTACAAGAGGACTGACACTCTCACTTTCTATGATTTGAACCTCTCCTGTGAGTCTCGTTTTAGATTCCGATCCTTCACTTCAGGTTTACTGTATCCCTTGGACCTTCTTATTGACGACGATACACAGAAATTGCATCCGAAATTAATACAAAAGTCACAATAGTGACTTAAGTACAAGAGGACTGACACTCTCACTTTATATGATTCGAACCTCTCCCTGTGAGTCCAGTTTTAGATTCCGATGCTTCACTTCAGGTTTACTGTACCCCTTGGACGTTCTTATTGACGATGAAACACAGAAATTGCATCGGAATTAAATACTAAAGGCACAGTGCCGACCTAAGTCGAAGAGGACTAACACTCTCACTTTCTATGATTTGAACCTCTCCTGTGAGTCCAGTTTTAGTTTCCGAAGCTTCACTTCAGGTTTACTGTATACCTTGCAGCTTCTTATTGACGATGAAACACAGAAATTGCATCGGAATTAAATTCAAAAGGCACAATGCCGACTTAAGTACAAGAGGACTGACACTGTCACTTTCTATGATTTGAACCTCTCCTTTGAGTCCAGTTTTACATTCCGATGCGTCACTTCAGGCTTACTGTATCCCTTGGACCTTCTAATTGACGATGAAACACAGAGTTTGCATCCGAATTTAATACAAAAGGTACAATGCCGACTTAAGTACAAGAGGACTGACACTCTCACTTTCTATGATTTGAACATCTCCTGTGAGTCCCGTTCTAGATTCTGTAGCGTTGCTCTTGGGGGACAAAAATAAAAAAGAATTGTTACTTTTTTTTTAATGTCGAAAAAGTGAATATTTTGGTGGGCCACTTGGCAACAGAATCAGGGATTCATTACGCTATTATAATAACATACGTTGACCATTAAATACCTGAATAAGAGCAGCATATTGATATATATATTTGAGATCGCTCGGAAGAAACATTATCATTTCTGTGCATTTTTATAGTCGCGATGTAGTCATACCCGGATCAACACTAAGGGACCAGAAGATTTATAGACTTTAAAAGAAATGCAACACTACACAATTAAAAAAAGTTGGTTCAGAAATAATAGGAAAACGATAATGTTCCTTCTGCCTCATGCTGCGTTCGGCCCATCAGCGTGATCGTAATTTCTGATGATGAAGTAACACAAAATAATTAACAGTTAAGTAAATAAGGAGATGGACTCATCAAGGTTAATTTACGAAAATAAGCACACTTATCTTTAACACACGTTTTTTTTAATGCTACGTACCTTTTCATATTAAATTACAATAGATGACCATTGTGGTTAAATACTTTATACATAACAGTCAAAATGTCCTCTTGACGCTGTCTGTTCGATATCAGTTACAAGAAACTACATGTTTTCTGATTGGAAAAAATAACAATTAGCATATTCACTAAATATTTTCACATAAAATATAAAATACAGTTGTGGAACGCAGCAAGTCCGCGTCTGCCTCTCATGGAATACAATCAGTAAAAGGTGAGGCGCGAAAAGCCTCATTTGTCTTGAAACAACAGAATTTTTTTTTATACCATTAATCGATACATGTACATAGAGATTTACTGGCACCGCGCAAGAAGGGCAAAGATAAAGAATAATAGATTCTGTCGCTGCTATGCGATGATTCATTTCTTTTACTTTACAATTTTTCGATAACTTTAGGCCATCAGGCGTTTACTATTGAGCGTATATTAAGGTTTGTGAGGCGAAAATTACTAATATTACACTGCCTCCCATGAGGAGGGAAGGAATACCGAAGATATTACTTTCATCCTCATGCCCATTGGAATATTTGTAATTTTCGAGTGTAACATACAGGTTATTAAAAGTTTCATTTTATATTCATTCCATAATAAAAGAATTAACGCTTCAATTTGTAATTACTGACGGTGGATCATTGTGAATTTGTTCTGTTTTCTATCAGTGTTTGCATGGATTCGGTCTTTCCTGGTGATTCTTAAAATTAAGGCTATAAGTACACATATTTACAAAATTTATAAGGAAATAGAGTCACACTTCATTTTTCATCGTTGGAAAAGTAATTTGACTATCACAACTGGTACACAACTTTCTGTTTTGACAGCATTCATTATATTGTCATCGTCTTGTCGATTGATTGCCTTGTCCGTCGTCGCACTTAATTATACATTTATTATCGTCGCACATACACTATTTATGATAGACTTGGATTGTAGAGCGGCCACTGGTGATGGCTTCGACAAGGAAGTTCATATCTTTCACTTTCAGGGCTCGAGTGTCGCTCTCCGAATTATTTCACATATGAAACAGATAAAATATCTTATATTAGAATAGCTTACAAAACTAATTTTATATACATGTGGGATGGGATATAGGAAGGATCGGATCCTTTAACGTATTTTCGTGTGCTTATTTTCATTCGTATCGTGACCGTTCGTTAAAGTTTACATTTCAACAGTGTTCAGAGGTGACCTTGTGACTTGTCTCTGTGTACAATCAGTCATTATAATAATTACGTTAACTTCTCTATTTTAGAGTCTCTCGGAAGGTTTATGATACATACAAAATGTTTTCAGTACTGGGTGTGAATGTTTTTGCTACAGAATGTAGCGCACAGCAACTGTGTTGGCGGTTGAACGTTTACATTATTTCGCCACGTGGTGGCTGTCAGCCTCCACTGTTGCGAGCAATCTTGAAATTCAGTCTGTGCGCGCGCACGTGACCGGAGCTTTCTTGCAGAGCGTTGATTTCGCGCTTGAGGTGCCGTGCGTCGCTTTTGTTCGGCGGATCGTGGCTTTGTGCTTTTTAGATTGCTGGAGGGAGCTTCTGCCACCGAAACTGCCTCACATCACTTCCTGTCCACTATCCAGTTACGGATTCGCAGGTAAGTGGTAGTTACCGCTGCAACTGCATGTGTGGAATGACACTGATTATTACACACTGCACACATCAACGAAATTTTCACACATATGGTGCAGTATAATACTGCCACTGAAAACCGTCGAACTTTAAAACTTCACTTGCACTGTGGTGAGCGTCTGCGTGAACGGTGTACTAAAAGAAATTCTCGCGTCATAACATCACACGGTGTTTACAAGTTGATTTACTTACTAATATTTACAAGAGTTCATTTAAATCGATAAATAATCTAATTGACCACTTTGAATCAAAGCAATTGTTTCTTAATTAGTCTTTTTTTTATATAAGTACTTTTTCTTTGACCAAATCCATTCCAATCTCCTTTACAAATTAATTTCATTCATAGTAATCTTTATCACGCTTGCTTATTCATTTTGTAGGACCAATACTTTTTTTTTTAGTGCTCGTCTTATTTAGTGACTTGTGAGGGGAGCTTCATTTATGTCAAAAGTTTTTCTCGTATGTGCTTGTACTTAAAGAAAGTTCGAGGACAGATTTGAAAATAGCAATTCCGCCTCTGAGTTTCGTGTAGAAATACAAACAGTCGAAAAAAAAATGGGAAAAGCGGGTCTACTCGCGGATCGTCGACAGAATCTAAATTACTCCTCAACCAGGTCGAAAATTTAATTTACCTTGCGCATTACAAAAGCAATTTGCGCGTCGCGAACCTACTCATTTTTATATGTAGTGCCTCACTTCCTAAGCACACGTGCATCTTTACAAGTTGATCCTGAGGAGTGGATAGGATCAAGGATCTTAAAGGATTTGCACTTAGGAAAGGGATTCAATAATCACATAATCACCGAGAAAACAATAAATATTGCAGTGCACACTTAAAATAAAATCTATCACTTCAAGCATGTATATCTAATATGTATCTTGCTGCTGCTTGCTTACTACTCTTTGCTCATTTCTTAGACTAAGTCAAGTTTATGCATTACGCATTTGGGTATTAATTATCATTTGTATATATATATAAGCCTCTCACTAGAGTGTTGTTTTTTTTTGCTGCTGTCGCTACCTGTGAAGCTTGGGCGAGATCCTTATTATATGTGCTGCTAGCTTGTGAATTTGCAGTATCGCTAATGCTCAATAGTACCGTGAAGTTGGCATAATAAACCATGTTACTCATATCTTCTTTGACTCAGCTTGTTTATAGTCTGGACTCATCTTACTTTGCGTTATACAATAAACTTCCTTTTTATTCCATCACGCTTTTACTTAAGGTTAACGTCAGGCCTTTTTAGAACAATTGCACTGCGTCATCAATCTGTTCATGCTTAATCCTAGGTATCTGTTCACTTCAAAGAAATGTTATTTTATCGCTGGCACAGCACTGTGCTGGAATTTACAAGTTAAATCTACCGACTGTTTTACGCTAACAGGTGGTGCCTTATTTACGTCACATTTGAAAATAGCGAATAACCTCATGGAATCGAATCTTTCTCACAACTTTCCTCTTTTGTCTGGACGTTTAAGTATTTCCTTTTAAAACAGGTAATTAATTTGTCCTCGATTAAATTTCACTTACTAATACTAAGCACATATAATCATCATTTTCATATTACTATTTAGTGAGAGAAGTGCATTATTCGCTCCTTCCTGCTCATTCTCAAATTACTATTTAGCGAGAGAAGTGCATTATTCGCTCCTTCCTCTTTCCTCATTTTAGTACCTCGGGGCTAATTAATACCTCTCGAGTACATCATTTTCCTTACATACTAACTTATAACTAAAATTGAAAATCGCCTCTAGGACATGTCCTCCTGTTTACATAAAGATTATTCATGTAAATACTTGTCTACAACTTATTCTGTATTTTATTTTCCAGACACGTTGTTTTGATACATAAGGTTTCCTTTTAGCACCGGCTAACGTCCGTAGTCAGTTCAGTTCCGTTCTTGTTACTCATTGGTTAATCCTGATCTCCAATACCTTAGAATTTTCTTACAGCTTAAATTAACTTAATTCCTGGCGTTATAAAATTTTCTTAAATCTTGATGGTGGAACAATCCTTTGATTTTATTCGTGGCAGGGTCAGATAACAAATAGCTACCAATGTGTGGTTTCCTCATTATCACAAAGGGACCTTCATAAATGTGTTGCCACTTACGATTCTTCTTTAACAACAGGGATGGTTTAAAGTGAGTCCTGACTAATACCTTTTCTCCTTCTTTGAAATCTATAACTCTGTTTACCTTCTTATCAAATGCCTTTTTTCGGAGGTTAGCATACGTTGTCAATGATATGAGAGCTTGCCTGATTTTTGCGTCTAGGTCCAATTCGTTGTCTTGTAACTTTGGAAGGGGGTCTATCCATTCATTCCTCTCTTTTGATCTTGACATTAACTCATGTGGCGTGAATCCGGTCGACAGATGAGGAAGGTGGTTTACAATCTGTTCGAATGGTGTTACGAAGTCTACCCACTTAGACTGCTTATTCGGAATGTACGTCCTTATAAATCTGTTAAATTCTTTGAAGATTCTTTCTGTCGGATTCGATTGCGGTCGAAACAGGGATATCAAAATTTGTTTGATTCTATGGCGAGCAAGAAATGCACGCCACGGGCGTGATGTGAAATTTGAAGCATTATCAGACAAAATTGATTCTGGAACCCCGAATCGTGGGAAATAATCATTTTCAATGCGACGAATTATTGGATTTGCACAAGAAGATTTTACTGCGTACAGTCTTATGTGCTTAGAAAAATTGTCCAGGATTGCTACTAAGTATTTAGCGCCTCCCCTACCGGTGGGTAGTGGACCTGCTAAATCAATACTAAGAAGCTGGTTTGGCCTTTCAGTAACTATTGGATTTAGTGGAATTGAAGTGGAAATGTTTAAGGATTTTGCCTTTTGACAGATGACACAGTTTCTCAATAATTTATGAATTCTCTGGTGTAGATTCGGAACATAACAGTAAGTCGAGATTTTCCTTTTACATTTTTCTGGTCCGTAGTGACCCCATGAAATGTGAGTGTACCACAGAAGATGTTCAATGAAATTTCGAGGGATGCAAACACACCACCTCTCAGATGACTCAGACGTCTTATGAAATAGCACTTGGTTATGAACTTTATAAAACTTGGACAACTTGTGGGCTGGATTTTCGTGAAGAATTTGTATAACCTTTTTCCATTTTGGATCTGTATTTTGAAGAATCTGAATCTGCCTACATAACTGAAGAAAATACTTTCTGTGAATTGGATCTTTCATTAACAAAACTTTATAATTAGACATTTGTTCCACCAGTTCGCTGGTTTCTAGTAAGCCCTTAGGTGAGCGAGAAAGTGCGTCTGCTATAACATTATCTTTACCTTTTATGTATACAATGTCAAAGTCATATTCCTGCAGGAATAAGCACCATCGAGTAAGACGAGGGTGTTGCAACTTGCATGTAAGGAGGAATGATAAGGCTTGATGGTCTGAATAGACTTTAATTTTTCTTCCATAGATATAATAGTTAAATCGCCTAAAAGCCCATATTACGGCAAGTGCCTCCAACTCCGTAACCGAATAAGACTTCTCACACTCTGATAACACTCGACTCGCAAAGCTAATCACTTGGATTTGCTCGTGTCCATTTACTAATTGAATCTGGAAAAGACAAGCGCCGATACCCACAAAGGAAGCGTCTGCAGTAATACAAAATTCCTTATCCATCTGAGGATGATGGAGAATGTTACTGTTAACCAGACTGTCTTTAATTTTCTTAAATCCATCTTGGCATTCCGGCGTCCAATTCCAATGTGAATTCTTTTTTAAAAGGTTGTGAAGAGCGGGATTGTTCAATACCTGATTGGGAACAAAACGTCTGAAAAATGACGTAAGACCGATAAATCCTCTCAGTTGCCTTTTTGTAACAGGGGTTGGAAAGTTTTTTATAGCAGATAATTTTTCCGGGTCGGGTTTAATTCCTTCAGGGGTGATGATGTGCCCTAAAAATTTAATTTCACTTTTTCCAAACTTGGATTTCTTAAGATTTGCTGTAACACCATACTCTCTGAATCGTTGAAATATCTTTTGCAGAAGGGCCACATGATCTTCCCAATTTTTCGATGCTACAAGAACGTCATCCACATAGACTGTTACCTCATCTAAAAGTTCAGGACCTAGTACATAGTCAAGGGCAGAAATAAAAATTCCGGAACTCACATTTAGTCCAAACGGTACAACTTTGAAATGGTAAGATCTACCTGCAAATATAAACGCAGTGTACTTCCTAGACTCCTGCGCAAGTTTTACTTGCCAGTAACTGCTTTTCAAATCAAGGGTACTCAAATACTTAACTCCATGAAACTTCTGCAGATGCTCTTCAAGAGCCTCTGGTCTCGTTCTTATGGGTACTATAATTTTATTGATTAATCTTGCATCTAGGACTAGCCTTACGCTACCATCTGATTTTAGCACAGACAATAAAGGACTCGAATAAGGTGAATGAGATACTTCTATCACATTCCAGCGTAACATTTTCTTGATCTCGCACTTGACAGCTTCGCGTCTCGCATATGGAATGGAATAGCTTGTTCTACAGTAGGTTGAATGGGGCAGGACATCCATTCGATATTCAAAGCCTTTTATTAGTCCAGGTTTCTTAGAAAATACTTGAACGTAATCTGTTAACAAATTGTAAAGCTCATTCTTCTGTTGTTTGGATAATTCAATGGACTCACTAGCTTTACCGTATAATTCATTCTGACCGGGAATTAGGTCTTTATACTCATCGTCATTAACACTTTCAAGATCTGTCATGTCTTCTGTCTGACTGTACTGTTGTCTTTTAGTCCATGGCCGTACTGCTGTTTGAGGCACCCCAAAGTTTGCCTTCACCTTACTTCTTAACAAATTTACAGTTACTTGTTGCTGGCTCGCTACTAGAGTACAGATTCCACACTCGATGTCAATTTTAGCTTTCGTCTGCCTCAAGAATTCCATACTCAGGATACATGGCACTGATAGGTTTTTAACAATAAGAAAAATGCACGTTACTGAAATAGACTCTATCTGGATTTGAAGCTGAGTCTGAAGATTTACACGTTGTGTTAGTGGACCAATTGCTCCCGATATGGTGCAACCTTGAATTGGAAGTGATAAAACTTTGCATACAGAGGATATTTGCTTAAATAAACATAAAGATAAGACATTTATATTAGCTCCTGTATCTACAATAGCTGTTACAGGTATGTTGGCAATTGATACCCTTATGGAAGCTTGAACTTGTTCGTCCCATACGTCATCATTGTCTTTCGTCTCAATGTCTGCTACTAGATCATCCCGTAAGTTTGTCTCTTTGTCATACCTAATTGCTTTAATTTCGTGTGGACTAAGGGACAGGGTGCCCCCATTCAAACCTGCAGCATCCTCTAGGAGGCTCAAAGGTGCTGCTTTTAATTTTCCGCTCGACGCTTACTTTCCTGCTGATTTATATTTCTTAATGTTTCTTCCGTCTGGAACTGGTGTTGGTTTTGTGGTACGAACTCTGTTGGAAACGGATCTTGTTGTCCTGGCGTATTCGCTTGCGCATAATAAATTTGCGTATTATGCGGGCGTTTAGGCTTCAGAGTTCCCGAAGGTCCGTTCGCTTGTGGCTGAAAAGTATTTTGCTGTGGCTTGTGTTGATTGTAACCGTTAGTGAAAGGTGTACATTGGTCTCCACCTTGATTATGCCATTTATTTCCTTTCCACTGACGATTTGAATCGTAAGACTGATCGTTTTGATAATTACCGTTGATCGGTTGCGTGTTTCCGTATTGATGGGGCTGTGTGCTATAATGTGTATTTTCGTACTGAGGTGGTGACGAATTATATATTGGATTGTATCTCTGGCCGTTATTGTACTTATTTTTGTATTTGCTGTTGGAGTACGTAGTGTGTTTATTTTTGAAACCGTTGTGGGGTTGGTACTGGTTGTCGCTGTGACGCGCTTTCGCTCGGCCACCATTGTTGCCTACGTATTCTGTATTGTGCTGGCCGCCTGCACTGAAGTGGGCGTTGCCAACATCAACTCTAGCGTCCTCGTAAATCAGATCTAACGAGTCTAACACAGATAGGAAAGTGTCCGTATCGTCCTCAGACACGTTTACTAACTTTTCTCTGATCGCAATCGGTAGCTTAGTTTTTAGAATCATAATAACGTCTTGGGCGGTGATCGGCGAATCCCAGAACTTGATTTTCGCTAAATACTTTTCAAAATATCTTCTCAAACTACCGCGCTTACTGTTAAACACTTCGGCGTTGTAAACTTCTTTTCTCAGGCGCTGCTGCACACCAGAACTCCAGAATTTAGCTAAAAACATCTGTTCAAACTCTTTGTAACTTTTACAAGAGTCGACCATTTCGGTTCCCCATAAGGCAGCATCGCCTACGATAAATCCACTAACAAATTGAATTCGCTGGCGGTCACTCCAGCTACTCGGGAAAATTCCTGAAAAATTTCGGAGGAACACTATAGGATGAATTTCTCTTTTCTGTGGGTGAAAGGTCGGAAAAATACGATGTTTGATCACGCTTTCCTCCTGCATCAAACTGACAAAAGTGGGTGGGCTGGTACTCTGGTTAACTTGTGCTTCTATAGAACTATGAGTTTGAGCGTTAACAAATGGTGAACGGTAATGTACCTGCTGTTGTTCATTACTTCGTGGTGAATTATTCCAGTTTCCTGACACGGGAGGTGGGGAATTTTCAACTTGACATTTTAGTGTACGAACTTCATCAACTATCTGTTGACGCCATTCAGGTAAATCTTGAGCTAACGTTCGTCTTATCTGGCCTAATTCTGACATCACCGTGTCTCCTGTTTTTCCAGGGGCTGCCAATATTTCAAAGGTCATGTTTTTGAAAGTTTCCCTGAGTTCGTTCTTGACCTTGTTTTCTATGAATCCGTCTTTGTTTTTAATCCACTCTTGGTAGTGATCAGACAATGCTTCAGCATGTGCCTTAACAGTATTCTTTATTTGGTCCTCTACATTAAGAGTCTCAATCTGTTTCGAAAGATCATCAACAACATTCTCGATCGTGTCTACTGCGGTTTTAACTCCTTTGACCTCATCAGAGATTGCAGTATAATCTTCTTTTAAGGTCGCAGCTTGTTTTTGATATTCTATCACTTTTGAATTTATCTCTCCCTTGGCTGCTTCGATTTTTTCATCTAACCGTTTTGAAATATCCTCTATTTTTGACTCTACTTGTGTGTCAATTTCT
This sequence comes from Schistocerca americana, assembly GCF_021461395.2. Classification (NCBI taxonomy): domain Eukaryota; kingdom Metazoa; phylum Arthropoda; class Insecta; order Orthoptera; family Acrididae; genus Schistocerca; species Schistocerca americana. Next base: position 7,659,896 of record NC_060128.1, on the reverse strand, counting down.
AGCCTCATGATCGTGATCTGACTGCTGATTTGGCTTTGGACATTACCCAACAGGGTATTTAAATCAGCTGTTATGTCTGCCTTTAGTTCGGCCTTTACCGAATTTAACCGTGTATTTAGGTCATTTATCTCCGTTTGCAGATCTGTTTTTACTGAATTTATGTCTGTTTTTACCGAATTTATTTCTGTTTTTACTGAATTTATGTCTTCTTTTACTGAGTTGCACAGATTTGTAAGGACCTGATTTTTATTATGCCGTCTTTCGGCCTTCTCTTTTTCTTCGCGGGCCTTTTCATCTAATTTTTCCTGCTTTTCACGTTCCTGTCTTTGCGCCTCTCTCTGTCTTTGACTTTCGAACTTGCGTTCCATTATTGCTTCGATCATTGCAGCCAAGTCACTTTTTTCAAAAGCGGGAATAGTTTGCACACTAGGACCAGCTTCTAAAACTTCGGTCGAGGCTGCTTCTGCCTCCGCTCGTGTACCTATCGCGCGTGATCGTAATGGATAGTGAGGTCCATTCGCATCACCGCTGTCGTCTGGTTTTGTTTGTGTCCGCTGTTTACCGTCAGCCATGTTCATGAATTATTTGTCAAACGTCAAAATGCTACAGATATTGTTTGTCACTGCCGTCAGTCGTTTGTCTGTGACGTAGTGCTATGGCTTACTGGGACCTAAGATGAAATTTTAACTCTGGGTAACAACTGACGTTCATTTACGCCAAGAAGACAAGATGGTTCCTACTAATTACAAACAAATGAAATATCACACGTTTTACCGGTTTTGAGCGTAGTTATCCGCCATATCGTAATTTTTTTTTTATGCACTGACAACAATGGTACACTTTCACTGAATTTAACTACATAAGAATGGACTATGGACAAATTGAAATAAAGCTGTTTCAAGGCAAGGAAAGACAGGTTTACGTTCTGATCAACTCGAAAGATGCTACGTCACTACAAAAGCTTGGCTACTGCGTATAAAAATTTGACTTACTATGGCTGTCTTGATGGTGATACGGCTGGATACTCGCGTTTTTTGGTAATTTCATCAATCGTTCTTCTGAATTAATTAAAAGGTTTTCCCGCTTCTCTTTCTCGGTTGAATTGCATCCACATGAAAAAATGAAACAGCTATTAGAACAAGCAAAGAAAATTTTTTAAACACATACATGAAATGATTTTTTGATCAAGTCCCTGTTCGGGCGCCAAGTGTAGCGTTGCTCTTGGGGGACAAAAATAAAAAAGAATTGTTACTTTTTTTTTTAATGTCGAAAAAGTGAATATTTTGGTGGGCCACTTGGCAACAGAATCAGGGATTTATTACGCTATTATAATAACATACGTTGACCATTAAATACCTGAATAAGAGCAGCATATTGATATATATATTTGAGATCGCTCGGAAGAAACATTATCATTTCTGTGCATTTTTATAGTCGCGATGTAGTCATACCCGGATCAACACTAAGGGACCAGAAGATTTATAGACTTTAAAAGAAATGCAACACTACACAATTAAAAAAAGTTGGTTCAGAAATAATAGGAAAACGATAATGTTCCTTCTGCCTCATGCTGCGTTCGGCCCATCAGCGTGATCGTAATTTCTGATGATGAAGTAACACAAAATAATTAACAGTTAAGTAAATAAGGAGATGGACTCATCAAGGTTAATTTACGAAAATAAGCACACTTATCTTTAACACACGTTTTTTTTAATGCTACGTACCTTTTCATATTAAATTACAATAGATGACCATTGTGGTTAAATACTTTATACATAACAGTCAAAATGTCCTCTTGACGGTGTCTGCTCGATATCAGTTACAAGAAACTACATGTTTTCTGATTGGAAAAAATAACAATTAGCATATTCACTAAATATTTTCACATAAAATATAAAATACAGTTGTGGAACGCAGCAAGTCCGCGTCCGCCTCTCATGGAATACAATCAGTAAAAGGTGAGGCGCGAAAAGCCTCATTTGTCTTGAAACAACAGAATTCTTTTTTTATACCATTAATCGATACATGTACATAGAGATTTACTGGCACCGCGCAAGAAGGGCAAAGATAAAGAATAATAGATTCTGTCGCTGCTATGCGATGATTCATTTTTTTTACTTTACAATTTTTCGATAACTTTAGGCCATCAGGCGTTTACTATTGAGCGTATATTAATGTTTGTGAGGCGAAAATTACTAATATTACAATTCCGATGCTTCACGTCAGGTTTACTGTATCCCTTGGACCTTCTTATTGACGATGAAACACAGATATAGCATCGGAATTAAATTTAAAACGCACAATGCCGACTTAAGTAAAAGAGGACTGACACTCTCACTTTCTATGATTGGAACCTCTCCTGTGAGGTCAGATTTAGGTTCCGATGCTTCACTTCAGGTTTACTGTATCCCTTGGACCTTCTTATTGACAATGAAACACAGAAATAGCATCGGAAATAAATTCAAAAGGCACAATGCCGACTTAAGTAAAAGAGGACTGACACTCTAACTTTCTATGATTTGAACCTCTCCTCTGAGTCCAGTTTTAGATTCCGATGCTTCACTTCAGGTTTACTGTATCCCTTGAACCATCTTATTGACGATGAAACACAGAAATTGCATCCGAATTTAATACAAATGGCGCAATGCCGACTTAAGTACAAGAGGACTGACACTTTCACTTTCTATGATTCGAACCTCTCCTGTGAGTCCAGTTTTAGATTCCGATGCTTCACTTCAGGTTTACTGTACCCCTTGGACGTTCTTATTGACTATGAAACACAGAAATTGCATCGGAATTAAATTCAAAAGGCACAGTGCCGACCTAAGTAGAAGAGGACTAACACTCTCACTTTCTATGATTTGAACCTCTCCTGTGAGTCCAGTTTTAGATTCCGATGCTTCACTTCAGGTTTACTGTATCCCTTGGACCTTCTTATTGATGATGAAACACAGAAATTGCATCCGAAATTAATACAAAAGTCACAATGGTGACTTACGTACAAGAGGACTGACACTCTCACTTCATATGTTTTGAACCTCTCCTCTGAGTCCAGTTTTAGATTCCGATACTTCACCTCATATTTACTGTATCCCTTGGACCTTCTTATTGACGATGAAACACAGAAATTGCATCGGAATTAAATTCAAAAGGCACAGTGCCGACCTAAGTAGAAGAGGACTAACACTCTCACTTTCTATGATTTGAACCTCTCCTGTGAGTCCAGTTTTAGATTCCGAAGCTTCACTTCAGGTTTACTGTATACCTTGCAGCTTCTTATTGACGATGAAACACAGAAATTGCATCGGAATTAATTTCAAAAGGCACAATGCCGACTTAAGTACAAGAATACTAACACTCTCACTCTCTATGATTTGAACCTCTCCGGTGAGTCCAGTTTTAGATTCCGAAGCTTCACATCAGGTTTACTGTATACCTTGCAGCTTCTTATTGATGATGAAACACAGAAATTGCATCGGAATTAAATTCAAAAGCCACAATGCCGACTTAAGTACAAGAGGACTGACACTGTCACTTTCTATGATTTGAACCTCTCCTGTGAGTCCAGTTTTACATTCCGATGCGTCACTTCAGGTTTACTGTATCACTTGGACGTTCTAATTGACGATGAAACACAGAGGTTGCATCCGAATTTAATACAAAAGGTACAATGCCGACTTAAGTACAAGAGGACTGACACTCTAACTTTCTATGATTTGCACCTCTCCTGTGAGACCAGTTTTAGATTCCGATGCTTCACTTCAGGTTTACTGTATCCCTTGGACCTTCTTATTGACGATGAAACACAGAAATTGCATCCAAAATTAATACAAAAATCACAATGGCGGCTTAAGTACAAGAGGACTGACACTCTTACTTTCTATGATTTGAATATCTCCTGTGAGTCCAGTTCTAGATTCCGATGCTTCACTTCAGGTTTACTGTATCCCTTGGATCTTCTTATTGACGATAAAACACAGATATAGCATCGGAATTAAATTTAAAACGCACAATGCCGACTTAAGTAAAAGAGGACTGACACTCTCACTTTCTATGATTTGAATCTCTCCTGTGAGTCCAGTTTCAGATTCCGATGCTTCACTTCCGGTTTACTGTATCCCTTGGACCTTCTTATTGACAATGAAACACAGAAATAGCATCGGAATTAAATTCAAAAAGCACAATGCCGACTTAAGTACAAGAGGACTGACACTCTAACTTTTTATGATTTGAACCTCTCCTGTGAGTCCAGTTTTAGATTCCGATGCTTCACTTCAGTTTTACTCTATAACTTGGACCTTCTTAGTGACGATGAAACACAGAAATTGCATCGGAATTAAATTCAAAATTCACCGTGCCGACCTAAGTAGAAGACGACTAACACTCTCACTTTCTATGATTTGAACCTCTTATGTGAGTCCAGTTTTAGATTCCGATGCTTAACTTCAGGTTTACTGTATACCTTGCACCTTCTTATTGACGATGAAACACAGATTTTGCATCGGAATTAAATTCAAAAGGCACAATGTCGACTTAAGTACAAGAGGACTGACACTCTCACTTTCTATGATTTGAACCTCTCCTGTGAGTCCAGTTTTAGATTCCGATGCTTCACTTCAGGTTTACTGTATCCCTTGGACCTTCTTATTGACGATGAAACACAGAGTTTGCATCCGAATTTAATACAAAAGGCACAATGCCGACTTAAGTACAAGAGGACTGACACTCTAACTTTCTATGATTTGAACCTCTCCTGTGAGTGCAGTTTTAGATTCCGATGCTTTACTTCAGGTTTACTGTATTCCTTGGACCTTCTTATTGACGATGACACACAGAAATTGCATCCGAATTTAATACAAAAGGCACAAGGGCGACGTAAGTACAAGAGGACCGACACTCTCACTTTCTATGATTTGAACCTCTCCTGTGAGTCCAGTTTTAGATTCCGATGCTTCACTTCAGGTTTACTGTATACCTTGCACCTTCTTATTGACGATGAAACACAGAAATTGCATCCGAAATTAATATAAAAGTCACAATGGTGACTTAAGTACATGAGGACTGACACTCTCACTTTATATGATTTGAACCTTTCCTCTGAGTCCAGTTTTAGATTCCGATGCTTCACCTCAGATTTACTGTATTCCTTGGACCTTCTTATTGACGATGAAACACAGAAATTGCATCCGAATTTAATACAAATGGCACAATGCCGACTTAAGTACAAGAGGACTGACACTCTCACTTTCAATGATTTGAACCTCACCTGTGAGGTCAGATTTAGATTCCGATGCTTCACTTCAGGTTTACTGTATCACTTGGACCTTCTTGTTGACGATAAAACACAGAAATCGCATCCGAATTTAATACAAATGGCACAATGCCGTCTTAAGTAAAAGGGGACTGACACTCTAATATTCTATGATTTGAACCTCTCCTGCGAGTCCAGTTTTAGATTCCGATGCTTCACTTCAGGTTTACTGTATACCTTGCACCTTCTTATTGACGATGAAACACAGAAATTGCATCGGAATTAAATTCAAAAGGCACAATGCCGACTTAAGTACAAGAGGACTGACACTCTCACTTTCTATGATTTGAACCTCTCGTGTGAGTCCAGTTTTACATTCCGATGCTTCACTTCAGGGTTACTGTATCCCTTGGACCTTCTAATTGACGATGAAACACAGAGTTTGCATCCGAATTTAATACAAAAGGTACAATGCCGACTTAAGTACAAGAGGACTGACACTCTAATTTTGTATGATTTGCACCTCTCTTGTGAGTCCAGTTTTAGATTCCGATGCTACACTTCAGGTTTACTATATCCCTTGGACTTTCTTATTGACGATGAAACACAGAAATTGCATCCGAATTTAATACAAAAATCACAATGGCGACTTTAGTACAAGAAGACCGACAATCTCACTTTCTAAGATTTGAACATCTCCTGTGAGTCCAGTTTTAGATTCCGATGCTTCACTACAGGTTCACTGTATCCCTTGGACCTTCTTATTGACGATGAAACACAGAGTTTGCATCCGAATTTAATACAAAAGGCAGAATGGCGACTTAAGCACAAGAGGACTGACACTCTAACTTTCTATGATTGGAACCTCTCCTGTGAGTCCAGTTTTAGATTCCGATGCTTCACCTCAGATTTACTGTATCCCTTGGACCTTCTTATTGACGATGAAACACAAAAATTGCATCCGAATTTAATACAAATGGCGCAATGCCGACTTAAGTACAAGAGGACTGACACTCTCACTTTCTATGATTCGAACCTCTCCCTGTGAGTCCAGTTTTAGATTCCGATGCTTCACTTCAGGTTTACTGTACCCCTTGGACGTTCTTATTGACGATTAAACACAGAAATTGCATCGGAATTAAATTCAAAAGGCACAGTGCCGACCTAAGTAGAAGAGGACTAACACTCTCACTTTCTATGATTTGAACCTCTCCAGTGAGACCAGTTTTAGTTTCCGAAGCTTCACTTCTGGTTTACTGTATACCTTGCAGCTTCTTATTGACGATGAAACACAGAAATTGCATCGGAATTAAATTCAAAAGGCACAATACCGACTTAAGTACAAGAGGACTGACACTGTCACTTTCTATGATTTGAACCCCTCCTGTGAGTCCAGTTTTACATTCCGATGCGTCACTTCAGGTTTACTGTATCCCTTGGACCTTCTAATTGACGATGAAACACAGAGTTTGCATCCGAATTTAATACAAAAGGTACAATGCCGACTTAAGTACAAGAGGACTGACACTCTCACTTTCTATGATTTGAACATCTCCTGTGAGTCCAGTTCCAGATTCCGATGTCTCACTTCAGGTTTACTGTATCCTTTGGACCTTCTTATAGACAATGAAACACAGAAATAGCATCGGAATTAAATTCAAAAAGCACAATGCCGACTTAAGTACAAGAGGACTGACACTCTAACTTTTTTTGATTTGAACCTCTCCTGTGAGTCCAGTTTTAGATTCCGATGCTTCACTTCAGTTTTACTGTATCCATTGGCCGTTCATATTGACGATGAAACACAGAAATTGCATCGGAATTAAATTCAAAAGGCACAGTGCCATCCTAAGTAGAAGACGACTAACACTCTCACTTTCTATGATTTGAACCTCTTATGTGAGTCCAGTTTTAGATTCCAATGCTTAACTTCAGGTTTACTGTATACCTTGCACCTTCTTATTGACGATGTAACACAGAATTTGCATCGGAATTAAATTCAAACGGCACAATGCCGACTTAAGGACAAGAGGACTGACACTCACACTTTCTATGATTTGAACCTCTCGTGTGAGTCCAGTTTTACATTCCGATGCTTCACTTCTGGTTTACTGTATCCCTTGGACCTTCTAATTGACGATGAAACACAGAGTTTGCATCCGAATTTAATACAAAAGGCACAATGCCAACTTAAGTACAAGAGGGCTGACAGTCTATCTTTCTATGATTTGCACCTCTCCTGTGAGTCCAGTTATAGATTCCGATGCTTCACTTCAGGTTTACTGTATCCCTTGGACCTTCTTATTGACGATGAAACACAGAAATTGCATCCGAATTTAATACAAAAATCACAATTTCGACTTTAGTACAAGAGGACCGACAATCTCACTTTCTAAGATTTGAACATTTCCTGTGAGTCCAGTTTTAGATTCCGATGCTTCACTTCAGGTTTACTGTACCCCTTGGACGTTCTTATTGACGATGAAACACAGAAATTGCATCGGAATTAAATTCAAAAGGCACAGTGCCGACCTAAGTAGAAGAGGACTAACACTCTCACTTTCTATGATTTGAACCTCTCCTGTTAGTCCAGTTTTAGATTCCGAAGCTTCACTTCAGGTTTACTGTATACCTTGCAGCTTCTTATTGACGATGAAACACAGAAATTGCATCGGAATTAAATTCAAAAGGCACAATGGCGACTTAAGTACAAGAGGACCGACACTCTCACTTTCTATGATTTGAACCTCTCCTGTGAGTCCAGTTTTACATTCCGATGCGTCACTTCAGGTTTACTGTATCCCTTGGACCTCCTAATTGACGATGAAACACAGAGTTTGCATCCGAATTTAATACAAAAGGTACAATGCCGACTTAAGTACAAGACGACTGACACTATAACTTTCTATGATTTGCACCTCTCCTGTGAGTCCAGTTTTAGATTCCATTGCTTCACTTCAGGTTTACTGTATCCCTTGGACCTTCTTATTGACGATGAAAGACAGAAATTGCATCCAAAATTAATACAAGAATCACAATGGCGGCTTAAGTACAAGAGGACTAACACTCTCACTTTCTATGATTTGAACATCTCCTGTGAGTCCAGTTCTAGATTCCGATGCTTCACTTCAGGTTTACTGTATTCCTTGGACCTTCTTATTGACGATGAAACACAGATATAGCATCGGAATTAAATTTAAAACGCACAATGCCGACTTAAGTAAAAGAGGACTGACACTCTCACTTTGTGTGATTTGAATCTCTCCTGTGAGTCCAGTTTTAGATTCCGATGCTTCACTTCAGGTTTACTGTATCCCTTGGACCTTCTTATTGACAATGAAACACAGAAATAGCATCGGAATTAAATTCAAAAAGCACAATGCCGACTTAAGTACAAGAGGACTGACACTCTAACTTTTTATGATTTGAACCTCTCCTGTGAGTCCAGTTTTAGATTCTGATGCCTCACTTCAGTTTTACTGTATCCCTTGGACGTTCTTATTGACGATGAAACACAGAAATTGCATCGGAATTAAATTCAAAAGGCACAGTGCCGACCTAAGTTGAAGACGACTAACACTCTCACTTTCTATGATTTGAACCTCTTATGTGAGTCCAGTTTTAGATTCCGATGCTTCACTTTAGGTTTACTGTATACCTTGCACCTTCTTATTGACGATGAAACACAGAATTTGCATCGGAATTAAATTCAAAAGGCACAATGCCGACTTAAGTACAAGAGGACTGACACTCTCACTTTCTATGATTTGAACCTCTCGTGAGAGTCCAGTTTTACATTCCGATGCTTCACTTCAGTTTTACTGTATCCCTTGGACCTTGTAATTGACGATGAAACACAGAGTTTGCATCCGAATTTAATACAATATGTACAATGCCAACATAAGTACAAGAGGACTGACATTCTAACTTTCTATGATTTGCACCTCTCCTGTGAGGCCAGTTTTAGATTCCGATGCTTCACTTCAGGTTTACTGTATCCCTTGGACCTTCTTATTGACGATGAAACACAGAAATTGCATCCGAAATTAATACAAAAGTCACAATGGTGACTTAAGTACAAGAGGACTGACACTCTCACTTTATATGATTTGAACCTCTCCTCTGAGTCCAGTTTTAGATTCCGATGCTTCACCTCAGATTTACTGTATCCCTTGGACCTTCTTATTGACGATGAAACACAGAAATTGCATCCGAATTTAATACAAATGGCGCAATGCCGACTTAAGTACAAGAGGACTGACACTCTCACTCTCTATGATTCGAACCTCTCCCTGTGAGTCGAGTTATAGATTCCGATGCTTAACTTCAGGTTTACTGTACCCCTTGGACGTTCTTATTGACGATAAAACACAGAAATTGCATCGGAATTAAATTCAAAAGGCACAGTGCCGACCTAAGTAGAAGAGGACTAACACTCTCACTTTCTATGATTTGAACCTCTCCTGTGAGTCCAGTTTTAGATTCCGATGCTTCACTTCAGGTTTACTGTATCCCTTGGACCTTCTTATTGACCATGAAACACTAAAATTGCATCCGAAATTAATACAAAAGTCACAATGGTGACTTAAGTACAAGAGGACTGACACTCTCACTTTCTATGATTTGAACCTCTCCTGTGAGTCCAGTTTTACATTCCGATGCGTCACTTCAGGTTTACTGTATCCCTTGGACCTTCTAATTGACGATGAAACACAGAGTTTGCATCCGAATTTAATACAAAAGGTACAATGCCGACTTAAGTACAAGAGGACTGACACTCTAACTTTCTATGATTTGCATCTCTCCTGTGAGTCCAGTTTTAGATTCCGATGCTTCACTTCAGGTTTACTGTATCCCTTGGAACGTCTTGTTGACGATGAAACACAGAAATTGCATCCAAAATTAATACAAAAATCACAATGGCGGCTTAAGTACAAGAGGACTGACACTCTCACTTTCTATGATTTGAACATCTCCTTTGAGTCCTGTTCTAGTTTCCGATACTTCACTTCAGGTTTACTGTATCCCTTGGACCTTCTTATTGACGATGAAACAGAGTTATAGCATCGGAATTAAATTTAAAACGCACAATGCCGACTTAAGTAAAAGAGGACTGACACTCTCACATTCTATTATTTGAATCTCTCCTGTGAGTCCATTTTTAGATTCCGATGCTTCACTTCAGGTTTACTGTATCTCTTGGACCTTCTTATTGACAATGAAACACAGAAATAGCATCGGAATTAAATTCAAAAAGCACAATGCCGACTTAAGTACAAGAGGACTGACACTCTAACTTTTTTATGACTTGAACCTCTCCTGTGAGTCCAGTTTTAGATTCCGATGCTTCACTTCAGTTTTACTGTATCCCTTGGACGTTCTTATTGACGATGAAACACAGAAATTGCATCGTAATTAAATTCAAAAGGCACAGTGCCGTCCTAAGTAGTAGACGACTAACACTCTCACTTTCTATGATTTGAACTTCTTATTTGAGTCCAGTTTTAGATTCCGATGCTTAACTTCAGGTTTACTGTATACCTTGCACCTTCTTGTTGACGATGAAACACAGAATTTGCATCGGAATTAAATTCAAAAGGCACAATGCCGACTTAAGTACAAGAGGACTGACACTGTCACTTTCTATATTTGAACCTCTCGTGTGAGTCCAGTTTTACATTCCGATGCTTCACTTCAGGTTTACTGTATCCCTTGGACCTTCTTATTGACGATGAAACACAGAAACTGTATCCGAAATTAATACAAAAGTCACAATGGTGACTTAAGTACAAGAGGACTGACACTCTCACTTTATATGATTTGAACCTCTCCTCTGAGTCCAGATTTAGATTCCGATGCTTCACCTCAGATTTACTGTATCCCTTGGACCTTCTTATTGACGATGAAACACAAAAATTGCAACCGAATTTAATACAAATGGCGCAATGCCGACTTAAGTACATGAGGACTGACACTCTCACTTTCTATGATTGGAACCTCTCCTGTGAATCCAGTTTTACATTCCGATGCTTCACTTCAGGTTTACTGTACCCCTTGGACGTTCTTATTGACGATGAAACACAGAAATTGTATCCGAATTTAATACAAATGGCGCAACGCCGACTTAAGTACAAGAGGACTGACACTCTCACTTTCTATGATTTGAACCTCTCGTGTGAGTCCAGTTTTACATTCCGATGCTTCACTTCAGTTTTACTGTATCCCTTGGACCTTATAATTGACGATGAAACACAGAGTTTGCATCCGCATTTAATACAATAGGTACAATGCCGACATAAGTACAAGAGGACTGACATTCTAACTTTCTATGATTTGCACCTCTCCTGTGAGTCCAGTTTTAGATTCCGATGCTTCACTTCAGGTTTACTGGATCCCTTGGACCTTCTTATTGACGATGAAACACAGAAATTGCATCCGAAATTAATACAAAAGTCACAACGATGACTTAAGTACAAGAGGACTGACACTCTCACTTTATATGATTTGAACCTCTCCTCTGAGTCCAGTTTTAGATTCCGATGCTTCACCTCAGATTTACTGTATCCCTTGGACCTTCTTATTGACGATGAAACACAGAAATTGCATCCGAATTTAATACAAATGGCGCAATGCCGACTTAAGTACAAGAGGACTGACACTCTCACTCTCTATGATTCGAACCTCTCCCTGTGAGTCGAGTTATAGATTCCGATGCTTCACTTCAGGTTTACTGTACCCCTTGGACGTTCTTATTGACGATAAAACACAGAAATTGCATCGGAATTAAATTCAAAAGGCACAGTGCCGACCTAAGTAGAAGAGGACTAACACTCTCACTTTCTATGATTTGAACCTCTCCTGTGAGTCCAGTTTTAGATTCCGATGCTTCACTTCAGGTTTACTGTATCCCTTGGACCTTCTTATTGACGATAAAACACTGAAATTGCATCCGAAATTAATACAAAAGTCACAATGGTGACTTAAGTACAAGAGGACTGATACTCTAACTTTCTATGATTTGCACCTCTCCTGTGAGTCCAGTTTTAGATTCCGATGCTTCACTTCAGGTTTACTGTATCACTTGGAACGTCTTGTTGACGATGAAACACAGAAATTGCATCCAAAATTAATACAAAAATCACAATGGCGGCTTAAGTACAAGAGGACTGACACTCTCACTTTCTATGATTTGAACATCTCCTTTGAGTCCTGTTCTAGATTCCGATACTTCACTTCAGGTTTACTGTATCCCTTGGACCTTCTTATTGACGATGAAACACAGATATAGCATCGGAATTAAATTTAAAACGCACAATGCCGACTAAAGTAAAAGAGGACTGACACTCTCACATTCTATTATTTGAATCTCTCCTGTGAGTCCATTTTTAGATTCCGATGCTTCACTTCAGGTTTACTGTATCCCTTGGACCTTCTTATTGACAATGAAACACAGAAATAGCATCGGAATTAAATTCAAAAAGCACAATGCCGACTTAAGTACAAGAGGATTGACACTCTAACTTTTTTATGACTTGAACCTCTCCTGTGAGTCCAGTTTTAGATTCCGATGCTTCACTTCAGGTTTACTGTATCCCTTGGACGTTCTTATTGACGATGAAACACAGAAATTGCATCGTAATTAAATTCAAAAGGCACAGTGCCGTCCTAAGTAGTAGACGACTAACACCCTCACTTTCTATGATTTGAACCTCTTATTTGAGTCCAGTTTTAGATTCCGATGCTTAACTTCAGGTTTACTGTATACCTTGCACCTTCCTGTTGACGATGAAACACAGAATTTGCATCGGAATTAAATTCAAAAGGCACAATGCCGACTTAAGTACAAGAGGACTGACACTCTCACTTTCTATGATTTGAACCTCTCGTGTGAGTCCAGTTTTACATTCCGATGCTTCACTTCAGGTTTACTGTATCCCTTGGACCTTCTAAATGACGATGAAACACAGAGTTTGCATCCGAATTTAATACAAAAGGTACAATGCCGACTTAAGTACAAGAGGACTGACACTCTATCTTTCTATGATTTGCACCTCTCCTGTGAGTCCAGCTTATGATTCCGATGCTTCACTTCAGGTTTACTGTATCCCTTGGACCTTCTTATTGACGATGAAACACAGAAAGTGCATCCGAATTTAATTCAAAAATCACAATGGCGACTTTAGTACAAGAGGACCGACAATCTTACTTTCTAAGATTTGAACATCTCCTGTGAGTCCAGTTTTAGATTCCGATGCTTCACTACAGGGTCACTGTATCCCTTGGACCTTCTTATTGACGATGAAACACAGATATTGCATCGGAATTAAATTTAAAACGCACAATGCCGACTTAAGTAAAAGAGGACTGACACTCTCACTTTCTATGATTTGAACCTCTCCTGTGAGGTCAGATTTAGATTCCGATGCTTCACTTCAGGTTTACTGTATCCCTTGGACCTTCGTATTGACAATGAAACACAGAAATAGCATCGGAATTAAATTCAAAAGGCCCAATGCCGACTTAAGTACAAGAGGACTGACACTCCAACTTTCTATGATTTGAACCTCTCCTGTGAGTCCAGTTTTAGATTCCGATGCTTCACTTCAGGTTTACTGTATCCCTTGGACCTTCATATTGACGATGAAACAATGAGCTTGCATCAGAATTTAATACAAAAAGCACAATGCCGACTTAAGTACAAGAAGACTGACACTCTAACTTTCTATGATCTGAACCTCTCCTGTGAGTCCAGTTTTAGATTCCGATGCTTTACTTCAGGTTTACTGTATCCCTTGGACCTTCTTATTGACGATGACACACAGAAATAGCATCCGAATTTAATACAAAAGGCACAATGGCGACTTAAGTACAAGAGGACTGACACTGTCACTTTCTATGATTTGAACCTCTCCTGTGAGTCCAATTTTAGATTCCGATGCTTCACTTCAGGTTTACTGTATCCCTTGGACCTTCTTATTGACGATGAAGCACAGAAATTGCATCCGAAATTAATACAAAAGTCACAATGGTGACTTAAGTACAAGAGGACTGACACTCTCACATTATATGATTTGAACCTCTCCTCTGAGTCCAGATTTAGATTCCGATGCTTCACCTCAGATTTACTGTATCCCTTGGACCTTCTTATTGACGATGAAACACAAAAATTGCAACCGAATTTAATACAAATGGCGCAATGCCGACTTAAGTACATGAGGACTGACACTCTCACTTTCTATGATTCAAACCTCTCCTGTGAATCCAGTTTTACATTCCGATGCTTCACTTCAGGTTTACTGTACCCCTTGGACGTTCTTATTGACGATGAAACACAGAAATTGTATCCGAATTTAATACAAATGGCGCAACGCCGACTTAAGTACAAGAGGACTGACACTCTCACTTTCTATGATTTGAACCTCTCTTGTGAGTCCAGTTTTACATTCCGATGCATCACTTCAGGTTTACTGTATCCCTTGGACCTCCAAATTGACGATGAAACACAGAGTTTGCATCCGAATTTAATACAAAAGGTACAATGCCGACGTAAGTACAAGAGGACTGACACTCTAACTTTCTATGATTTGCACCTCACCTGTGAGTCCAGTTTTAGATTCCAATGCTTCACTTCAGGTTTACTGTATCACTTGTACCCTCTTATTGACGATGAAACACAGAAATAGCATCGGAATTAAATTCAAAAAGCACAATGCCGTCTTAAGTACAAGAGGACTGACACTCTCAATTTCTATGATTTGAACGTCTCCTGTGAGTCCAGTTCTAGATTCCGATGCTTCACTTCAGTTTTACTGTATCCCTTGGACGTTCTTATTGACGATGAAACACAGAAATTGCATCGGTATTAAATTCAAAAGGCACAGTGCCGACCTAAGTAGAAGACGACTAACACTCTCACTTTCTATGATTTGAACCTCTTATGTGAGTCCAGTTTTAGATTCCGATGCTTCACTTCAGGTTTACTGTATACCTTGCACCTTCTTATTGACGATGAAACACAGAATTTGCATCGGAATTAAATTCAAAAGGCACAATGCCGACTTAAGTACAAGAGGACTCACACTCTCACTTTCTATGATTTGAACCTCTCGTGTGAGTCCAGTTTTACATTCCGATGCTTCACTTCAGGTTTACTGCATCCCTTGGACCTTCTAATTGACTATGAAACACAGAGTTTGCATCCGAATATAATACAAAAGGTACAATGCCGACTTAAGTACATGAGGACTGACAATCTAACTTTCTATGATTTGCACCTCTCCTGTGAGTCCAGTTTTAGATTCCGATGCTTCACTTCAGGTTTACTGTATCCCTTGAACCTTCTTATTGACGATGGAAGACAGAAATTGCATCCGAATTTAATACAAAAATCACAATGACGACTTTAGTACAAGAGGACCGACAATCTCACTTTCTATGATTTGAACATCTCCTGTGAGTCCAGTTTTAGATTCCGATGCTTCACTTCAGGTTCACTGTATTCCTTGGACCTTCTTATTGACGATGAAACACAGATATTGCATCGGAATTAAATTTAAAACGCACAATGCGAACTTAAGTAAAAGAGGACTGACACTCTCACTATCTGTGATTTGAACCTCTCCTGTGAGGTCAGATTTAGATTCCGATGCTTCACTTCAGCTTTTCTGTATCCCTTGGACCTTCTTATTGACAATGAAACACAGAAATAACATCGGAATTGAATTCAAAAGGCACGATGCCGACTTAACTACAAGAGGACTGACACTCTAACTTTCTATGATTTGAACCACTCCTGTGAGTCCAGTTTTAGATTCCGATGCTTCACTTCAGGTTTACTGTATCCCTTAGACCTTCTTATTGACGATGAAACACAGAGTTTGCATCCGAATTTAATACAAAGGGCACAATGCCGACTGAAGTACAAGAGGACTGACACTCTAACTTTCTGTGATTTGAACCTCTCCTGTGAGTCCAGTTTTAGATTCCGATGCTTCACATCAGGTTTACTGTATCCCTTGGACCTTCTTATTGACGATGAAACATAGAAATTGCATCCGAATTTAATACAAATGGCGCAATGCCGACTTAAGTCCAAGAGGACTGACACTCTCAATTTTTATGATTCGAACCTCTCCTGTGTGTCCAGTTTTAGATTCCGATGCTTCACTTCAGGTTTATTGTATCCCTTGGACCTTCTAATTGACGATGAAACACAGAGTTTGCTTCCGAATTTAATACAAAAGGTACAATGCCGACTTAAGTACAAGAGGACTGACACTCTAACTATCTATGATTTGCACCTCTCCTGTGAGTCCAGTTTTAGATTCCGATGCTTCACTTCAGGTTTACTGTATCCCTTGGACCTTCTTGTTGACGATGAGCCACAGAAATTGCATCCGAATTTAATACAAAAATCACAATGGCGGCTTAAGTACAAGAGGACTGACACTCTCACTTTCTGTGATTTGAACTTCTCCTGTGAGTCCAGTTCTAGATTCCGATGCTTCACTTCAGGTTAACTGTATCCCTTGGACCTTCTTATTGACGATGAAACACAGATAATGCACCGGAATTAAATTTAAAACGCACAATGCCGACTTAAGTAAAAGAGGACTGACACTCTCACTATCTATGGTTTGAATCTCTCCTGTGAGTCCAGTTCTAGATTCCGACGCATCACTTCAGGTTTACTGTATCCCTTGGACCTTCTTATTGACGTTGAAACATAGAAATTGCATCCGAATTTAATACAAATGGCGCAACGCCGACTTAAGTCCAAGAGGACTGACACTCTCACTTTTTATGATTCGATCCTCTCCTGTGTGTCCAGTTTTAGATTCCGATGCTTCACTTCAGGTTTACTGAATCCCTTGGACCTTCTTATTGACAATGAAACACAGAAATAGCATCGGAATTAAATTCAAAAGGCACAATGCAGACTTAAGTACAAGAGGACTGACACTCTAACTTTTTATGATTTGAACCTCTCCTGTGAGTCCAGTTTTAGATTCCGATGCTTCACCTCAGGTTTACTGTATCTCTTGGACCTTCTTATTGATGATGAAGCACAGAAATTGCATCCGAATTTAATACAAATGGCGCAATGCCAACTTAAGTACAAGAGGACTGACACTCTCACTTTCTATGATTCGAACCTCTCCTGTGAGGTCAGATTTAGATTCCGATGCTTCACTTCAGGTTTACTGTATCCCTTGGACCTTCTTGTTGACGATAAAACACAGATATCGCATCCGAATTTAATACAAATGGCACAATGCCGTCTTAAGTAAAAGAGGACTGACACTCTAATATTCTATGATTTGAATCACCCCTGCGAATCCAGTTTTAGATTCCGATGCTTCACTTCAGGTTTACTGTATACCTTGCACCTTCTTATTGACGATGAAACACAGAAATTGCATCTAAATTAAATTCAAATGGCACAATGCCGACTTAAGTACAAGAGGACTGACACTCTCACTTTCTATGATTTGAACCACTCGTGTGAGTCCAGTTTTACATTCCGATGCTTCAGTTCAGGTTTACTGTATCCCTTGGACCTTCTAATTGACGATGAAACTCAGAGTTGGCATCCGAATTTAATACAAATTGTACAATGCCGACTTAAGTACAAGAGGACTGGCACTCTAAATTTCCATGATTTGCACCTCTCCTGTGAGTCCAGTTTTAGATTCCGATGCTTCACTTCAGGTTTACTGTATCCCTTGGACCTTCATGTTGACGATGAAACACAGAAATTGCATCCGAATTTAATACAAAAATCACAATGGCGACTTTAGTACAAGAAGACCGACAATCTCACTTTCTAAGATTTGAACATCTCCTGTGAGTCCTGTTTTAGATTCCGATGCTTCACTTCAGGTTCACTGTATCCCTTATACATTCTTATTGACGATGAAACACAGATATTGCATCGGAGTTAAATTTAAAACGCACAATGCCGACTTAAGTAAAAGAGGACTGACACTCTCACTTTCTATGATTTGAACCTCTCCTGTGAGGTCAGATTTAGATTCCGATGCTTCACTTCAGGTTTACTGTATCCCTTGGACCTTCTTATTGACAATGAAACACAGAAATAGCATCGGAATTAAATTCAAAAGGCACAATGCCGACTTAAGTACAAGAGGACTGACACTCTAACTTTCTATGATTCGAACCTCTCCTGTGAGTCCAGTTTTAGATTCCGATGCTTTACTTCAGGTTTACCGTATCCCTTGGTCCTTCTTATTGACGATGACACACAGAAATTGCATCCGATTTTAATACAAAAGGCACAATGGCGACTTAAGTACAAGAGGACTGACACTCTCACTTTCTATGATTTGAACCTCTCCTGTGAGTCCAGTTTTAGATTCCGATGCTTCACTTCAGGTTTACTGTATCCCTTGGACCTTCTTATTGACGATGAAACACAGAAATTACATCCGAAATTAATACAAAAGTCACAATGGTGACTTAAGTACAAGAGGACTGACACTCTCACTTTATATGATTTGAACCTCTCCTCTGAGTCCAGTTTTAGATTCCGATGCTTCACCTCACATTTACTGTATCCCTTGGACCTTCTTATTGACGATGAAACACAGAAATTGCATCCGAATTTAATACAAATGGCACAATGTCGACTTTAGTACAAGAGGACTGACACTCTCACTTTCTATGATTCGAACCTCTCCTGTGAGATCAGATTTAGATTCCGATGCTTCACTTCAGGTTTACTGTATCCCTTGGACCTTCTTTTTGACGATGAGACACAGATATAGCATCGGAATTAAATTTAAAACGCACAATGCCGACTTAAGTAAAAGAGGACTGACACTCTCACTTTCTATGATTTGAATCCCTCCTGTGAGTCCAGTTTTAGATTCCGATGCTTCACTTCAGGTTTACTGTATCCCTTGGACCTTCTTATTGACAATGAAACACAGAAATAGCATCGGAATTAAATTCAAAAAGCACAATGCCGACTTACGTACAAGAGGACTGACACTCTAACTTTTTATGATTTGAACCTCTCCTGTGAGTCCAGTTTTAGATTCCGATGCTTCACTTCAGGTTTACTGTATCCCTTGGACCTTCTTATTGACGATGAAACACAGAGTTTGCATCCGAATTTAATACAAAAGGAACAATGCCGACTTAAGTACAAGAGGACTGACACTCTAACTTTCTATGATTTGAACCTCTCCTGTGAGTCCAGTTTTAGATTCCGATGCTTCACTTCAGGTTTACTGTATCCCTTGGACCTTCTTATTGACAATGAAACACAGAAATAGCATCGGAATTAAATTCAAAAAGCACAATGCCGACTTAAGTACAAGAGGACTGACACTCTAACTTTTTATGATTTGAACCTCTCCTGTGAGTCCAGTTTTAGATTCCGATGCTTCACTTCAGGTTTACTGTATCCCTGAACCTTCTTATTGACGATGAAACACAGAAATTGCATCGGAATTAAATTCAAAACGCACAATGCCGTCTTAAGTACAAAAGGACTGACACTCTCACTTTCTATGAATTGAACCTCTCCTGTGATTCCAGTTTTAGATTCCGATGCTTCACTTCAGGTTTACTGTATCCCTTGGACCTTCTTATTGACGATGAAACACAGAAATTACATCCGAAATTAATACAAAAGTCACAATGGTGACTTAAGTACAAGAGGACTGACACTCTCACTTTATATGATTTGAACCTCTCCTCTGAGTCCAGTTTTAGATTCCGATGCTTCACCTCACATTTACTGTATCCCTTGGACCTTCTTATTGACGATGAAACACAGAAATTGCATCCGAATTTAATTCAAATGGCACAATGCCGACTTAAGTACAAGAGGACTGACACTCTCTTTTTCTATGATTCGAACCTCTCCTGTGAGGTCAGATTTAGATTCCGGTGCATCACTTCAGGTTTACTGTATACCTTGCACCTTCATATTGACGATGAAACACAGAAAATGCATCGGAATTAAATTCAAAACGCACAATGCCGTCTTAAGTACAAAAGGACTGACACTCTCACTTTCTATGAATTGAACCTCTCCTGTGATTCCAGTTTTAGATTCCGATGCTTCACTTCAGGTTTACTGTATCCCTTGGACCTTTTAATTGACGATGAAACACAGAGTTTACATCCGAATTTAATACAAAAGGTACAATGCCGACTTAAGTACAAGAGGAGTGACACTCTAACTTTCTATGAGTTGAACCTCTCCTGTGAGTCCAGTTTTAGATTCCGATGCTTCACTTCAGGTTTACTGTATCCCTTGGACCTTCTTATTGACGATGAAACACAGAAATGGCATCCGAATTTAATACAAAAATCACAATGGCGACTTAAGTACAAAAGGACTGACACTCTCACTTTCTATTATTTGAACATCTCCTGTGAGTCCAGTTTTAGATTCCGATGCTTCACTTCAGGTTTACTGTATCCCTGAACCTTCTTATTGACGATGAAACACAGAAATTGCATCGGAATTAAATTCAAAACGCACAATGCCGACTTAAGCAAAAGAGGACTGACACTCTAACTTTCTATGATTTGAACCTCTCCTGTGAGTCCAGTTTTAGATTCCGATGCTTCATTTCAGGTTTACTGTATCCCTTGGACCTTCTTATTGACGATGAAACACAGAGTTTGCATCCGAATTTAATACAAAAGGAACAATGCCGACTTAAGTACAAGAGGACTGACACTCTAACTTTCTATGATTTGAACCTCTCCTGTGAGTCCAGTTTTAGATTCCGATGCTTCACTTCAGGTTTACTGTATCCCTTGGACCTTCTTATTGACAATGAAACACAGAAATAGCATCGGAATTAAATTCAAAAAGCACAATGCCGACTTAAGTACAAGAGGACTGACACTCTAACTTTTTATGATTTGAACCTCTCCTGTGAGTCCAGTTTTAGATTCCGATGCTTCACTTCAGGTTTACTGTATCCCTTGGACCTTCTTATTGACGACGAAACACAGAAATTGCATCCGAATTTAATTCAAATGGGACAATGCCGACTTAAGTACAAGAGGACTGACACTCTCTCTTTCTATGATTCGAACCTCTCCTGTGAGGTCAGATTTAGATTCCGATGCATCACTTCAGGTTTACTGTATACCTTGCACCTTCATATTGACGATGAAACACAGAAAATGCATCGGAATTAAATTCAAAACGCACAATGCCGTCTTAAGTACAAAAGGACTGACACTCTCACTTTCTATGATTTGAACCTCTCCTGTGATTCCAGTTTTAGATTCCGATGCTTCACTTCAGGTTTACTGTATCCCTTGGACCTTTTAATTGACGATGAAACACAGAGTTTACATCCGAATTTAATACAAAAGGTACAATGCCGACTTAAGTACAAGAGGAGTGACACTCTAACTTTCTATGAGTTGAACCTCTCCTGTGAGTCCAGTTTTAGATTCCGATGCTTCACTTCAGGTTTACTGTATCCCTTGGACCTTCTTATTGACGATGAAACACAGAAATTGCATCCGAATTTAATACAAAAATCACAATGGCGACTTAAGTACAAAAGGACTGACACTCTCACTTTCTATGATTTGAACATCTCCTGTGAGTCCAGTTTCAGATTCCGATGCTTCACTTCAGGTTTACTGTATCCCTGAACCTTCTTATTGACGATGAAACACAGAAATTGCATCGGAATTAAATTCAAAACGCACAATGCCGACTTAAGCAAAAGAGGACTGACACTCTAATTTTCTATGATTTGAACCTCTCCTGCGAGTCCAGTTTTAGATTCCGATGCTTCAATTCAGGTTTACTGTATACCTTGCACCTTCTTATTGACGATGGAACACAGAAATTGCATCGGAATTAAATTCAAAAGGCACAATGCCGACTTAAGTACAAGAGGACTGACACTCTCACTTTCTATGATTTGAACCACTCGTGTGAGTCCAGTTTTACATTCCGATGCCTCACTTCAGGTTTACTGTATCCCTTGGACCTTCTTATTGACGACGAAACACAGAAATTGCATCCGAATTTAATTCAAATGGCACAATGCCGACTTAAGTACAAGAGGACTGACACTCTCTCTTTCTATGATTCGAACCTCTCCTGTGAGGTCAGATTTAGATTCCGATGCATCACTTCAGGTTTACTGTATACCTTGCACCTTCATATTGACGATGAAACACAGAAAATGCATAGGAATTAAATTCAAAACGCACAATGCCGTCTTAAGTACAAGAGGACTGACACTCTCACTTTCTATGATTTGAACCTCTCCTGTGATTCCAGTTTTAGATTCCGATGCTTCACTTCAGGTTTACTGTATCCCTTGGACCTTTTAATTGACGATGAAACACAGAGTTTACATCCGAATTTAATACAAAAGGTACAATGCCGACTTAAGTACAAGAGGACTGACACTCTAACTTTCTATGATTTGAACCTCTCCTGTGAGTCCAGTTTTAGATTCCGATGCTTCATTTCAGGTTTACTGTATCCCTTGGACCTTCTTATTGACGATGAAAGACAGAGTTTGCATCCGAATTTAATACAAAAGGCACAATGCCGACTTAAGTACAAGAGGACTGACACTCTAACTTTCTATGATTTGAACCTCTCCTGTGAGTCCAGTTTTAGATTCCAATGCTTCACCTCAGGTTTACTGTATCCCTTGGACCTTCTTATTGATGATGAAACATAGAAATTGCATCCGAATTTAATACAAATGGCGCAATGCCGACTTAAGTCCAAGAGGACTGACACTCTCACTTTTTATGATTCGAACCACTCCTGTGTGTCCAGTTTTAGATTCCGATGCTTCACTTCAGGTTAACTGTATCCCTTGGACCTTCTTATTGACGATGAAACACAGATAATGCATCGGAATTAAATTTAAAACGCACAATGCCGACTTCAGCAAAAGAGGACTGACACTCTCACTATCTATGAATTGAATCTCTCCTGTGAGTCCAGTTTTAGATTCCGATGCTTCACTTCAGGTTTACTGAATCCCTTGGACCTTCTTATTGACAACGAAACACAGAAATCGCATCCGAATTTAATACAAATGGCACAATGCCGTCTTAAGTAAAAGAGGACTGACAGTCTAATATTCTATGAATTGAACCTCTCCTGCGAGTCCAGTTTTAGATTCCGATGCTTCAATTCAGGTTTACTGTATACCTTGCACCTTCTTATTGACGATGAAACACAGAAATTGCATCGGAATTAAATTCAAAAGGCACAATGCCGACTTAAGTACAAGAGGACTGACACTCTCACTTTCTATGATTTGAACCTCTCCTGTGAGGTCAGATTTAGATTCCGATGCTTCACTTCAGGTTTACTGTATCCCTTGGACCTTCTTATTGACAATGAAACACAGAAATAGCATCGGAATTAAATTCAAAAGGCACAATGCCGACTTAAGTACAAGAGGACTGACACTCTAACTTTCTATGATTCGAACCTCTCCTGTGAGTCCAGTTTTAGATTCCGATGCTTTACTTCAGGTTTACCGTATCCCTTGGTCCTTCTTATTGACGATGACACACAGAAATTGCATCCGATTTTAATACAAAAGGCACAATGGCGACTTAAGTACAAGAGGACTGACACTCTCACTTTCTATGATTTGAACCTCTCCTGTGAGTCCAGTTTTAGATTCCGATGCTTCACTTCAGGTTTACTGTATCCCTTGGACCTTCTTATTGACGATGAAACACAGAAATTACATCCGAAATTAATACAAAAGTCACAATGGTGACTTAAGTACAAGAGGACTGACACTCTCACTTTATATGATTTGAACCTCTCCTCTGAGTCCAGTTTTAGATTCCGATGCTTCACCTCACATTTACTGTATCCCTTGGACCTTCTTATTGACGATGAAACACAGAAATTGC